>NC_136713.1:13660557-14008057 GCF_947650265.1 Symphodus melops | reverse complement strand
GGGGGCGCCACTGAGTCATTTAGCCACGCCCCCTTATTATAACAACATGACAAGTTTAAGTTTTCTACAGGGATCATGTGTCTGATGTTTGGTGACTCTACACCTATATTAAGACCCATAACAAACTACTTCCTGTTTGTGACGAACAACGCGTCTGTATGACCACGACCTTCGAGGAAATAACGTGCAGAGCACAACGAGAGATCTTCAACATGTCAAGATCACACAGACCTTGACGTTGTGTCAATCGGATAAAGGCTTTTATAGGAGTTCGTTCAAATAGGTAACCTTTAAAACGAGAATTTTCGCCATTAAAAAACATATGGCGGACTTCCTGTTTAGTATTGACTATGGGTGTGAGAGGATTTATTGTAGGTCCTGACATTATGAATGTACGAAAAAATTGTCATGCATGTAAAAGAAAAAAATCTCTATGTGGAGGTCTTTCAGAAAGGTAAAATAGGGGTGTGCCGAGACATCAATGTTTGATGGTACGCCATGGCCACGCCCTTAAATGAAATAACGTGCAGAGCACAACGAGAGATCTTCAACATGTCGAGAACACACTGAAATTCTCATTGTGTCAATGGGATAAACGCTTTTGGAGGAGTTCGTTCAAATAGCTAACCTGTGAAACGCGAATTTTTGCCATTGAAAAAAAATATGGCGGACTTCCTGTTTGGTTTTGACTATGGGTGTAAGAGGATTTTATGTGAGATCTCGCATGCTTAATGTGTATAAAAATGTTCATGCACGTAAGACGAAAAAACGTCAATGGGGAGGCCCTTTTGAAAATTTGAAGGGGGCGCCACGGAGTCATCTTGCGAAAAAATATTACGAAATGACAAGAATATCAAATTTTTCGCCAGACCCGATGATGTTGGAGATTTTTTTTTTTTTTTTAAGATTTTGTTTTTGGCCTTTTTGCCTTTATTGATAGAGGACAGTGGATAGAGTCGGAAAGGGGGAGAGAGTGGGGAGAGACATGCGGGAAAGTGGCCACAGGCCGGACGCGACCCCGGGCCGCCCGCGCGAGGAGCGAGGCCTCGCAACATGGTATGCGCGCTGTCGCTGCCGCTGAGCTATCGGCGCCCCTAAGCTATCGGCGCCCCAACGTTGGAGATTTTGATGAGTTTTCATTCACGTTCAAGCCGTCAAAAGTGGCGTCAAACTGACGGACCGAAAAAAAAATTAAAATTAAAACCGCAAGCGGTGATGAAGGGACCGAAGCACCGCGCGCATGTCGCCGCGTGTCGCGAGTGCGAGGGCGGGAGTGCAGCCGCGACACGAGGCCAAGCAGCAGGCCTTACAGTCATCGAAGGTTAAAAAATTGGAGTGCGCCGAGACATCAAAGTTTGATGGTATGCCGTGGCCATGCCCTTTGACGAAATAACGTGCGGAGCACAACGAGAGAGCTTCAACATGTCTAGAACACACTAAGATTGAGTTCGCGATGATCGGATAAACGCTTTTGGAGGAGTTCGTTCAGATAGCTAACCTGTGAAACGTGAATTTCAGCCATTCAAAAAAAATATGGCGGACTTCCTGTTGGGTTTTGACCATGGGTGTAAGAGGATTTTATGTAGCTCCTGACATGCCCAATGAGCATAAAACATTTCATGTATGTAGGACAAAGAAAGCTTTATGGGGAGGCCATTTTTAAGATTTCATGGGGGCGCCACTGAGTCATTTAGCCACGCCCACTTATTATAACAACATGACAAGTTTAACTGTTCTACTGGGATCATGTGTCTGATGTTTGGTGACTCTACACCTATATTAAGCACTGTTACAAACTACTTCCTGTTTGTGACAAACAACGCGTCCGTATGACCACGACCTTTAACAAAATAACGTGCGGAGCACAACGAGAGATCTTCAACATGTCAAGAACACACTGACATTCTCATTGTGTCAATCGGGTAATTGCTTTTGGAGGAGTTCGTTCAAATAGCTAACCTGTGAAAGGCGAAATTTCGCCATTAAAAAAAAATATGGCGGACTTCCTGTTTAGTATTGACTATAGGTGTAAGAGGATTTTTTGTAGGTCCTGACATTATGAACGTACCAAAAAATTGTCATGCATGTCAGAGAAGAAAACCTCTATGGGGAGGCCTTTCAGAAAGGTAAAATAGGGGTGCGCCGAGACATCAATGTTTGATGGTACGCCATGGCCACGCCCTTTAACGAAATAACGTGCAGAGCACAACGAGAGATCTTCAACATGTCTAGAATACACTGACACTGAGTTTACGATGATCGGATAAACGCTGTTGGAGGAGTTCGTTCAAATAGCTAACCTGTGAAACGTGAATTTCGGCCATTTTTGTTGCATTCAAAAAAATATGGCGGACTTCCTGTTTGGTTATGACGATAGGTGTAAGAGGATTTTATGTAGGTCCTGACATGCCCAATGACCGTAAAAAAATTCGTGTATGTAGGACAAAAAAACCTCAATGGGGAGGCCTTTTTGAAATTTTCAAGGGGGCGCCACTGAGTCATTTAGCCACGCCCACTTTTTATGCCAGCATGTCTAGCTTTACTTTTCCACTGGGATCATGTGTATGATGTTTGATGAATGCATGACTATATTAAGGCCCATAACAAACTACTTCCTGTTTGTGACGAACAACGCGTCCGTACGACCACGCCCTTTGAGGAAATAACATGCAGAGCACAACGAGAGATCTTCAACATGTCTAGAACACACAGACCTTGACGTTGTGTCAATCGGATAAACACGTTTGCTTCGGTCCCTAATAATCATTAGGGTTTCAATAGGGTCCTTCGCACTGGTCAGTGCTTCGGTCCCTAAACAACAACGCAGAAGACGGAGACCCTGAGAGAGCAAACCAGCTCAACTTGTTTTTTAACAGGTTCGACAGCCCCGTCGCTGCAGCCAGTGCCTGTCCCCCCAGCACCCCTCTACACACCCCCTCCCCCCCTCTCACCCCCCCAACACCTCCACCAGGACAAACACATTCTCCAGAGACAATCCATCCCCCCTCCCCCCCACCATCACCAGAGACCAGGTGAGCAAGGAGCTGAAGAGACTCCGCCCCAGGAAGGCAGCAGGCCCAGACAAGGTGTGTCCCAGGATGCTAAAGGCCTGCTCTGCTGAGCTGGGGGAGCCACTTCAGCATATCTTCAACATGAGCCTGCGGCTCGGGAAGGTTCCTGTGCTCTGGAAGACCTCGTGCCTCACCCCTGTCCCCAAGAAGAAGAACCCCAGTGAGCCAGGCGACTTCAGACCAATCGCTCTGACATCCCACGTTATGAAGACCTTTGAACGGCTGCTGCTCCAACACCTCAGACCCCAGGTACAACACGCACAGGATCCCCTGCAGTTTGCATACCAGGCAAAGGTGGGCGTGGACGATGCCATCCTCTATCTTCTACACAGGGCTTACTCTCATCTGGACAAAGGGAGCAGCGTGATGAGAATCATGTTCTTTGATTTCTCAAGCGCTTTCGACACCATCCGTCCCCTCCTACTGAGAGACAAGCTGACCGAGATGAGGGTGGACTCGCACCTGGTGAGGTGGATCACGGACTACCTCACAGAGAGACCACAGTACGTCAGACTGAAGGACTGCACATCTGACACTGTGGTCAGCAGCACCGGAGCACCACAGGGGACCGTGCTCTCCCCCGTCCTGTTCACCCTGTACACCTCGGACTTCCAGTATAACTCTGAGCTCTGCCACATGCAGAAATACACGGACGACACTGCGATAGTTGCTTGTGTCAGGGACGGACAAGAGGAGGAGTACAGGAGCCTGATCGAGGACTTTGTGACGTGGTGCAGTGCCAACCATCTGCAGCTAAACACCTCCAAGACCAAGGAGATGGTGGTGGACTTCCGAAGGAACAAACCACATCTAGAACCTGTTTCCATCGGGGGGGTCGACGTGGAGGTGGTCAGGACCTACGGGTACCTGGGGCTGCAGCTGGATGACAAGCTGGACTGGTCGCCTAACATGGACACTACCTGCAGGAAGGGACAGAGCCGTCTGTACTTCCTGAGAAGGCTGGGGTCCTTCAACATCTGCAAAAAGCTGCTGCAGATGTTCTACCAGTCTGTGGTGTCCAGCGTCCTCTTCTACGCAGTGGTGTGCTGGGGAGGAAGCTGCAAGAAGAGGGACGCAGCACGCCTGGACAGACTGGTGAGGAGGGCCGGCTCTGTGCTCTTTTGTTTTTGCAGTTTTCTCATGAGGGTGTCAAGTTTTCTTCCATTTTTGATGATAAAAAAATTTCAACTTTTTCGTAAGGGGGAGTGTTACGTTTTTTTCATTTTTCTGGCTAGACATTTTTTTCCATTTCTGACCACAAAATAATTTCAACTTTCTTGTAATGAGGGGGTTTTATGTTTTTGCAGTTTTCTCATGAGGTTGTCAAGTTTTCTTCCATTTTTGACGATAAAAAAATTTCAACTTTTTCGTAAGGGTGTTACGTTTATTTCATTTTTCTAACTAGGCATTTTTTTCAATTTTTGACCACAAAATAATTTAAACTTTCTTGTAATGAGGGGGTGTTATGTTTTTGCAGTTTTCTCATGAGGGTGTCATGTTTTCTTCCATTTTTGACCATAAAAAAATTTCAACTTTTTCGTAAGGGGGGTGTTACGTTTATTTCATTTTTCTAGCTAGGCATTTTTTTCCATTTTTGACCACAAAATGATTTCAAATTTCTTGTAATGAGGGGGTGTTATGTTTTTGCAGTTTTCTCATGAGGGTGTCATGTTTTCTTCCATTTTTGACGATAAAAAAATTTCAACTTTTTCGTAAGGGGGGGTGTTACGTTTTTTTCATTTTTCTGGCTAGACATTTTTTTCCATTTCTGACCACAAAATAATTTCAACTTTCTTGTAATGAGGGGGTGTTATGTTTTTGAAGTTTTCTCATGAGGGTGTCAAGTTTTCTTCCATTTTTGACGATAAAAAAATTTCAACTTTTTCGTAAGGGGGGGTGTTACGTTTATTTCATTTTTCAAGCTAGGCATTTTTTTCAATTTTTGACCACAAAATAATTTAAACTTTCTTGTAATGAGGGGGTGTTATGTTTTTGCAGTTTTCTCATGAGGGTGTCAAGTTTTCTTCCATTTTTGACCATAAAAAAATTTCAACTTTTTCGTAAGGGGGGGTGTTACGTTTTTTTCATTTTTCTGGCTAGACATTTTTTTCCATTTTTGACCACAAAATGATTTCAAATTTCTTGTAATGAGGGGGTGTTATGTTTTTGCAGTTTTCTCATGAGGGTGTCAAGTTTTCTTCCATTTTTGACCATAAAAAAATTTCAACTTTTTCGTAAGGGGGGGTGTTACGTTTTTTTCATTTTTCTGGCTAGACATTTTTTTCCATTTCTGACCACAAAATGATTTCAAATTTCTTGTAATGAGGGGGTGTTATGTTTTTGCAGTTTTCTCATGAGGGTGTCAAGTTTTCTTCCATTTTTGACGATGAAAAAATTTCAACTTTTTCGTAAGGGGGGGTGTTACGTTTATTTCATTTTTCTGGCTAGACATTTTTTTCCATTTTTTACCACAAAATGATTTCAAATTTCTTGTAATGAGGGGGTGTTATGTTTTTGCAGTTTTCTCATGAGGGTGTCAAGTTTTCTTCCATTTTTGACGATGAAAAAATTTCAACTTTTTCGTAAGGGGGGGTGTTACGTTTATTTCATTTTTCTGGCTAGACATTTTTTTCCATTTTTGACCACAAAATGATTTCAAATTTCTTGTAATGAGGGGGTGTTATGTTTTTGCAGTTTTCTCATGAGGGTGTCAAGTTTTCTTCCATTTTTGACCATAAAAAAATTTCAACTTTTTCGTAAGGGGGGGTGTTATGTTTTTTTCATTTTTCTGGCTAGACATTTTTTTCCATTTTTGACCACAAAATGATTTCAAATTTCTTGTAATGAGGGGGTGTTATGTTTTTGCAGTTTTCTCATGAGGGTGTCAAGTTTTCTTCCATTTTTGACGATAAAAAAATGTCCACCTTTTCGTAAGGGGGGTGTTACGTTTATTTCATTTTTCTAGCTAGGCATTTTTTTCAATTTTTGACCACAAAACAATTTCAAATTTCTTGTAATGAGGGGGTGTTATGTTTTTGCAGTTTTCTCATGAGGGTGTCAAGTTTTCTTCCATTTTTGACGATAAAAAAATTTCAACTTTTTCGTAAGGGGGGTGTTAAGTTTTTTTCATTTTTCTGGCTAGACATTTTTTTCCATTTTTGACCACAAAATGATTTCAAATTTCTTGTAATGAGGGGGTGTTATGTTTTTGCAGTTTTCTCATGAGGGTGTCAAGTTTTCTTCCATTTTTGACGATAAAAAAATGTCAACTTTTTCGTAAGGGGGGTGTTAAGTTTTTTTCATTTTTCTGGCTAGACATTTTTTTCCATTTCTGACCACAAAATAATTTCAACTTTCTTGTAATGAGGGGGTGTTATGTTTTTGCAGTTTTCTCATGAGGGTGTCAAGTTTTCTTCCATTTTTGACCATAAAAAAATTTCAACTTTTTCGTAAGGGGGGTGTTACGTTTATTTCATTTTTCTAGCTAGGCATTTTTTTCCATTTTTGACCACAAAATGATTTCAAATTTCTTGTAATGAGGGGGTGTTATGTTTTTGCAGTTTTCTCATGAGGGTGTCAAGTTTTCTTCCATTTTTGACGATAAAAAAATGTCCACCTTTTCGTAAGGGGGGTGTTACGTTTATTTCATTTTTCTAGCTAGGCATTTTTTTCAATTTTTGACCACAAAACAATTTCAAATTTCTTGTAATGAGGGGGTGTTATGTTTTTGCAGTTTTCTCATGAGGGTGTCAAGTTTTCTTCCATTTTTGACGATAAAAAAATTTCAACTTTTTCGTAAGGGGGGTGTTAAGTTTTTTTCATTTTTCTGGCTAGACATTTTTTTCCATTTTTGACCACAAAATGATTTCAAATTTCTTGTAATGAGGGGGTGTTATGTTTTTGCAGTTTTCTCATGAGGGTGTCAAGTTTTCTTCCATTTTTGACGATAAAAAAATGTCAACTTTTTCGTAAGGGGGGTGTTATGTTTTTTTCATTTTTCTGGCTAGACATTTTTTTCCATTTTTGACCACAAAATGATTTCAAATTTCTTGTAATGAGGGGGTGTTATGTTTTTGCAGTTTTCTCATGAGGGTGTCAAGTTTTCTTCCATTTTTGACGATAAAAAAATGTCCACCTTTTCGTAAGGGGGGTGTTACGTTTATTTCATTTTTCTAGCTAGGCATTTTTTTCAATTTTTGACCACAAAACAATTTCAAATTTCTTGTAATGAGGGGGTGTTATGTTTTTGCAGTTTTCTCATGAGGGTGTCAAGTTTTCTTCCATTTTTGACGATAAAAAAATTTCAACTTTTTCGTAAGGGGGGTGTTAAGTTTTTTTCATTTTTCTGGCTAGACATTTTTTTCCATTTTTGACCACAAAATGATTTCAAATTTCTTGTAATGAGGGGGTGTTATGTTTTTGCAGTTTTCTCATGAGGGTGTCAAGTTTTCTTCCATTTTTGACGATAAAAAAATGTCAACTTTTTCGTAAGGGGGGTGTTAAGTTTTTTTCATTTTTCTGGCTAGACATTTTTTTCCATTTCTGACCACAAAATAATTTCAACTTTCTTGTAATGAGGGGGTGTTATGTTTTTGCAGTTTTCTCATGAGGGTGTCAAGTTTTCTTCCATTTTTGACCATAAAAAAATTTCAACTTTTTCGTAAGGGGGGTGTTACGTTTATTTCATTTTTCTAGCTAGGCATTTTTTTCCATTTTTGACCACAAAATGATTTCAAATTTCTTGTAATGAGGGGGTGTTATGTTTTTGCAGTTTTCTCATGAGGGTGTCAAGTTTTCTTCCATTTTTGACGATAAAAAAATGTCCACCTTTTCGTAAGGGGGGTGTTACGTTTATTTCATTTTTCTAGCTAGGCATTTTTTTCAATTTTTGACCACAAAACAATTTCAAATTTCTTGTAATGAGGGGGTGTTATGTTTTTGCAGTTTTCTCATGAGGGTGTCAAGTTTTCTTCCATTTTTGACGATAAAAAAATTTCAACTTTTTCGTAAGGGGGGTGTTAAGTTTTTTTCATTTTTCTGGCTAGACATTTTTTTCCATTTTTGACCACAAAATGATTTCAAATTTCTTGTAATGAGGGGGTGTTATGTTTTTGCAGTTTTCTCATGAGGGTGTCAAGTTTTCTTCCATTTTTGACGATAAAAAAATGTCCACCTTTTCGTAAGGGGGGTGTTACGTTTATTTCATTTTTCTAGCTAGGCATTTTTTTCAATTTTTGACCACAAAACAATTTCAAATTTCTTGTAATGAGGGGGTGTTATGTTTTTGCAGTTTTCTCATGAGGGTGTCAAGTTTTCTTCCATTTTTGACGATAAAAAAATTTCAACTTTTTCGTAAGGGGGGTGTTAAGTTTTTTTCATTTTTCTGGCTAGACATTTTTTTCCATTTTTGACCACAAAATAATTTCAAATTTCTTGTAATGAGGGGGTGTTATGTTTTTGCAGTTTTCTCATGAGGGTGTCAAGTTTTCTTCCATTTTTGACGATAAAAAAATGTCAACTTTTTCGTAAGGGGGGTGTTAAGTTTTTTTCATTTTTCTGGCTAGACATTTTTTTCCATTTCTGACCACAAAATAATTTCAACTTTCTTGTAATGAGGGGGTGTTATGTTTTTGCAGTTTTCTCATGAGGGTGTCAAGTTTTCTTCCATTTTTGACCATAAAAAAATTTCAACTTTTTCGTAAGGGGGGTGTTACGTTTATTTCATTTTTCTAGCTAGGCATTTTTTTCCATTTTTGACCACAAAATGATTTCAAATTTCTTGTAATGAGGGGGTGTTATGTTTTTGCAGTTTTCTCATGAGGGTGTCAAGTTTTCTTCCATTTTTGACGATAAAAAAATGTCCACCTTTTCGTAAGGGGGGTGTTACGTTTATTTCATTTTTCTAGCTAGGCATTTTTTTCAATTTTTGACCACAAAACAATTTCAAATTTCTTGTAATGAGGGGGTGTTATGTTTTTGCAGTTTTCTCATGAGGGTGTCAAGTTTTCTTCCATTTTTGACGATAAAAAAATTTCAACTTTTTCGTAAGGGGGGTGTTAAGTTTTTTTCATTTTTCTGGCTAGACATTTTTTTCCATTTTTGACCACAAAATGATTTCAAATTTCTTGTAATGAGGGGGTGTTATGTTTTTGCAGTTTTCTCATGAGGGTGTCAAGTTTTCTTCCATTTTTGACGATAAAAAAATGTCAACTTTTTCGTAAGGGGGGTGTTATGTTTTTTTCATTTTTCTGGCTAGACATTTTTTTCCATTTTTGACCACAAAATGATTTCAAATTTCTTGTAATGAGGGGGTGTTATGTTTTTGCAGTTTTCTCATGAGGGTGTCAAGTTTTCTTCCATTTTTGACGATAAAAAAATGTCAACTTTTTCGTAAGGGGGGTGTTAAGTTTTTTTCATTTTTCTGGCTAGACATTTTTTTCCATTTCTGACCACAAAATAATTTCAACTTTCTTGTAATGAGGGGGTGTTATGTTTTTGCAGTTTTCTCATGAGGGTGTCAAGTTTTCTTCCATTTTTGACCATAAAAAAATTTCAACTTTTTCGTAAGGGGGGGTGTTACGTTTTTTTCATTTTTCTGGCTAGACATTTTTTTCCATTTTTGACCACAAAATGATTTCAAATTTCTTGTAATGAGGGGGTGTTATGTTTTTGCAGTTTTCTCATGAGGGTGTCAAGTTTTCTTCCATTTTTGACGATGAAAAAATTTCAACTTTTTCGTAAGGGGGGGTGTTACGTTTATTTCATTTTTCTGGCTAGACATTTTTTTCCATTTTTGACCACAAAATGATTTCAAATTTCTTGTAATGAGGGGGTGTTATGTTTTTGCAGTTTTCTCATGAGGGTGTCAAGTTTTCTTCCATTTTTGACGATGAAAAAATTTCAACTTTTTCGTAAGGGGGGGTGTTACGTTTATTTCATTTTTCTGGCTAGACATTTTTTTCCATTTTTGACCACAAAATGATTTCAAATTTCTTGTAATGAGGGGGTGTTATGTTTTTGCAGTTTTCTCATGAGGGTGTCAAGTTTTCTTCCATTTTTGACCATAAAAAAATTTCAACTTTTTCGTAAGGGGGGGTGTTATGTTTTTTTCATTTTTCTGGCTAGACATTTTTTTCCATTTTTGACCACAAAATGATTTCAAATTTCTTGTAATGAGGGGGTGTTATGTTTTTGCAGTTTTCTCATGAGGGTGTCAAGTTTTCTTCCATTTTTGACGATAAAAAAATGTCCACCTTTTCGTAAGGGGGGTGTTAAGTTTTTTTCATTTTTCTGGCTAGACATTTTTTTCCATTTTTGACCACAAAATGATTTCAAATTTCTTGTAATGAGGGGGTGTTATGTTTTTGCAGTTTTCTCATGAGGGTGTCAAGTTTTCTTCCATTTTTGACGATAAAAAAATGTCAACTTTTTCGTAAGGGGGGTGTTAAGTTTTTTTCATTTTTCTGGCTAGACATTTTTTTCCATTTCTGACCACAAAATAATTTCAACTTTCTTGTAATGAGGGGGTGTTATGTTTTTGCAGTTTTCTCATGAGGGTGTCAAGTTTTCTTCCATTTTTGACCATAAAAAAATTTCAACTTTTTCGTAAGGGGGGTGTTACGTTTATTTCATTTTTCTAGCTAGGCATTTTTTTCCATTTTTGACCACAAAATGATTTCAAATTTCTTGTAATGAGGGGGTGTTATGTTTTTGCAGTTTTCTCATGAGGGTGTCAAGTTTTCTTCCATTTTTGACGATAAAAAAATGTCCACCTTTTCGTAAGGGGGGTGTTACGTTTATTTCATTTTTCTAGCTAGGCATTTTTTTCAATTTTTGACCACAAAACAATTTCAAATTTCTTGTAATGAGGGGGTGTTATGTTTTTGCAGTTTTCTCATGAGGGTGTCAAGTTTTCTTCCATTTTTGACGATAAAAAAATTTCAACTTTTTCGTAAGGGGGGTGTTAAGTTTTTTTCATTTTTCTGGCTAGACATTTTTTTCCATTTTTGACCACAAAATGATTTCAAATTTCTTGTAATGAGGGGGTGTTATGTTTTTGCAGTTTTCTCATGAGGGTGTCAAGTTTTCTTCCATTTTTGACGATAAAAAAATGTCAACTTTTTCGTAAGGGGGGTGTTAAGTTTTTTTCATTTTTCTGGCTAGACATTTTTTTCCATTTTTGACCACAAAATGATTTCAAATTTCTTGTAATGAGGGGGTGTTATGTTTTTGCAGTTTTCTCATGAGGGTGTCAAGTTTTCTTCCATTTTTGACGATGAAAAAATTTCAACTTTTTCGTAAGGGGGGGTGTTACGTTTATTTCATTTTTCTGGCTAGACATTTTTTTCCATTTTTGACCACAAAATGATTTCAAATTTCTTGTAATGAGGGGGTGTTATGTTTTTGCAGTTTTCTCATGAGGGTGTCAAGTTTTCTTCCATTTTTGACGATGAAAAAATTTCAACTTTTTCGTAAGGGGGGGTGTTACGTTTATTTCATTTTTCTGGCTAGACATTTTTTTCCATTTTTGACCACAAAATGATTTCAAATTTCTTGTAATGAGGGGGTGTTATGTTTTTGCAGTTTTCTCATGAGGGTGTCAAGTTTTCTTCCATTTTTGACCATAAAAAAATTTCAACTTTTTCGTAAGGGGGGGTGTTATGTTTTTTTCATTTTTCTGGCTAGACATTTTTTTCCATTTTTGACCACAAAATGATTTCAAATTTCTTGTAATGAGGGGGTGTTATGTTTTTGCAGTTTTCTCATGAGGGTGTCAAGTTTTCTTCCATTTTTGACGATAAAAAAATGTCCACCTTTTCGTAAGGGGGGTGTTACGTTTATTTCATTTTTCTAGCTAGGCATTTTTTTCAATTTTTGACCACAAAACAATTTCAAATTTCTTGTAATGAGGGGGTGTTATGTTTTTGCAGTTTTCTCATGAGGGTGTCAAGTTTTCTTCCATTTTTGACGATAAAAAAATTTCAACTTTTTCGTAAGGGGGGTGTTAAGTTTTTTTCATTTTTCTGGCTAGACATTTTTTTCCATTTTTGACCACAAAATGATTTCAAATTTCTTGTAATGAGGGGGTGTTATGTTTTTGCAGTTTTCTCATGAGGGTGTCAAGTTTTCTTCCATTTTTGACGATAAAAAAATGTCAACTTTTTCGTAAGGGGGGTGTTAAGTTTTTTTCATTTTTCTGGCTAGACATTTTTTTCCATTTCTGACCACAAAATAATTTCAACTTTCTTGTAATGAGGGGGTGTTATGTTTTTGCAGTTTTCTCATGAGGGTGTCAAGTTTTCTTCCATTTTTGACCATAAAAAAATTTCAACTTTTTCGTAAGGGGGGTGTTACGTTTATTTCATTTTTCTAGCTAGGCATTTTTTTCCATTTTTGACCACAAAATGATTTCAACTTTCTTGTAATGAGGGGGTGTTATGTTTTTGCAGTTTTCTCATGAGGGTGTCAAGTTTTCTTCCATTTTTGACGATAAAAAAATGTCAACTTTTTCGTAAGGGGGGTTGTTACGTTTATTTCATTTTTCTAGCTAGGCATTTTTTTCCATTTTTGACCACAAAATGATTTCAAATTTCTTGTAATGAGGGGGTGTTATGTTTTTGCAGTTTTCTCATGAGGGTGTCATGTTTTCTTCCATTTTTGACGATAAAAAAATTTCAACTTTTTCGTAAGGGGGGGTGTTACGTTTTTTTCATTTTTCTGGCTAGACATTTTTTTCCATTTCTGACCACAAAATAATTTCAACTTTCTTGTAATGAGGGGGTGTTATGTTTTTGAAGTTTTCTCATGATGGTGTCAAGTTTTCTTCCATTTTTGACGATAAAAAAATTTCAACTTTTTCGTAAGGGGTGGTGTTACGTTTTTTTCATTTTTCTGGCTAGACATTTTTTTCCATTTTTGACCACAAAATGATTTCAAATTTCTTGTAATGAGGGGGTGTTATGTTTTTGCAGTTTTCTCATGAGGGTGTCAAGTTTTCTTCCATTTTTGATGATGAAAAAATTTCAACTTTTTCGTAAGGGGGGTTGTTAAGTTTTTTTCATTTTTCTGGCTAGACATTTTTTTCCATTTCTGACCACAAAATAATTTCAACTTTCTTGTAATGAGGGGGTGTTATGTTTTTGCAGTTTTCTCATGAGGGTGTCAAGTTTTCTTCCATTTTTGACGATAAAAAAATTTCAACTTTTTCGTTAGGGGGTGTTAAGTTTTTTTCATTTTTCTAGCTAGACATTTTTTTCCATTTCTGACCACAAAATAATTTCAACTTTCTTGTAATGAGGGGGTGTTATGTTTTTGCAGTTTTCTCATGAGGGTGTCAAGTTTTCTTCCATTTTTGACGATAAAAAAATGTCAACTTTTTCGTAAGGGGGGTGTTAAGTTTTTTTCATTTTTCTGGCTAGACATTTTTTTCCATTTCTGACCACAAAATAATTTCAACTTTCTTGTAATGAGGGGGTGTTATGTTTTTGCAGTTTTCTCATGAGGGTGTCAAGTTTTCTTCCATTTTTGACCATAAAAAAATGTCAACTTTTTCGTAAGGGGGGTGTTACGTTTATTTCATTTTTCTAGCTAGGCATTTTTTTCCATTTTTGACCACAAAATGATTTCAAATTTCTTGTAATGAGGGGGTGTTATGTTTTTGCAGTTTTCTCATGAGGGTGTCAAGTTTTCTTCCATTTTTGACGATAAAAAAATGTCCACCTTTTCGTAAGGGGGGTGTTACGTTTATTTCATTTTTCTAGCTAGGCATTTTTTTCAATTTTTGACCACAAAACAATTTCAAATTTCTTGTAATGAGGGGGTGTTATGTTTTTGCAGTTTTCTCATGAGGGTGTCAAGTTTTCTTCCATTTTTGACGATAAAAAAATTTCAACTTTTTCGTAAGGGGGGTGTTAAGTTTTTTTCATTTTTCTGGCTAGACATTTTTTTCCATTTTTGACCACAAAATGATTTCAAATTTCTTGTAATGAGGGGGTGTTATGTTTTTGCAGTTTTCTCATGAGGGTGTCAAGTTTTCTTCCATTTTTGACGATAAAAAAATGTCAACTTTTTCGTAAGGGGGGTGTTAAGTTTTTTTCATTTTTCTGGCTAGACATTTTTTTCCATTTCTGACCACAAAATAATTTCAACTTTCTTGTAATGAGGGGGTGTTATGTTTTTGCAGTTTTCTCATGAGGGTGTCAAGTTTTCTTCCATTTTTGACCATAAAAAAATTTCAACTTTTTCGTAAGGGGGGTGTTACGTTTATTTCATTTTTCTAGCTAGGCATTTTTTTCCATTTTTGACCACAAAATGATTTCAAATTTCTTGTAATGAGGGGGTGTTATGTTTTTGCAGTTTTCTCATGAGGGTGTCATGTTTTCTTCCATTTTTGACGATAAAAAAATTTCAACTTTTTCGTAAGGGGGGGTGTTACGTTTTTTTCATTTTTCTGGCTAGACATTTTTTTCCATTTCTGACCACAAAATAATTTCAACTTTCTTGTAATGAGGGGGTGTTATGTTTTTGAAGTTTTCTCATGATGGTGTCAAGTTTTCTTCCATTTTTGACGATAAAAAAATTTCAACTTTTTCGTAAGGGGGGTGTTACGTTTTTTTCATTTTTCTGGCTAGACATTTTTTTCCATTTTTGACCACAAAATGATTTCAAATTTCTTGTAATGAGGGGGTGTTATGTTTTTGCAGTTTTCTCATGAGGGTGTCAAGTTTTCTTCCATTTTTGATGATGAAAAAATTTCAACTTTTTCGTTAGGGGGTGTTAAGTTTTTTTCATTTTTCTAGCTAGACATTTTTTTCCATTTCTGACCACAAAATAATTTCAACTTTCTTGTAATGAGGGGGTGTTATGTTTTTGCAGTTTTCTCATGAGGGTGTCAAGTTTTCTTCCATTTTTGACGATAAAAAAATTTCAACTTTTTCGTAAGGGGGGTGTTAAGTTTTTTTCATTTTTCTGGCTAGACATTTTTTTCCATTTTTGACCACAAAATGATTTCAAATTTCTTGTAATGAGGGGGTGTTATGTTTTTGCAGTTTTCTCATGAGGGTGTCAAGTTTTCTTCCATTTTTGACGATAAAAAAATGTCAACTTTTTCGTAAGGGGGGTGTTAAGTTTTTTTCATTTTTCTGGCTAGACATTTTTTTCCATTTCTGACCACAAAATAATTTCAACTTTCTTGTAATGAGGGGGTGTTATGTTTTTGCAGTTTTCTCATGAGGGTGTCAAGTTTTCTTCCATTTTTGACCATAAAAAAATTTCAACTTTTTCGTAAGGGGGGTGTTACGTTTATTTCATTTTTCTAGCTAGGCATTTTTTTCCATTTTTGACCACAAAATGATTTCAAATTTCTTGTAATGAGGGGGTGTTATGTTTTTGCAGTTTTCTCATGAGGGTGTCAAGTTTTCTTCCATTTTTGACCATAAAAAAATTTCAACTTTTTCGTAAGGGGGGTGTTACGTTTATTTCATTTTTCTAGCTAGGCATTTTTTTCCATTTTTGACCACAAAATGATTTCAAATTTCTTGTAATGAGGGGGTGTTATGTTTTTGCAGTTTTCTCATGAGGGTGTCATGTTTTCTTCCATTTTTGACGATAAAAAAATTTCAACTTTTTCGTAAGGGGGGGTGTTACGTTTTTTTCATTTTTCTGGCTAGACATTTTTTTCCATTTCTGACCACAAAATAATTTCAACTTTCTTGTAATGAGGGGGTGTTATGTTTTTGCAGTTTTCTCATGAGGGTGTCATGTTTTCTTCCATTTTTGACGATAAAAAAATTTCAACTTTTTCGTAAGGGGGGTGTTACGTTTTTTTCATTTTTCTGGCTAGACATTTTTTTCCATTTTTGACCACAAAATGATTTCAAATTTCTTGTAATGAGGGGGTGTTATGTTTTTGCAGTTTTCTCATGAGGGTGTCAAGTTTTCTTCCATTTTTGATGATGAAAAAATTTAAACTTTTTCGTAAGGGGGGTTGTTAAGTTTTTTTCATTTTTCTGGCTAGACATTTTTTTCCATTTCTGACCACAAAATAATTTCAAATTTCTTGTAATGAGGGGGTGTTATGTTTTTGCAGTTTTCTCATGAGGGTGTCATGTTTTCTTCCATTTTTGACGATAAAAAAATTTCAACTTTTTCGTAAGGGGGGTGTTACGTTTTTTTCATTTTTCTGGCTAGACATTTTTTTCCATTTTTGACCACAAAATGATTTCAAATTTCTTGTAATGAGGGGGTGTTATGTTTTTGCAGTTTTCTCATGAGGGTGTCAAGTTTTCTTCCATTTTTGATGATGAAAAAATTTAAACTTTTTCGTAAGGGGGGTTGTTAAGTTTTTTTCATTTTTCTGGCTAGACATTTTTTTCCATTTCTGACCACAAAATAATTTCAACTTTCTTGTAATGAGGGGGTGTTATGTTTTTGCAGTTTTCTCATGAGGGTGTCAAGTTTTCTTCCATTTTTGACGATAAAAAAATTTCAACTTTTTCGTTAGGGGGTGTTAAGTTTTTTTCATTTTTCTAGCTAGACATTTTTTTCCATTTCTGACCACAAAATAATTTCAACTTTCTTGTAATGAGGGGGTGTTATGTTTTTGCAGTTTTCTCATGAGGGTGTCAAGTTTTCTTCCATTTTTGACCATAAAAAAATTTCAACTTTTTCGTAAGGGGGGGTGTTAAGTTTTTTTCATTTTTCTGGCTAGACATTTTTTTCCATTTTTGACCACAAAATGATTTCAAATTTCTTGTAATGAGGGGGTGTTATGTTTTTGCAGTTTTCTCATGAGGGTGTCAAGTTTTCTTCCATTTTTGACCATAAAAAAATTTCAACTTTTTCGTAAGGGGGGTGTTAAGTTTTTTTCATTTTTCTGGCTAGACATTTGTTTCCATATCTGACCACAAAATAATTTCAACTTTCTTGTAATGAGGGGGTGTTATGTTTTTGCAGTTTTCTCATGAGGGTGTCAAGTTTTCTTCCATTTTTGACCATAAAAAAATTTTCAACTTTTTCGTAAGGGGGGGTGTTACGTTTTTTTCATTTTTCTGGCTAGACATTTTTTTCCATATCTGACCACAAAATAATTTAAACTTTCTTGTAATGAGGGGGTGTTATGTTTTTGCAGTTTTCTCATGAGGGTGTCAAGTTTTCTTCCATTTTTGACCATAAAAAAATTTCAACTTTTTCGTAAGGGGGGGTGTTACGTTTTTTTCATTTTTCTGGCTAGACATTTTTTTCCATTTTTGACCACAAAATGATTTCAAATTTCTTGTAATGAGGGGGTGTTATGTTTTTGCAGTTTTCTCATGAGGGTGTCAAGTTTTCTTCCATTTTTGACGATGAAAAAATTTCAACTTTTTCGTAAGGGGGGTGTTACGTTTATTTCATTTTTCTGGCTAGACATTTTTTTCCATTTTTGACCACAAAATGATTTCAAATTTCTTGTAATGAGGGGGTGTTATGTTTTTGCAGTTTTCTCATGAGGGTGTCAAGTTTTCTTCCATTTTTGACCATAAAAAAATGTCAACTTTTTCGTAAGGGGGGTGTTACGTTTATTTCATTTTTCTGGCTAGACATTTTTTTCCATTTCTGACCACAAAATAATTTCAAATTTCTTGTAATGAGGGGGTGTTATGTTTTTGCAGTTTTCTCATGAGGGTGTCAAGTTTTCTTCCATTTTTGACGATAAAAAAATGTCAACTTTTTCGTAAGGGGGGTGTTAAGTTTTTTTCATTTTTCTGGCTAGACATTTGTTTCCATTTCTGACCACAAAACAATTTAAACTTTCTTGTAATGAGGGGGTGTTATTTTTTTGCAGTTTTCTCATGAGGGTGTCAAGTTTTCTTCCATTTTTGATGATGAAAAAATTTCAACTTTTTCGTAAGGGGGGGTGTTACGTTTCTTTCATTTTTCAAGCTAGGCATATTTTTCAATTTTTGACCACAAAATAATTTAAAATTTCTTGTAATGAGGGGGTGTTATGTTTTTGCAGTTTTCTCATGAGGGTGTCAAGTTTTCTTCCAATTTTGACCATAAAAAAATTTCAACTTTTTCGTAAGGGGGGGTGTTAAGTTTTTTTCATTTTTCTGGCTAGACATTTTTTTCCATTTCTGACCACAAAATAATTTCAACTTTCTTGTAATGAGGGGGTGTTATGTTTTTGCAGTTTTCTCATGAGGGTGTCAAGTTTTCTTCCATTTTTGACGATAAAAAAATTTCAACTTTTTCGTTAGGGGGTGTTAAGTTTTTTTCATTTTTCTGGCTAGACATTTTTTTCCATTTCTGACCACAAAATAATTTCAACTTTCTTGTAATGAGGGGGTGTTATGTTTTTGCAGTTTTCTCATGAGGGTGTCAAGTTTTCTTCCATTTTTGACCATAAAAAAATTTCAACTTTTTCGTAAGGGGGGGTGTTAAGTTTTTTTCATTTTTCTGGCTAGACATTTGTTTCCATATCTGACCACAAAATAATTTCAACTTTCTTGTAATGAGGGGGTGTTATGTTTTTGCAGTTTTCTCATGAGGGTGTCAAGTTTTCTTCCATTTTTGACCATAAAAAAATTTCAACTTTTTCGTAAGGGGGGGTGTTACGTTTTTTTCATTTTTCTGGCTAGACATTTTTTTCCATATCTGACCACAAAATAATTTAAACTTTCTTGTAATGAGGGGGTGTTATGTTTTTGCAGTTTTCTCATGAGGGTGTCAAGTTTTCTTCCATTTTTGACCATAAAAAAATTTCAACTTTTTCGTAAGGGGGGGTGTTACGTTTTTTTCATTTTTCTGGCTAGACATTTTTTTCCATTTTTGACCACAAAATGATTTCAAATTTCTTGTAATGAGGGGGTGTTATGTTTTTGCAGTTTTCTCATGAGGGTGTCAAGTTTTCTTCCATTTTTGACGATGAAAAAATTTCAACTTTTTCGTAAGGGGGGGTGTTACGTTTATTTCATTTTTCTGGCTAGACATTTTTTTCCATTTTTGACCACAAAATGATTTCAAATTTCTTGTAATGAGGGGGTGTTATGTTTTTGCAGTTTTCTCATGAGGGTGTCAAGTTTTCTTCCATTTTTGACCATAAAAAAATTTCAACTTTTTCGTAAGGGGGGTGTTACGTTTATTTCATTTTTCTAGCTAGGCATTTTTTTCCATTTTTGACCACAAAATGATTTCAAATTTCTTGTAATGAGGGGGTGTTATGTTTTTGCAGTTTTCTCATGAGGGTGTCAAGTTTTCTTCCATTTTTGACGATAAAAAAATGTCCACCTTTTCGTAAGGGGGGTGTTACGTTTATTTCATTTTTCTAGCTAGGCATTTTTTTCAATTTTTGACCACAAAACAATTTCAAATTTCTTGTAATGAGGGGGTGTTATGTTTTTGCAGTTTTCTCATGAGGGTGTCAAGTTTTCTTCCATTTTTGACGATAAAAAAATTTCAACTTTTTCGTAAGGGGGGTGTTAAGTTTTTTTCATTTTTCTGGCTAGACATTTTTTTCCATTTTTGACCACAAAATGATTTCAAATTTCTTGTAATGAGGGGGTGTTATGTTTTTGCAGTTTTCTCATGAGGGTGTCAAGTTTTCTTCCATTTTTGACGATAAAAAAATGTCAACTTTTTCGTAAGGGGGGTGTTAAGTTTTTTTCATTTTTCTGGCTAGACATTTTTTTCCATTTCTTACCACAAAATAATTTCAACTTTCTTGTAATGAGGGGGTGTTATGTTTTTGCAGTTTTCTCATGAGGGTGTCAAGTTTTCTTCCATTTTTGACGATAAAAAAATTTCAACTTTTTCGTAAGGGGGGGTGTTACGTTTTTTTCATTTTTCTGGCTAGACATTTTTTTCCATTTTTGACCACAAAATGATTTCAAATTTCTTGTAATGAGGGGGTGTTATGTTTTTGCAGTTTTCTCATGAGGGTGTCAAGTTTTCTTCCATTTTTGATGATGAAAAAATTTCAACTTTTTCGTAAGGGGGGGTGTTACGTTTCTTTCATTTTTCAAGCTAGGCATTTTTTTCAATTTTTGACCACAAAATAATTTAAAATTTCTTGTAATGAGGGGGTGTTATGTTTTTGCAGTTTTCTCATGAGGGTGTCAAGTTTTCTTCCAATTTTGACCATAAAAAAATTTCAACTTTTTCGTAAGGGGGGTGTTAAGTTTTTTTCATTTTTCTGGCTAGACATTTTTTTCCATTTCTGACCACAAAATAATTTCAACTTTCTTGTAATGAGGGGGTGTTATGTTTTTGCAGTTTTCTCATGAGGGTGTCAAGTTTTCTTCCATTTTTGACGATAAAAAAATTTCAACTTTTTCGTTAGGGGGTGTTAAGTTTTTTTCATTTTTCTGGCTAGACATTTTTTTCCATTTCTGACCACAAAATAATTTCAACTTTCTTGTAATGAGGGGGTGTTATGTTTTTGCAGTTTTCTCATGAGGGTGTCAAGTTTTCTTCCATTTTTGACCATAAAAAAATTTCAACTTTTTCGTAAGGGGGGTGTTACGTTTATTTCATTTTTCTAGCTAGGCATTATTTTCCATTTTTGACCACAAAATGATTTCAAATTTCTTGTAATGAGGGGGTGTTATGTTTTTGAAGTTTTCTCATGATGGTGTCAAGTTTTCTTCCATTTTTGACGATAAAAAAATTTCAACTTTTTCGTAAGGGGGGGTGTTACGTTTTTTTCATTTTTCTGGCTAGACATTTTTTTCCATTTTTGACCACAAAATGATTTCAAATTTCTTGTAATGAGGGGGTGTTATGTTTTTGCAGTTTTCTCATGAGGGTGTCAAGTTTTCTTCCATTTTTGATGATGAAAAAATTTCAACTTTTTCGTAAGGGGGGGTGTTACGTTTCTTTCATTTTTCAAGCTAGGCATTTTTTTCAATTTTTGACCACAAAATAATTTAAAATTTCTTGTAATGAGGGGGTGTTATGTTTTTGCAGTTTTCTCACGAGGGTGTCAAGTTTTCTTCCAATTTTGACCATAAAAAAATTTCAACTTTTTCGTAAGGGGGGTGTTAAGTTTTTTTCATTTTTCTGGCTAGACATTTTTTTCCATTTCTGACCACAAAATAATTTCAACTTTCTTGTAATGAGGGGGTGTTATGTTTTTGCAGTTTTCTCATGAGGGTGTCAAGTTTTCTTCCATTTTTGACGATAAAAAAATTTCAACTTTTTCGTTAGGGGGTGTTAAGTTTTTTTCATTTTTCTGGCTAGACATTTTTTTCCATTTCTGACCACAAAATAATTTCAACTTTCTTGTAATGAGGGGGTGTTATGTTTTTGCAGTTTTCTCATGAGGGTGTCAAGTTTTCTTCCATTTTTGACCATAAAAAAATGTCAACTTTTTCGTAAGGGGGGGTGTTAAGTTTTTTTCATTTTTCTGGCTAGACATTTTTTTCCATTTCTGACCACAAAACAATTTAAACTTTCTTGTAATGAGGGGGTGTTATTTTTTTGCAGTTTTCTCATGAGGGTGTCAAGTTTTCTTCCATTTTTGACCATAAAAAAATTTCAACTTTTTCGTAAGGGGGGGTGTTAAGTTTTTTTCATTTTTCTGGCTAGACATTTGTTTCCATATCTGACCACAAAATAATTTCAACTTTCTTGTAATGAGGGGGTGTTATGTTTTTGCAGTTTTCTCATGAGGGTGTCAAGTTTTCTTCCATTTTTGATGATGAAAAAATTTCAACTTTTTCGTAAGGGGGGGTGTTACGTTTCTTTCATTTTTCAAGCTAGGCATTTTTTTCAATTTTTGACCACAAAATAATTTAAAATTTCTTGTAATGAGGGGGTGTTATGTTTTTGCAGTTTTCTCATGAGGGTGTCAAGTTTTCTTCCAATTTTGACCATAAAAAAATTTCAACTTTTTCGTAAGGGGGGGTGTTAAGTTTTTTTCATTTTTCTGGCTAGACATTTTTTTCCATTTCTGACCACAAAATAATTTCAACTTTCTTGTAATGAGGGGGTGTTATGTTTTTGCAGTTTTCTCATGAGGGTGTCAAGTTTTCTTCCATTTTTGACGATAAAAAAATTTCAACTTTTTCGTAAGGGGGGTGTTACGTTTATTTCATTTTTCTAGCTAGGCATTTTTTTCCATTTTTGACCACAAAATGATTTCAAATTTCTTGTAATGAGGGGGTGTTATGTTTTTGAAGTTTTCTCATGATGGTGTCAAGTTTTCTTCCATTTTTGACGATAAAAAAATTTCAACTTTTTCGTAAGGGGGGGTGTTACGTTTTTTTCATTTTTCTGGCTAGACATTTTTTTCCATTTTTGACCACAAAATGATTTCAAATTTCTTGTAATGAGGGGGTGTTATGTTTTTGCAGTTTTCTCATGAGGGTGTCAAGTTTTCTTCCATTTTTGATGATGAAAAAATTTCAACTTTTTCGTAAGGGGGGGTGTTACGTTTCTTTCATTTTTCAAGCTAGGCATTTTTTTCAATTTTTGACCACAAAATAATTTAAAATTTCTTGTAATGAGGGGGTGTTATGTTTTTGCAGTTTTCTCATGAGGGTGTCAAGTTTTCTTCCAATTTTGACCATAAAAAAATTTCAACTTTTTCGTTAGGGGGTGTTAAGTTTTTTTCATTTTTCTGGCTAGACATTTTTTTCCATTTCTGACCACAAAATAATTTCAACTTTCTTGTAATGAGGGGGTGTTATGTTTTTGCAGTTTTCTCATGAGGGTGTCAAGTTTTCTTCCATTTTTGACCATAAAAAAATGTCAACTTTTTCGTAAGGGGGGGTGTTAAGTTTTTTTCATTTTTCTGACTAGACATTTGTTTCCATATCTGACCACAAAATAATTTCAACTTTCTTGTAATGAGGGGGTGTTATGTTTTTGCAGTTTTCTCATGAGGGTGTCAAGTTTTCTTCCATTTTTGACCATAAAAAAATTTCAACTTTTTCGTAAGGGGGGGTGTTACGTTTTTTTCATTTTTCTGGCTAGACATTTTTTTCCATTTTTGACCACAAAATGATTTCAAATTTCTTGTAATGAGGGGGTGTTATGTTTTTGCAGTTTTCTCATGAGGGTGTCAAGTTTTCTTCCATTTTTGACGATGAAAAAATTTCAACTTTTTCGTAAGGGGGGGTGTTACGTTTTTTTCATTTTTCTGGCTAGACATTTTTTTCCATTTCTGACCACAAAATAATTTCAACTTTCTTGTAATGAGGGGGTGTTATGTTTTTGCAGTTTTCTCATGAGGGTGTCAAGTTTTCTTCCATTTTTGACCATAAAAAAATTTCAACTTTTTCGTAAGGGGGGTGTTACGTTTATTTCATTTTTCTAGCTAGGCATTTTTTTCCATTTTTGACCACAAAATGATTTCAAATTTCTTGTAATGAGGGGGTGTTATGTTTTTGAAGTTTTCTCATGATGGTGTCAAGTTTTCTTCCATTTTTGACGATAAAAAAATTTCAACTTTTTCGTAAGGGGGGGTGTTACGTTTTTTTCATTTTTCTGGCTAGACATTTTTTTCCATTTTTGACCACAAAATGATTTCAAATTTCTTGTAATGAGGGGGTGTTATGTTTTTGCAGTTTTCTCATGAGGGTGTCAAGTTTTCTTCCATTTTTGATGATGAAAAAATTTCAACTTTTTCGTAAGGGGGGGTGTTACGTTTATTTCATTTTTCAAGCTAGGCATTTTTTTCAATTTTTGACCACAAAATAATTTAAACTTTCTTGTAATGAGGGGGTGTTATGTTTTTGCAGTTTTCTCATGAGGGTGTCAAGTTTTCTTCCAATTTTGACCATAAAAAAATTTCAACTTTTTCGTAAGGGGGGGTGTTAAGTTTTTTTCATTTTTCTGGCTAGACATTTTTTTCCATTTCTGACCACAAAATAATTTCAACTTTCTTGTAATGAGGGGGTGTTATGTTTTTGCAGTTTTCTCATGAGGGTGTCAAGTTTTCTTCCATTTTTGACGATAAAAAAATTTCAACTTTTTCGTTAGGGGGTGTTAAGTTTTTTTCATTTTTCTGGCTAGACATTTTTTTCCATTTCTGACCACAAAATAATTTCAACTTTCTTGTAATGAGGGGGTGTTATGTTTTTGCAGTTTTCTCATGAGGGTGTCAAGTTTTCTTCCATTTTTGACCATAAAAAATTTTCAACTTTTTCGTAAGGGGGGGTGTTAAGTTTTTTTCATTTTTCTGGCTAGACATTTGTTTCCATATCTGACCACAAAATAATTTCAACTTTCTTGTAATGAGGGGGTGTTATGTTTTTGCAGTTTTCTCATGAGGGTGTCAAGTTTTCTTCCATTTTTGACCATAAAAAAATTTCAACTTTTTCGTAAGGGGGGTGTTACGTTTATTTCATTTTTCTAGCTAGGCATTTTTTTCCATTTTTGACCACAAAATGATTTCAAATTTCTTGTAATGAGGGGGTGTTATGTTTTTGAAGTTTTCTCATGATGGTGTCAAGTTTTCTTCCATTTTTGACCATAAAAAAATTTCAACTTTTTCGTAAGGGGGGGTGTTACGTTTTTTTCATTTTTCTGGCTAGACATTTTTTTCCATTTTTGACCACAAAATGATTTCAAATTTCTTGTAATGAGGGGGTGTTATGTTTTTGCAGTTTTCTCATGAGGGTGTCAAGTTTTCTTCCATTTTTGATGATGAAAAAATTTCAACTTTTTCGTAAGGGGGGGTGTTACGTTTCTTTCATTTTTCAAGCTAGGCATTTTTTTCAATTTTTGACCACAAAATAATTTAAAATTTCTTGTAATGAGGGGGTGTTATGTTTTTGCAGTTTTCTCATGAGGGTGTCAAGTTTTCTTCCATTTTTGACGATAAAAAAATTTCAACTTTTTCGTAAGGGGGGTGTTAAGTTTTTTTCATTTTTCTGGCTAGACATTTTTTTCCATTTCTGACCACAAAATAATTTCAACTTTCTTGTAATGAGGGGGTGTTATGTTTTTGCAGTTTTCTCATGAGGGTGTCAAGTTTTCTTCCATTTTTGACCATAAAAAAATGTCAACTTTTTCGTAAGGGGGGGTGTTAAGTTTTTTTCATTTTTCTGACTAGACATTTGTTTCCATATCTGACCACAAAATAATTTCAACTTTCTTGTAATGAGGGGGTGTTATGTTTTTGCAGTTTTCTCATGAGGGTGTCAAGTTTTCTTCCATTTTTGACCATAAAAAAATTTCAACTTTTTCGTAAGGGGGGGTGTTACGTTTTTTTCATTTTTCTGGCTAGACATTTTTTTCCATTTTTGACCACAAAATGATTTCAAATTTCTTGTAATGAGGGGGTGTTATGTTTTTGCAGTTTTCTCATGAGGGTGTCAAGTTTTCTTCCATTTTTGACGATAAAAAAATTTCAACTTTTTCGTAAGGGGGGTGTTACGTTTATTTCATTTTTCTAGCTAGGCATTATTTTCCATTTTTGACCACAAAATGATTTCAAATTTCTTGTAATGAGGGGGTGTTATGTTTTTGAAGTTTTCTCATGATGGTGTCAAGTTTTCTTCCATTTTTGACGATAAAAAAATTTCAACTTTTTCGTAAGGGGGGGTGTTACGTTTTTTTCATTTTTCTGGCTAGACATTTTTTTCCATTTTTGACCACAAAATGATTTCAAATTTCTTGTAATGAGGGGGTGTTATGTTTTTGCAGTTTTCTCATGAGGGTGTCAAGTTTTCTTCCATTTTTGATGATGAAAAAATTTCAACTTTTTCGTAAGGGGGGGTGTTACGTTTCTTTCATTTTTCAAGCTAGGCATTTTTTTCAATTTTTGACCACAAAATAATTTAAAATTTCTTGTAATGAGGGGGTGTTATGTTTTTGCAGTTTTCTCACGAGGGTGTCAAGTTTTCTTCCAATTTTGACCATAAAAAAATTTCAACTTTTTCGTAAGGGGGGTGTTAAGTTTTTTTCATTTTTCTGGCTAGACATTTTTTTCCATTTCTGACCACAAAATAATTTCAACTTTCTTGTAATGAGGGGGTGTTATGTTTTTGCAGTTTTCTCATGAGGGTGTCAAGTTTTCTTCCATTTTTGACCATAAAAAAATGTCAACTTTTTCGTAAGGGGGGGTGTTAAGTTTTTTTCATTTTTCTGGCTAGACATTTTTTTCCATTTCTGACCACAAAACAATTTAAACTTTCTTGTAATGAGGGGGTGTTATTTTTTTGCAGTTTTCTCATGAGGGTGTCAAGTTTTCTTCCATTTTTGACCATAAAAAAATTTCAACTTTTTCGTAAGGGGGGGTGTTAAGTTTTTTTCATTTTTCTGGCTAGACATTTGTTTCCATATCTGACCACAAAATAATTTCAACTTTCTTGTAATGAGGGGGTGTTATGTTTTTGCAGTTTTCTCATGAGGGTGTCAAGTTTTCTTCCATTTTTGATGATGAAAAAATTTCAACTTTTTCGTAAGGGGGGGTGTTACGTTTCTTTCATTTTTCAAGCTAGGCATTTTTTTCAATTTTTGACCACAAAATAATTTAAAATTTCTTGTAATGAGGGGGTGTTATGTTTTTGCAGTTTTCTCATGAGGGTGTCAAGTTTTCTTCCAATTTTGACCATAAAAAAATTTCAACTTTTTCGTAAGGGGGGGTGTTAAGTTTTTTTCATTTTTCTGGCTAGACATTTTTTTCCATTTCTGACCACAAAATAATTTCAACTTTCTTGTAATGAGGGGGTGTTATGTTTTTGCAGTTTTCTCATGAGGGTGTCAAGTTTTCTTCCATTTTTGACGATAAAAAAATTTCAACTTTTTCGTAAGGGGGGTGTTACGTTTATTTCATTTTTCTAGCTAGGCATTTTTTTCCATTTCTGACCACAAAATGATTTCAAATTTCTTGTAATGAGGGGGTGTTATGTTTTTGCAGTTTTCTCATGATGGTGTCAAGTTTTCTTCCATTTTTGACGATAAAAAAATTTCAACTTTTTCGTAAGGGGGGGTGTTATGTTTTTTTCATTTTTCTGGCTAGACATTTTTTTCCATTTTTGACCACAAAATGATTTCAAATTTCTTGTAATGAGGGGGTGTTATGTTTTTGCAGTTTTCTCATGAGGGTGTCAAGTTTTCTTCCATTTTTGATGATGAAAAAATTTCAACTTTTTCGTAAGGGGGGGTGTTACGTTTCTTTCATTTTTCAAGCTAGGCATTTTTTTCAATTTTTGACCACAAAATAATTTAAAATTTCTTGTAATGAGGGGGTGTTATGTTTTTGCAGTTTTCTCATGAGGGTGTCAAGTTTTCTTCCAATTTTGACCATAAAAAAATTTCAACTTTTTCGTTAGGGGGTGTTAAGTTTTTTTCATTTTTCTGGCTAGACATTTTTTTCCATTTCTGACCACAAAATAATTTCAACTTTCTTGTAATGAGGGGGTGTTATGTTTTTGCAGTTTTCTCATGAGGGTGTCAAGTTTTCTTCCATTTTTGACCATAAAAAAATGTCAACTTTTTCGTAAGGGGGGGTGTTAAGTTTTTTTCATTTTTCTGACTAGACATTTGTTTCCATATCTGACCACAAAATAATTTCAACTTTCTTGTAATGAGGGGGTGTTATGTTTTTGCAGTTTTCTCATGAGGGTGTCAAGTTTTCTTCCATTTTTGACCATAAAAAAATTTCAACTTTTTCGTAAGGGGGGGTGTTACGTTTTTTTCATTTTTCTGGCTAGACATTTTTTTCCATTTTTGACCACAAAATGATTTCAAATTTCTTGTAATGAGGGGGTGTTATGTTTTTGCAGTTTTCTCATGAGGGTGTCAAGTTTTCTTCCATTTTTGACGATGAAAAAATTTCAACTTTTTCGTAAGGGGGGGTGTTACGTTTTTTTCATTTTTCTGGCTAGACATTTTTTTCCATTTCTGACCACAAAATAATTTCAACTTTCTTGTAATGAGGGGGTGTTATGTTTTTGCAGTTTTCTCATGAGGGTGTCAAGTTTTCTTCCATTTTTGACCATAAAAAAATTTCAACTTTTTCGTAAGGGGGGGTGTTAAGTTTTTTTCATTTTTCTGGCTAGACATTTGTTTCCATATCTGACCACAAAATAATTTCAACTTTCTTGTAATGAGGGGGTGTTATGTTTTTGCAGTTTTCTCATGAGGGTGTCAAGTTTTCTTCCATTTTTGACCATAAAAAAATTTCAACTTTTTCGTAAGGGGGGTGTTACGTTTATTTCATTTTTCTAGCTAGGCATTTTTTTCCATTTTTGACCACAAAATGATTTCAAAT
This sequence comes from Symphodus melops, assembly GCF_947650265.1. Taxonomy (NCBI): domain Eukaryota; kingdom Metazoa; phylum Chordata; class Actinopteri; order Labriformes; family Labridae; genus Symphodus; species Symphodus melops. Next base: position 13,979,785 of record NC_136713.1, on the reverse strand, counting down.
TTCTTGTAATGAGGGGGTGTTATGTTTTTGAAGTTTTCTCATGATGGTGTCAAGTTTTCTTCCATTTTTGACGATAAAAAAATTTCAACTTTTTCGTAAGGGGGGGTGTTACGTTTTTTTCATTTTTCTGGCTAGACATTTTTTTCCATTTTTGACCACAAAATGATTTCAAATTTCTTGTAATGAGGGGGTGTTATGTTTTTGCAGTTTTCTCATGAGGGTGTCAAGTTTTCTTCCATTTTTGATGATGAAAAAATTTCAACTTTTTCGTAAGGGGGGGTGTTACGTTTCTTTCATTTTTCAAGCTAGGCATTTTTTTCAATTTTTGACCACAAAATAATTTAAAATTTCTTGTAATGAGGGGGTGTTATGTTTTTGCAGTTTTCTCATGAGGGTGTCAAGTTTTCTTCCATTTTTGACGATAAAAAAATTTCAACTTTTTCGTAAGGGGGGTGTTAAGTTTTTTTCATTTTTCTGGCTAGACATTTTTTTCCATTTCTGACCACAAAATAATTTCAACTTTCTTGTAATGAGGGGGTGTTATGTTTTTGCAGTTTTCTCATGAGGGTGTCAAGTTTTCTTCCATTTTTGACCATAAAAAAATGTCAACTTTTTCGTAAGGGGGGGTGTTAAGTTTTTTTCATTTTTCTGACTAGACATTTGTTTCCATATCTGACCACAAAATAATTTCAACTTTCTTGTAATGAGGGGGTGTTATGTTTTTGCAGTTTTCTCATGAGGGTGTCAAGTTTTCTTCCATTTTTGACCATAAAAAAATTTCAACTTTTTCGTAAGGGGGGGTGTTACGTTTTTTTCATTTTTCTGGCTAGACATTTTTTTCCATTTTTGACCACAAAATGATTTCAAATTTCTTGTAATGAGGGGGTGTTATGTTTTTGCAGTTTTCTCATGAGGGTGTCAAGTTTTCTTCCATTTTTGACGATGAAAAAATTTCAACTTTTTCGTAAGGGGGGGTGTTACGTTTTTTTCATTTTTCTGGCTAGACATTTTTTTCCATTTCTGACCACAAAATAATTTCAACTTTCTTGTAATGAGGGGGTGTTATGTTTTTGCAGTTTTCTCATGAGGGTGTCAAGTTTTCTTCCATTTTTGACCATAAAAAAATTTCAACTTTTTCGTAAGGGGGGGTGTTAAGTTTTTTTCATTTTTCTGGCTAGACATTTGTTTCCATATCTGACCACAAAATAATTTCAACTTTCTTGTAATGAGGGGGTGTTATGTTTTTGCAGTTTTCTCATGAGGGTGTCAAGTTTTCTTCCATTTTTGACCATAAAAAAATTTCAACTTTTTCGTAAGGGGGGTGTTACGTTTATTTCATTTTTCTAGCTAGGCATTTTTTTCCATTTTTGACCACAAAATGATTTCAAATTTCTTGTAATGAGGGGGTGTTATGTTTTTGCAGTTTTCTCATGAGGGTGTCAAGTTTTCTTCCATTTTTGACGATGAAAAAATTTCAACTTTTTCGTAAGGGGGGGTGTTACGTTTTTTTCATTTTTCTGGCTAGACATTTTTTTCCATTTCTGACCACAAAATAATTTCAACTTTCTTGTAATGAGGGGGTGTTATGTTTTTGCAGTTTTCTCATGAGGGTGTCAAGTTTTCTTCCATTTTTGACCATAAAAAAATTTCAACTTTTTCGTAAGGGGGGGTGTTAAGTTTTTTTCATTTTTCTGGCTAGACATTTGTTTCCATATCTGACCACAAAATAATTTCAACTTTCTTGTAATGAGGGGGTGTTATGTTTTTGCAGTTTTCTCATGAGGGTGTCAAGTTTTCTTCCATTTTTGACCATAAAAAAATTTCAACTTTTTCGTAAGGGGGGTGTTACGTTTATTTCATTTTTCTAGCTAGGCATTTTTTTCCATTTTTGACCACAAAATGATTTCAAATTTCTTGTAATGAGGGGGTGTTATGTTTTTGAAGTTTTCTCATGATGGTGTCAAGTTTTCTTCCATTTTTGACGATAAAAAAATTTCAACTTTTTCGTAAGGGGGGGTGTTACGTTTTTTTCATTTTTCTGGCTAGACATTTTTTTCCATTTTTGACCACAAAATGATTTCAAATTTCTTGTAATGAGGGGGTGTTATGTTTTTGCAGTTTTCTCATGAGGGTGTCAAGTTTTCTTCCATTTTTGATGATGAAAAAATTTCAACTTTTTCGTAAGGGGGGGTGTTACGTTTATTTCATTTTTCAAGCTAGGCATTTTTTTCAATTTTTGACCACAAAATAATTTAAACTTTCTTGTAATGAGGGGGTGTTATGTTTTTGCAGTTTTCTCATGAGGGTGTCAAGTTTTCTTCCAATTTTGACCATAAAAAAATTTCAACTTTTTCGTAAGGGGGGGTGTTAAGTTTTTTTCATTTTTCTGGCTAGACATTTTTTTCCATTTCTGACCACAAAATAATTTCAACTTTCTTGTAATGAGGGGGTGTTATGTTTTTGCAGTTTTCTCATGAGGGTGTCAAGTTTTCTTCCATTTTTGACGATAAAAAAATTTCAACTTTTTCGTTAGGGGGTGTTAAGTTTTTTTCATTTTTCTGGCTAGACATTTTTTTCCATTTCTGACCACAAAATAATTTCAACTTTCTTGTAATGAGGGGGTGTTATGTTTTTGCAGTTTTCTCATGAGGGTGTCAAGTTTTCTTCCATTTTTGACCATAAAAAATTTTCAACTTTTTCGTAAGGGGGGGTGTTAAGTTTTTTTCATTTTTCTGGCTAGACATTTGTTTCCATATCTGACCACAAAATAATTTCAACTTTCTTGTAATGAGGGGGTGTTATGTTTTTGCAGTTTTCTCATGAGGGTGTCAAGTTTTCTTCCATTTTTGACCATAAAAAAATTTCAACTTTTTCGTAAGGGGGGTGTTACGTTTATTTCATTTTTCTAGCTAGGCATTTTTTTCCATTTTTGACCACAAAATGATTTCAAATTTCTTGTAATGAGGGGGTGTTATGTTTTTGAAGTTTTCTCATGATGGTGTCAAGTTTTCTTCCATTTTTGACGATAAAAAAATTTCAACTTTTTCGTAAGGGGGGGTGTTACGTTTTTTTCATTTTTCTGGCTAGACATTTTTTTCCATTTTTGACCACAAAATGATTTCAAATTTCTTGTAATGAGGGGGTGTTATGTTTTTGCAGTTTTCTCATGAGGGTGTCAAGTTTTCTTCCATTTTTGATGATGAAAAAATTTCAACTTTTTCGTAAGGGGGGGTGTTACGTTTCTTTCATTTTTCAAGCTAGGCATTTTTTTCAATTTTTGACCACAAAATAATTTAAAATTTCTTGTAATGAGGGGGTGTTATGTTTTTGCAGTTTTCTCATGAGGGTGTCAAGTTTTCTTCCATTTTTGACGATAAAAAAATTTCAACTTTTTCGTAAGGGGGGTGTTAAGTTTTTTTCATTTTTCTGGCTAGACATTTTTTTCCATTTCTGACCACAAAATAATTTCAACTTTCTTGTAATGAGGGGGTGTTATGTTTTTGCAGTTTTCTCATGAGGGTGTCAAGTTTTCTTCCATTTTTGACCATAAAAAAATGTCAACTTTTTCGTAAGGGGGGGTGTTAAGTTTTTTTCATTTTTCTGACTAGACATTTGTTTCCATATCTGACCACAAAATAATTTCAACTTTCTTGTAATGAGGGGGTGTTATGTTTTTGCAGTTTTCTCATGAGGGTGTCAAGTTTTCTTCCATTTTTGACCATAAAAAAATTTCAACTTTTTCGTAAGGGGGGGTGTTACGTTTTTTTCATTTTTCTGGCTAGACATTTTTTTCCATTTTTGACCACAAAATGATTTCAAATTTCTTGTAATGAGGGGGTGTTATGTTTTTGCAGTTTTCTCATGAGGGTGTCAAGTTTTCTTCCATTTTTGACGATGAAAAAATTTCAACTTTTTCGTAAGGGGGGGTGTTACGTTTTTTTCATTTTTCTGGCTAGACATTTTTTTCCATTTCTGACCACAAAATAATTTCAACTTTCTTGTAATGAGGGGGTGTTATGTTTTTGCAGTTTTCTCATGAGGGTGTCAAGTTTTCTTCCATTTTTGACCATAAAAAAATTTCAACTTTTTCGTAAGGGGGGGTGTTAAGTTTTTTTCATTTTTCTGGCTAGACATTTGTTTCCATATCTGACCACAAAATAATTTCAACTTTCTTGTAATGAGGGGGTGTTATGTTTTTGCAGTTTTCTCATGAGGGTGTCAAGTTTTCTTCCATTTTTGACCATAAAAAAATTTCAACTTTTTCGTAAGGGGGGTGTTACGTTTATTTCATTTTTCTAGCTAGGCATTTTTTTCCATTTTTGACCACAAAATGATTTCAAATTTCTTGTAATGAGGGGGTGTTATGTTTTTGAAGTTTTCTCATGATGGTGTCAAGTTTTCTTCCATTTTTGACGATAAAAAAATTTCAACTTTTTCGTAAGGGGGGGTGTTACGTTTTTTTCATTTTTCTGGCTAGACATTTTTTTCCATTTTTGACCACAAAATGATTTCAAATTTCTTGTAATGAGGGGGTGTTATGTTTTTGCAGTTTTCTCATGAGGGTGTCAAGTTTTCTTCCATTTTTGATGATGAAAAAATTTCAACTTTTTCGTAAGGGGGGGTGTTACGTTTCTTTCATTTTTCAAGCTAGGCATTTTTTTCAATTTTTGACCACAAAATAATTTAAAATTTCTTGTAATGAGGGGGTGTTATGTTTTTGCAGTTTTCTCATGAGGGTGTCAAGTTTTCTTCCAATTTTGACCATAAAAAAATTTCAACTTTTTCGTTAGGGGGTGTTAAGTTTTTTTCATTTTTCTGGCTAGACATTTTTTTCCATTTCTGACCACAAAATAATTTCAACTTTCTTGTAATGAGGGGGTGTTATGTTTTTGCAGTTTTCTCATGAGGGTGTCAAGTTTTCTTCCATTTTTGACCATAAAAAAATGTCAACTTTTTCGTAAGGGGGGGTGTTAAGTTTTTTTCATTTTTCTGGCTAGACATTTGTTTCCATATCTGACCACAAAATAATTTCAACTTTCTTGTAATGAGGGGGTGTTATGTTTTTGCAGTTTTCTCATGAGGGTGTCAAGTTTTCTTCCATTTTTGACCATAAAAAAATTTCAACTTTTTCGTAAGGGGGGGTGTTACGTTTTTTTCATTTTTCTGGCTAGACATTTTTTTCCATTTTTGACCACAAAATGATTTCAAATTTCTTGTAATGAGGGGGTGTTATGTTTTTGCAGTTTTCTCATGAGGGTGTCAAGTTTTCTTCCATTTTTGATGATGAAAAAATTTCAACTTTTTCGTAAGGGGGGGTGTTACGTTTCTTTCATTTTTCAAGCTAGGCATTTTTTTCAATTTTTGACCACAAAATAATTTAAAATTTCTTGTAATGAGGGGGTGTTATGTTTTTGCAGTTTTCTCATGAGGGTGTCAAGTTTTCTTCCATTTTTGACGATAAAAAAATTTCAACTTTTTCGTAAGGGGGGTGTTAAGTTTTTTTCATTTTTCTGGCTAGACATTTTTTTCCATTTCTGACCACAAAATAATTTCAACTTTCTTGTAATGAGGGGGTGTTATGTTTTTGCAGTTTTCTCATGAGGGTGTCAAGTTTTCTTCCATTTTTGACCATAAAAAAATGTCAACTTTTTCGTAAGGGGGGGTGTTAAGTTTTTTTCATTTTTCTGACTAGACATTTGTTTCCATATCTGACCACAAAATAATTTCAACTTTCTTGTAATGAGGGGGTGTTATGTTTTTGCAGTTTTCTCATGAGGGTGTCAAGTTTTCTTCCATTTTTGACCATAAAAAAATTTCAACTTTTTCGTAAGGGGGGGTGTTACGTTTTTTTCATTTTTCTGGCTAGACATTTTTTTCCATTTTTGACCACAAAATGATTTCAAATTTCTTGTAATGAGGGGGTGTTATGTTTTTGCAGTTTTCTCATGAGGGTGTCAAGTTTTCTTCCATTTTTGACGATAAAAAAATTTCAACTTTTTCGTAAGGGGGGTGTTACGTTTATTTCATTTTTCTAGCTAGGCATTATTTTCCATTTTTGACCACAAAATGATTTCAAATTTCTTGTAATGAGGGGGTGTTATGTTTTTGAAGTTTTCTCATGATGGTGTCAAGTTTTCTTCCATTTTTGACGATAAAAAAATTTCAACTTTTTCGTAAGGGGGGGTGTTACGTTTTTTTCATTTTTCTGGCTAGACATTTTTTTCCATTTTTGACCACAAAATGATTTCAAATTTCTTGTAATGAGGGGGTGTTATGTTTTTGCAGTTTTCTCATGAGGGTGTCAAGTTTTCTTCCATTTTTGATGATGAAAAAATTTCAACTTTTTCGTAAGGGGGGGTGTTACGTTTCTTTCATTTTTCAAGCTAGGCATTTTTTTCAATTTTTGACCACAAAATAATTTAAAATTTCTTGTAATGAGGGGGTGTTATGTTTTTGCAGTTTTCTCACGAGGGTGTCAAGTTTTCTTCCAATTTTGACCATAAAAAAATTTCAACTTTTTCGTAAGGGGGGTGTTAAGTTTTTTTCATTTTTCTGGCTAGACATTTTTTTCCATTTCTGACCACAAAATAATTTCAACTTTCTTGTAATGAGGGGGTGTTATGTTTTTGCAGTTTTCTCATGAGGGTGTCAAGTTTTCTTCCATTTTTGACGATAAAAAAATTTCAACTTTTTCGTTAGGGGGTGTTAAGTTTTTTTCATTTTTCTGGCTAGACATTTTTTTCCATTTCTGACCACAAAATAATTTCAACTTTCTTGTAATGAGGGGGTGTTATGTTTTTGCAGTTTTCTCATGAGGGTGTCAAGTTTTCTTCCATTTTTGACCATAAAAAAATGTCAACTTTTTCGTAAGGGGGGGTGTTAAGTTTTTTTCATTTTTCTGGCTAGACATTTTTTTCCATTTCTGACCACAAAACAATTTAAACTTTCTTGTAATGAGGGGGTGTTATTTTTTTGCAGTTTTCTCATGAGGGTGTCAAGTTTTCTTCCATTTTTGACCATAAAAAAATTTCAACTTTTTCGTAAGGGGGGGTGTTAAGTTTTTTTCATTTTTCTGGCTAGACATTTGTTTCCATATCTGACCACAAAATAATTTCAACTTTCTTGTAATGAGGGGGTGTTATGTTTTTGCAGTTTTCTCATGAGGGTGTCAAGTTTTCTTCCATTTTTGATGATGAAAAAATTTCAACTTTTTCGTAAGGGGGGGTGTTACGTTTCTTTCATTTTTCAAGCTAGGCATTTTTTTCAATTTTTGACCACAAAATAATTTAAAATTTCTTGTAATGAGGGGGTGTTATGTTTTTGCAGTTTTCTCATGAGGGTGTCAAGTTTTCTTCCAATTTTGACCATAAAAAAATTTCAACTTTTTCGTAAGGGGGGGTGTTAAGTTTTTTTCATTTTTCTGGCTAGACATTTTTTTCCATTTCTGACCACAAAATAATTTCAACTTTCTTGTAATGAGGGGGTGTTATGTTTTTGCAGTTTTCTCATGAGGGTGTCAAGTTTTCTTCCATTTTTGACGATAAAAAAATTTCAACTTTTTCGTAAGGGGGGTGTTACGTTTATTTCATTTTTCTAGCTAGGCATTTTTTTCCATTTTTGACCACAAAATGATTTCAAATTTCTTGTAATGAGGGGGTGTTATGTTTTTGCAGTTTTCTCATGATGGTGTCAAGTTTTCTTCCATTTTTGACGATAAAAAAATTTCAACTTTTTCGTAAGGGGGGGTGTTATGTTTTTTTCATTTTTCTGGCTAGACATTTTTTTCCATTTTTGACCACAAAATGATTTCAAATTTCTTGTAATGAGGGGGTGTTATGTTTTTGCAGTTTTCTCATGAGGGTGTCAAGTTTTCTTCCATTTTTGATGATGAAAAAATTTCAACTTTTTCGTAAGGGGGGGTGTTACGTTTCTTTCATTTTTCAAGCTAGGCATTTTTTTCAATTTTTGACCACAAAATAATTTAAAATTTCTTGTAATGAGGGGGTGTTATGTTTTTGCAGTTTTCTCATGAGGGTGTCAAGTTTTCTTCCAATTTTGACCATAAAAAAATTTCAACTTTTTCGTTAGGGGGTGTTAAGTTTTTTTCATTTTTCTGGCTAGACATTTTTTTCCATTTCTGACCACAAAATAATTTCAACTTTCTTGTAATGAGGGGGTGTTATGTTTTTGCAGTTTTCTCATGAGGGTGTCAAGTTTTCTTCCATTTTTGACCATAAAAAAATGTCAACTTTTTCGTAAGGGGGGGTGTTAAGTTTTTTTCATTTTTCTGACTAGACATTTGTTTCCATATCTGACCACAAAATAATTTCAACTTTCTTGTAATGAGGGGGTGTTATGTTTTTGCAGTTTTCTCATGAGGGTGTCAAGTTTTCTTCCATTTTTGACCATAAAAAAATTTCAACTTTTTCGTAAGGGGGGGTGTTACGTTTTTTTCATTTTTCTGGCTAGACATTTTTTTCCATTTTTGACCACAAAATGATTTCAAATTTCTTGTAATGAGGGGGTGTTATGTTTTTGCAGTTTTCTCATGAGGGTGTCAAGTTTTCTTCCATTTTTGACGATGAAAAAATTTCAACTTTTTCGTAAGGGGGGGTGTTACGTTTTTTTCATTTTTCTGGCTAGACATTTTTTTCCATTTCTGACCACAAAATAATTTCAACTTTCTTGTAATGAGGGGGTGTTATGTTTTTGCAGTTTTCTCATGAGGGTGTCAAGTTTTCTTCCATTTTTGACCATAAAAAAATTTCAACTTTTTCGTAAGGGGGGGTGTTAAGTTTTTTTCATTTTTCTGGCTAGACATTTGTTTCCATATCTGACCACAAAATAATTTCAACTTTCTTGTAATGAGGGGGTGTTATGTTTTTGCAGTTTTCTCATGAGGGTGTCAAGTTTTCTTCCATTTTTGACCATAAAAAAATTTCAACTTTTTCGTAAGGGGGGTGTTACGTTTATTTCATTTTTCTAGCTAGGCATTTTTTTCCATTTTTGACCACAAAATGATTTCAAATTTCTTGTAATGAGGGGGTGTTATGTTTTTGAAGTTTTCTCATGATGGTGTCAAGTTTTCTTCCATTTTTGACGATAAAAAAATTTCAACTTTTTCGTAAGGGGGGGTGTTACGTTTTTTTCATTTTTCTGGCTAGACATTTTTTTCCATTTTTGACCACAAAATGATTTCAAATTTCTTGTAATGAGGGGGTGTTATGTTTTTGCAGTTTTCTCATGAGGGTGTCAAGTTTTCTTCCATTTTTGATGATGAAAAAATTTCAACTTTTTCGTAAGGGGGGGTGTTACGTTTATTTCATTTTTCAAGCTAGGCATTTTTTTCAATTTTTGACCACAAAATAATTTAAACTTTCTTGTAATGAGGGGGTGTTATGTTTTTGCAGTTTTCTCATGAGGGTGTCAAGTTTTCTTCCAATTTTGACCATAAAAAAATTTCAACTTTTTCGTAAGGGGGGGTGTTAAGTTTTTTTCATTTTTCTGGCTAGACATTTTTTTCCATTTCTGACCACAAAATAATTTCAACTTTCTTGTAATGAGGGGGTGTTATGTTTTTGCAGTTTTCTCATGAGGGTGTCAAGTTTTCTTCCATTTTTGACGATAAAAAAATTTCAACTTTTTCGTTAGGGGGTGTTAAGTTTTTTTCATTTTTCTGGCTAGACATTTTTTTCCATTTCTGACCACAAAATAATTTCAACTTTCTTGTAATGAGGGGGTGTTATGTTTTTGCAGTTTTCTCATGAGGGTGTCAAGTTTTCTTCCATTTTTGACCATAAAAAATTTTCAACTTTTTCGTAAGGGGGGGTGTTAAGTTTTTTTCATTTTTCTGGCTAGACATTTGTTTCCATATCTGACCACAAAATAATTTCAACTTTCTTGTAATGAGGGGGTGTTATGTTTTTGCAGTTTTCTCATGAGGGTGTCAAGTTTTCTTCCATTTTTGACCATAAAAAAATTTCAACTTTTTCGTAAGGGGGGTGTTACGTTTATTTCATTTTTCTAGCTAGGCATTTTTTTCCATTTTTGACCACAAAATGATTTCAAATTTCTTGTAATGAGGGGGTGTTATGTTTTTGAAGTTTTCTCATGATGGTGTCAAGTTTTCTTCCATTTTTGACGATAAAAAAATTTCAACTTTTTCGTAAGGGGGGGTGTTACGTTTTTTTCATTTTTCTGGCTAGACATTTTTTTCCATTTTTGACCACAAAATGATTTCAAATTTCTTGTAATGAGGGGGTGTTATGTTTTTGCAGTTTTCTCATGAGGGTGTCAAGTTTTCTTCCATTTTTGATGATGAAAAAATTTCAACTTTTTCGTAAGGGGGGGTGTTACGTTTCTTTCATTTTTCAAGCTAGGCATTTTTTTCAATTTTTGACCACAAAATAATTTAAAATTTCTTGTAATGAGGGGGTGTTATGTTTTTGCAGTTTTCTCATGAGGGTGTCAAGTTTTCTTCCATTTTTGACGATAAAAAAATTTCAACTTTTTCGTAAGGGGGGTGTTAAGTTTTTTTCATTTTTCTGGCTAGACATTTTTTTCCATTTCTGACCACAAAATAATTTCAACTTTCTTGTAATGAGGGGGTGTTATGTTTTTGCAGTTTTCTCATGAGGGTGTCAAGTTTTCTTCCATTTTTGACCATAAAAAAATGTCAACTTTTTCGTAAGGGGGGGTGTTAAGTTTTTTTCATTTTTCTGACTAGACATTTGTTTCCATATCTGACCACAAAATAATTTCAACTTTCTTGTAATGAGGGGGTGTTATGTTTTTGCAGTTTTCTCATGAGGGTGTCAAGTTTTCTTCCATTTTTGACCATAAAAAAATTTCAACTTTTTCGTAAGGGGGGGTGTTACGTTTTTTTCATTTTTCTGGCTAGACATTTTTTTCCATTTTTGACCACAAAATGATTTCAAATTTCTTGTAATGAGGGGGTGTTATGTTTTTGCAGTTTTCTCATGAGGGTGTCAAGTTTTCTTCCATTTTTGACGATGAAAAAATTTCAACTTTTTCGTAAGGGGGGGTGTTACGTTTTTTTCATTTTTCTGGCTAGACATTTTTTTCCATTTCTGACCACAAAATAATTTCAACTTTCTTGTAATGAGGGGGTGTTATGTTTTTGCAGTTTTCTCATGAGGGTGTCAAGTTTTCTTCCATTTTTGACCATAAAAAAATTTCAACTTTTTCGTAAGGGGGGGTGTTAAGTTTTTTTCATTTTTCTGGCTAGACATTTGTTTCCATATCTGACCACAAAATAATTTCAACTTTCTTGTAATGAGGGGGTGTTATGTTTTTGCAGTTTTCTCATGAGGGTGTCAAGTTTTCTTCCATTTTTGACCATAAAAAAATTTCAACTTTTTCGTAAGGGGGGTGTTACGTTTATTTCATTTTTCTAGCTAGGCATTTTTTTCCATTTTTGACCACAAAATGATTTCAAATTTCTTGTAATGAGGGGGTGTTATGTTTTTGCAGTTTTCTCATGAGGGTGTCAAGTTTTCTTCCATTTTTGACGATGAAAAAATTTCAACTTTTTCGTAAGGGGGGGTGTTACGTTTTTTTCATTTTTCTGGCTAGACATTTTTTTCCATTTCTGACCACAAAATAATTTCAACTTTCTTGTAATGAGGGGGTGTTATGTTTTTGCAGTTTTCTCATGAGGGTGTCAAGTTTTCTTCCATTTTTGACCATAAAAAAATTTCAACTTTTTCGTAAGGGGGGGTGTTAAGTTTTTTTCATTTTTCTGGCTAGACATTTGTTTCCATATCTGACCACAAAATAATTTCAACTTTCTTGTAATGAGGGGGTGTTATGTTTTTGCAGTTTTCTCATGAGGGTGTCAAGTTTTCTTCCATTTTTGACCATAAAAAAATTTCAACTTTTTCGTAAGGGGGGTGTTACGTTTATTTCATTTTTCTAGCTAGGCATTTTTTTCCATTTTTGACCACAAAATGATTTCAAATTTCTTGTAATGAGGGGGTGTTATGTTTTTGAAGTTTTCTCATGATGGTGTCAAGTTTTCTTCCATTTTTGACGATAAAAAAATTTCAACTTTTTCGTAAGGGGGGGTGTTACGTTTTTTTCATTTTTCTGGCTAGACATTTTTTTCCATTTTTGACCACAAAATGATTTCAAATTTCTTGTAATGAGGGGGTGTTATGTTTTTGCAGTTTTCTCATGAGGGTGTCAAGTTTTCTTCCATTTTTGATGATGAAAAAATTTCAACTTTTTCGTAAGGGGGGGTGTTACGTTTATTTCATTTTTCAAGCTAGGCATTTTTTTCAATTTTTGACCACAAAATAATTTAAACTTTCTTGTAATGAGGGGGTGTTATGTTTTTGCAGTTTTCTCATGAGGGTGTCAAGTTTTCTTCCAATTTTGACCATAAAAAAATTTCAACTTTTTCGTAAGGGGGGGTGTTAAGTTTTTTTCATTTTTCTGGCTAGACATTTTTTTCCATTTCTGACCACAAAATAATTTCAACTTTCTTGTAATGAGGGGGTGTTATGTTTTTGCAGTTTTCTCATGAGGGTGTCAAGTTTTCTTCCATTTTTGACGATAAAAAAATTTCAACTTTTTCGTTAGGGGGTGTTAAGTTTTTTTCATTTTTCTGGCTAGACATTTTTTTCCATTTCTGACCACAAAATAATTTCAACTTTCTTGTAATGAGGGGGTGTTATGTTTTTGCAGTTTTCTCATGAGGGTGTCAAGTTTTCTTCCATTTTTGACCATAAAAAATTTTCAACTTTTTCGTAAGGGGGGGTGTTAAGTTTTTTTCATTTTTCTGGCTAGACATTTGTTTCCATATCTGACCACAAAATAATTTCAACTTTCTTGTAATGAGGGGGTGTTATGTTTTTGCAGTTTTCTCATGAGGGTGTCAAGTTTTCTTCCATTTTTGACCATAAAAAAATTTCAACTTTTTCGTAAGGGGGGTGTTACGTTTATTTCATTTTTCTAGCTAGGCATTTTTTTCCATTTTTGACCACAAAATGATTTCAAATTTCTTGTAATGAGGGGGTGTTATGTTTTTGAAGTTTTCTCATGATGGTGTCAAGTTTTCTTCCATTTTTGACGATAAAAAAATTTCAACTTTTTCGTAAGGGGGGGTGTTACGTTTTTTTCATTTTTCTGGCTAGACATTTTTTTCCATTTTTGACCACAAAATGATTTCAAATTTCTTGTAATGAGGGGGTGTTATGTTTTTGCAGTTTTCTCATGAGGGTGTCAAGTTTTCTTCCATTTTTGATGATGAAAAAATTTCAACTTTTTCGTAAGGGGGGGTGTTACGTTTCTTTCATTTTTCAAGCTAGGCATTTTTTTCAATTTTTGACCACAAAATAATTTAAAATTTCTTGTAATGAGGGGGTGTTATGTTTTTGCAGTTTTCTCATGAGGGTGTCAAGTTTTCTTCCATTTTTGACGATAAAAAAATTTCAACTTTTTCGTAAGGGGGGTGTTAAGTTTTTTTCATTTTTCTGGCTAGACATTTTTTTCCATTTCTGACCACAAAATAATTTCAACTTTCTTGTAATGAGGGGGTGTTATGTTTTTGCAGTTTTCTCATGAGGGTGTCAAGTTTTCTTCCATTTTTGACCATAAAAAAATGTCAACTTTTTCGTAAGGGGGGGTGTTAAGTTTTTTTCATTTTTCTGACTAGACATTTGTTTCCATATCTGACCACAAAATAATTTCAACTTTCTTGTAATGAGGGGGTGTTATGTTTTTGCAGTTTTCTCATGAGGGTGTCAAGTTTTCTTCCATTTTTGACCATAAAAAAATTTCAACTTTTTCGTAAGGGGGGGTGTTACGTTTTTTTCATTTTTCTGGCTAGACATTTTTTTCCATTTTTGACCACAAAATGATTTCAAATTTCTTGTAATGAGGGGGTGTTATGTTTTTGCAGTTTTCTCATGAGGGTGTCAAGTTTTCTTCCATTTTTGACGATGAAAAAATTTCAACTTTTTCGTAAGGGGGGGTGTTACGTTTTTTTCATTTTTCTGGCTAGACATTTTTTTCCATTTCTGACCACAAAATAATTTCAACTTTCTTGTAATGAGGGGGTGTTATGTTTTTGCAGTTTTCTCATGAGGGTGTCAAGTTTTCTTCCATTTTTGACCATAAAAAAATTTCAACTTTTTCGTAAGGGGGGGTGTTAAGTTTTTTTCATTTTTCTGGCTAGACATTTGTTTCCATATCTGACCACAAAATAATTTCAACTTTCTTGTAATGAGGGGGTGTTATGTTTTTGCAGTTTTCTCATGAGGGTGTCAAGTTTTCTTCCATTTTTGACCATAAAAAAATTTCAACTTTTTCGTAAGGGGGGTGTTACGTTTATTTCATTTTTCTAGCTAGGCATTTTTTTCCATTTTTGACCACAAAATGATTTCAAATTTCTTGTAATGAGGGGGTGTTATGTTTTTGAAGTTTTCTCATGATGGTGTCAAGTTTTCTTCCATTTTTGACGATAAAAAAATTTCAACTTTTTCGTAAGGGGGGGTGTTACGTTTTTTTCATTTTTCTGGCTAGACATTTTTTTCCATTTTTGACCACAAAATGATTTCAAATTTCTTGTAATGAGGGGGTGTTATGTTTTTGCAGTTTTCTCATGAGGGTGTCAAGTTTTCTTCCATTTTTGATGATGAAAAAATTTCAACTTTTTCGTAAGGGGGGGTGTTACGTTTCTTTCATTTTTCAAGCTAGGCATTTTTTTCAATTTTTGACCACAAAATAATTTAAAATTTCTTGTAATGAGGGGGTGTTATGTTTTTGCAGTTTTCTCATGAGGGTGTCAAGTTTTCTTCCAATTTTGACCATAAAAAAATTTCAACTTTTTCGTTAGGGGGTGTTAAGTTTTTTTCATTTTTCTGGCTAGACATTTTTTTCCATTTCTGACCACAAAATAATTTCAACTTTCTTGTAATGAGGGGGTGTTATGTTTTTGCAGTTTTCTCATGAGGGTGTCAAGTTTTCTTCCATTTTTGACCATAAAAAAATGTCAACTTTTTCGTAAGGGGGGGTGTTAAGTTTTTTTCATTTTTCTGGCTAGACATTTGTTTCCATATCTGACCACAAAATAATTTCAACTTTCTTGTAATGAGGGGGTGTTATGTTTTTGCAGTTTTCTCATGAGGGTGTCAAGTTTTCTTCCATTTTTGACCATAAAAAAATTTCAACTTTTTCGTAAGGGGGGTGTTACGTTTATTTCATTTTTCTAGCTAGGCATTTTTTTCCATTTTTGACCACAAAATGATTTCAAATTTCTTGTAATGAGGGGGTGTTATGTTTTTGAAGTTTTCTCATGATGGTGTCAAGTTTTCTTCCATTTTTGACGATAAAAAAATTTCAACTTTTTCGTAAGGGGGGGTGTTACGTTTTTTTCATTTTTCTGGCTAGACATTTTTTTCCATTTTTGACCACAAAATGATTTCAAATTTCTTGTAATGAGGGGGTGTTATGTTTTTGCAGTTTTCTCATGAGGGTGTCAAGTTTTCTTCCATTTTTGATGATGAAAAAATTTCAACTTTTTCGTAAGGGGGGGTGTTACGTTTCTTTCATTTTTCAAGCTAGGCATTTTTTTCAATTTTTGACCACAAAATAATTTAAAATTTCTTGTAATGAGGGGGTGTTATGTTTTTGCAGTTTTCTCATGAGGGTGTCAAGTTTTCTTCCAATTTTGACCATAAAAAAATTTCAACTTTTTCGTTAGGGGGTGTTAAGTTTTTTTCATTTTTCTGGCTAGACATTTTTTTCCATTTCTGACCACAAAATAATTTCAACTTTCTTGTAATGAGGGGGTGTTATGTTTTTGCAGTTTTCTCATGAGGGTGTCAAGTTTTCTTCCATTTTTGACGATGAAAAAATTTCAACTTTTTCGTAAGGGGGGGTGTTACGTTTTTTTCATTTTTCTGGCTAGACATTTGTTTCCATATCTGACCACAAAATAATTTCAACTTTCTTGTAATGAGGGGGTGTTATGTTTTTGCAGTTTTCTCATGAGGGTGTCAAGTTTTCTTCCATTTTTGACCATAAAAAAATTTCAACTTTTTCGTAAGGGGGGTGTTACGTTTATTTCATTTTTCTAGCTAGGCATTTTTTTCCATTTTTGACCACAAAATGATTTCAAATTTCTTGTAATGAGGGGGTGTTATGTTTTTGAAGTTTTCTCATGATGGTGTCAAGTTTTCTTCCATTTTTGACGATAAAAAAATTTCAACTTTTTCGTAAGGGGGGGTGTTACGTTTTTTTCATTTTTCTGGCTAGACATTTTTTTCCATTTTTGACCACAAAATGATTTCAAATTTCTTGTAATGAGGGGGTGTTATGTTTTTGCAGTTTTCTCATGAGGGTGTCAAGTTTTCTTCCATTTTTGATGATGAAAAAATTTCAACTTTTTCGTAAGGGGGGGTGTTACGTTTATTTCATTTTTCAAGCTAGGCATTTTTTTCAATTTTTGACCACAAAATAATTTAAACTTTCTTGTAATGAGGGGGTGTTATGTTTTTGCAGTTTTCTCATGAGGGTGTCAAGTTTTCTTCCAATTTTGACCATAAAAAAATTTCAACTTTTTCGTACGGGGGGGTGTTAAGTTTTTTTCATTTTTCTGGCTAGACATTTTTTTCCATTTCTGACCACAAAATAATTTCAACTTTCTTGTAATGAGGGGGTGTTATGTTTTTGCAGTTTTCTCATGAGGGTGTCAAGTTTTCTTCCATTTTTGACGATAAAAAAATTTCAACTTTTTCGTTAGGGGGTGTTAAGTTTTTTTCATTTTTCTGGCTAGACATTTTTTTCCATTTCTGACCACAAAATAATTTCAACTTTCTTGTAATGAGGGGGTGTTATGTTTTTGCAGTTTTCTCATGAGGGTGTCAAGTTTTCTTCCATTTTTGACCATAAAAAATTTTCAACTTTTTCGTAAGGGGGGGTGTTAAGTTTTTTTCATTTTTCTGGCTAGACATTTGTTTCCATATCTGACCACAAAATAATTTCAACTTTCTTGTAATGAGGGGGTGTTATGTTTTTGCAGTTTTCTCATGAGGGTGTCAAGTTTTCTTCCATTTTTGACCATAAAAAAATTTCAACTTTTTCGTAAGGGGGGTGTTACGTTTATTTCATTTTTCTAGCTAGGCATTTTTTTCCATTTTTGACCACAAAATGATTTCAAATTTCTTGTAATGAGGGGGTGTTATGTTTTTGAAGTTTTCTCATGATGGTGTCAAGTTTTCTTCCATTTTTGACGATAAAAAAATTTCAACTTTTTCGTAAGGGGGGGTGTTACGTTTTTTTCATTTTTCTGGCTAGACATTTTTTTCCATTTTTGACCACAAAATGATTTCAAATTTCTTGTAATGAGGGGGTGTTATGTTTTTGCAGTTTTCTCATGAGGGTGTCAAGTTTTCTTCCATTTTTGATGATGAAAAAATTTCAACTTTTTCGTAAGGGGGGGTGTTACGTTTCTTTCATTTTTCAAGCTAGGCATTTTTTTCAATTTTTGACCACAAAATAATTTAAAATTTCTTGTAATGAGGGGGTGTTATGTTTTTGCAGTTTTCTCATGAGGGTGTCAAGTTTTCTTCCATTTTTGACGATAAAAAAATTTCAACTTTTTCGTAAGGGGGGTGTTAAGTTTTTTTCATTTTTCTGGCTAGACATTTTTTTCCATTTCTGACCACAAAATAATTTCAACTTTCTTGTAATGAGGGGGTGTTATGTTTTTGCAGTTTTCTCATGAGGGTGTCAAGTTTTCTTCCATTTTTGACCATAAAAAAATGTCAACTTTTTCGTAAGGGGGGGTGTTAAGTTTTTTTCATTTTTCTGGCTAGACATTTTTTTCCATTTTTGACCACAAAATGATTTCAAATTTCTTGTAATGAGGGGGTGTTATGTTTTTGCAGTTTTCTCATGAGGGTGTCAAGTTTTCTTCCATTTTTGACGATGAAAAAATTTCAACTTTTTCGTAAGGGGGGTGTTACGTTTTTTTCATTTTTCTGGCTAGACATTTTTTTCCATTTCTGACCACAAAATAATTTCAACTTTCTTGTAATGAGGGGGTGTTATGTTTTTGCAGTTTTCTCATGAGGGTGTCAAGTTTTCTTCCATTTTTGACCATAAAAAAATTTCAACTTTTTCGTAAGGGGGGGTGTTAAGTTTTTTTCATTTTTCTGGCTAGACATTTGTTTCCATATCTGACCACAAAATAATTTCAACTTTCTTGTAATGAGGGGGTGTTATGTTTTTGCAGTTTTCTCATGAGGGTGTCAAGTTTTCTTCCATTTTTGACCATAAAAAAATTTCAACTTTTTCGTAAGGGGGGTGTTACGTTTATTTCATTTTTCTAGCTAGGCATTTTTTTCCATTTTTGACCACAAAATGATTTCAAATTTCTTGTAATGAGGGGGTGTTATGTTTTTGAAGTTTTCTCATGATGGTGTCAAGTTTTCTTCCATTTTTGACGATAAAAAAATTTCAACTTTTTCGTAAGGGGGGGGGTTACGTTTTTTTCATTTTTCTGGCTAGACATTTTTTTCCATTTTTGACCACAAAATGATTTCAAATTTCTTGTAATGAGGGGGTGTTATGTTTTTGCAGTTTTCTCATGAGGGTGTCAAGTTTTCTTCCATTTTTGATGATGAAAAAATTTCAACTTTTTCGTAAGGGGGGGTGTTACGTTTCTTTCATTTTTCAAGCTAGGCATTTTTTTCAATTTTTGACCACAAAATAATTTAAAATTTCTTGTAATGAGGGGGTGTTATGTTTTTGCAGTTTTCTCATGAGGGTGTCAAGTTTTCTTCCAATTTTGACCATAAAAAAATTTCAACTTTTTCGTTAGGGGGTGTTAAGTTTTTTTCATTTTTCTGGCTAGACATTTTTTTCCATTTCTGACCACAAAATAATTTCAACTTTCTTGTAATGAGGGGGTGTTATGTTTTTGCAGTTTTCTCATGAGGGTGTCAAGTTTTCTTCCATTTTTGACCATAAAAAAATGTCAACTTTTTCGTAAGGGGGGGTGTTAAGTTTTTTTCATTTTTCTGGCTAGACATTTGTTTCCATATCTGACCACAAAATAATTTCAACTTTCTTGTAATGAGGGGGTGTTATGTTTTTGCAGTTTTCTCATGAGGGTGTCAAGTTTTCTTCCATTTTTGACCATAAAAAAATTTCAACTTTTTCGTAAGGGGGGTGTTACGTTTATTTCATTTTTCTAGCTAGGCATTTTTTTCCATTTTTGACCACAAAATGATTTCAAATTTCTTGTAATGAGGGGGTGTTATGTTTTTGAAGTTTTCTCATGATGGTGTCAAGTTTTCTTCCATTTTTGACGATAAAAAAATTTCAACTTTTTCGTAAGGGGGGGTGTTACGTTTTTTTCATTTTTCTGGCTAGACATTTTTTTCCATTTTTGACCACAAAATGATTTCAAATTTCTTGTAATGAGGGGGTGTTATGTTTTTGCAGTTTTCTCATGAGGGTGTCAAGTTTTCTTCCATTTTTGATGATGAAAAAATTTCAACTTTTTCGTAAGGGGGGGTGTTACGTTTCTTTCATTTTTCAAGCTAGGCATTTTTTTCAATTTTTGACCACAAAATAATTTAAAATTTCTTGTAATGAGGGGGTGTTATGTTTTTGCAGTTTTCTCATGAGGGTGTCAAGTTTTCTTCCAATTTTGACCATAAAAAAATTTCAACTTTTTCGTTAGGGGGTGTTAAGTTTTTTTCATTTTTCTGGCTAGACATTTTTTTCCATTTCTGACCACAAAATAATTTCAACTTTCTTGTAATGAGGGGGTGTTATGTTTTTGCAGTTTTCTCATGAGGGTGTCAAGTTTTCTTCCATTTTTGACGATGAAAAAATTTCAACTTTTTCGTAAGGGGGGGTGTTACGTTTTTTTCATTTTTCTGGCTAGACATTTTTTTCCATTTCTGACCACAAAATAATTTCAACTTTCTTGTAATGAGGGGGTGTTATGTTTTTGCAGTTTTCTCATGAGGGTGTCAAGTTTTCTTCCATTTTTGACCATAAAAAAATTTCAACTTTTTCGTAAGGGGGGGTGTTAAGTTTTTTTCATTTTTCTGGCTAGACATTTGTTTCCATATCTGACCACAAAATAATTTCAACTTTCTTGTAATGAGGGGGTGTTATGTTTTTGCAGTTTTCTCATGAGGGTGTCAAGTTTTCTTCCATTTTTGACCATAAAAAAATTTCAACTTTTTCGTAAGGGGGGTGTTACGTTTATTTCATTTTTCTAGCTAGGCATTTTTTTCCATTTTTGACCACAAAATGATTTCAAATTTCTTGTAATGAGGGGGTGTTATGTTTTTGAAGTTTTCTCATGATGGTGTCAAGTTTTCTTCCATTTTTGACGATAAAAAAATTTCAACTTTTTCGTAAGGGGGGGTGTTACGTTTTTTTCATTTTTCTGGCTAGACATTTTTTTCCATTTTTGACCACAAAATGATTTCAAATTTCTTGTAATGAGGGGGTGTTATGTTTTTGCAGTTTTCTCATGAGGGTGTCAAGTTTTCTTCCATTTTTGATGATGAAAAAATTTCAACTTTTTCGTAAGGGGGGGTGTTACGTTTATTTCATTTTTCAAGCTAGGCATTTTTTTCAATTTTTGACCACAAAATAATTTAAACTTTCTTGTAATGAGGGGGTGTTATGTTTTTGCAGTTTTCTCATGAGGGTGTCAAGTTTTCTTCCAATTTTGACCATAAAAAAATTTCAACTTTTTCGTAAGGGGGGGTGTTAAGTTTTTTTCATTTTTCTGGCTAGACATTTTTTTCCATTTCTGACCACAAAATAATTTCAACTTTCTTGTAATGAGGGGGTGTTATGTTTTTGCAGTTTTCTCATGAGGGTGTCAAGTTTTCTTCCATTTTTGACGATAAAAAAATTTCAACTTTTTCGTTAGGGGGTGTTAAGTTTTTTTCATTTTTCTGGCTAGACATTTTTTTCCATTTCTGACCACAAAATAATTTCAACTTTCTTGTAATGAGGGGGTGTTATGTTTTTGCAGTTTTCTCATGAGGGTGTCAAGTTTTCTTCCATTTTTGACGATAAAAAAATTTCAACTTTTTCGTAAGGGGGGGTGTTAAGT
Organism: Symphodus melops; assembly: GCF_947650265.1. Lineage (NCBI taxonomy): Eukaryota > Metazoa > Chordata > Actinopteri > Labriformes > Labridae > Symphodus > Symphodus melops. Next base: position 13,958,667 of record NC_136713.1, on the reverse strand, counting down.
TTTTTTCATTTTTCTGGCTAGACATTTGTTTCCATATCTGACCACAAAATAATTTCAACTTTCTTGTAATGAGGGGGTGTTATGTTTTTGCAGTTTTCTCATGAGGGTGTCAAGTTTTCTTCCATTTTTGACCATAAAAAAATTTCAACTTTTTCGTAAGGGGGGTGTTACGTTTATTTCATTTTTCTAGCTAGGCATTTTTTTCCATTTTTGACCACAAAATGATTTCAAATTTCTTGTAATGAGGGGGTGTTATGTTTTTGAAGTTTTCTCATGATGGTGTCAAGTTTTCTTCCATTTTTGACGATAAAAAAATTTCAACTTTTTCGTAAGGGGGGGTGTTACGTTTTTTTCATTTTTCTGGCTAGACATTTTTTTCCATTTTTGACCACAAAATGATTTCAAATTTCTTGTAATGAGGGGGTGTTATGTTTTTGCAGTTTTCTCATGAGGGTGTCAAGTTTTCTTCCATTTTTGATGATGAAAAAATTTCAACTTTTTCGTAAGGGGGGGTGTTACGTTTCTTTCATTTTTCAAGCTAGGCATTTTTTTCAATTTTTGACCACAAAATAATTTAAAATTTCTTGTAATGAGGGGGTGTTATGTTTTTGCAGTTTTCTCATGAGGGTGTCAAGTTTTCTTCCATTTTTGACGATAAAAAAATTTCAACTTTTTCGTAAGGGGGGTGTTAAGTTTTTTTCATTTTTCTGGCTAGACATTTTTTTCCATTTCTGACCACAAAATAATTTCAACTTTCTTGTAATGAGGGGGTGTTATGTTTTTGCAGTTTTCTCATGAGGGTGTCAAGTTTTCTTCCATTTTTGACCATAAAAAAATGTCAACTTTTTCGTAAGGGGGGGTGTTAAGTTTTTTTCATTTTTCTGACTAGACATTTGTTTCCATATCTGACCACAAAATAATTTCAACTTTCTTGTAATGAGGGGGTGTTATGTTTTTGCAGTTTTCTCATGAGGGTGTCAAGTTTTCTTCCATTTTTGACCATAAAAAAATTTCAACTTTTTCGTAAGGGGGGGTGTTACGTTTTTTTCATTTTTCTGGCTAGACATTTTTTTCCATTTTTGACCACAAAATGATTTCAAATTTCTTGTAATGAGGGGGTGTTATGTTTTTGCAGTTTTCTCATGAGGGTGTCAAGTTTTCTTCCATTTTTGACGATGAAAAAATTTCAACTTTTTCGTAAGGGGGGGTGTTACGTTTTTTTCATTTTTCTGGCTAGACATTTTTTTCCATTTCTGACCACAAAATAATTTCAACTTTCTTGTAATGAGGGGGTGTTATGTTTTTGCAGTTTTCTCATGAGGGTGTCAAGTTTTCTTCCATTTTTGACCATAAAAAAATTTCAACTTTTTCGTAAGGGGGGGTGTTAAGTTTTTTTCATTTTTCTGGCTAGACATTTGTTTCCATATCTGACCACAAAATAATTTCAACTTTCTTGTAATGAGGGGGTGTTATGTTTTTGCAGTTTTCTCATGAGGGTGTCAAGTTTTCTTCCATTTTTGACCATAAAAAAATTTCAACTTTTTCGTAAGGGGGGTGTTACGTTTATTTCATTTTTCTAGCTAGGCATTTTTTTCCATTTTTGACCACAAAATGATTTCAAATTTCTTGTAATGAGGGGGTGTTATGTTTTTGAAGTTTTCTCATGATGGTGTCAAGTTTTCTTCCATTTTTGACGATAAAAAAATTTCAACTTTTTCGTAAGGGGGGGTGTTACGTTTTTTTCATTTTTCTGGCTAGACATTTTTTTCCATTTTTGACCACAAAATGATTTCAAATTTCTTGTAATGAGGGGGTGTTATGTTTTTGCAGTTTTCTCATGAGGGTGTCAAGTTTTCTTCCATTTTTGATGATGAAAAAATTTCAACTTTTTCGTAAGGGGGGGTGTTACGTTTCTTTCATTTTTCAAGCTAGGCATTTTTTTCAATTTTTGACCACAAAATAATTTAAAATTTCTTGTAATGAGGGGGTGTTATGTTTTTGCAGTTTTCTCATGAGGGTGTCAAGTTTTCTTCCAATTTTGACCATAAAAAAATTTCAACTTTTTCGTTAGGGGGTGTTAAGTTTTTTTCATTTTTCTGGCTAGACATTTTTTTCCATTTCTGACCACAAAATAATTTCAACTTTCTTGTAATGAGGGGGTGTTATGTTTTTGCAGTTTTCTCATGAGGGTGTCAAGTTTTCTTCCATTTTTGACCATAAAAAAATGTCAACTTTTTCGTAAGGGGGGGTGTTAAGTTTTTTTCATTTTTCTGGCTAGACATTTGTTTCCATATCTGACCACAAAATAATTTCAACTTTCTTGTAATGAGGGGGTGTTATGTTTTTGCAGTTTTCTCATGAGGGTGTCAAGTTTTCTTCCATTTTTGACCATAAAAAAATTTCAACTTTTTCGTAAGGGGGGTGTTACGTTTATTTCATTTTTCTAGCTAGGCATTTTTTTCCATTTTTGACCACAAAATGATTTCAAATTTCTTGTAATGAGGGGGTGTTATGTTTTTGAAGTTTTCTCATGATGGTGTCAAGTTTTCTTCCATTTTTGACGATAAAAAAATTTCAACTTTTTCGTAAGGGGGGGTGTTACGTTTTTTTCATTTTTCTGGCTAGACATTTTTTTCCATTTTTGACCACAAAATGATTTCAAATTTCTTGTAATGAGGGGGTGTTATGTTTTTGCAGTTTTCTCATGAGGGTGTCAAGTTTTCTTCCATTTTTGATGATGAAAAAATTTCAACTTTTTCGTAAGGGGGGGTGTTACGTTTCTTTCATTTTTCAAGCTAGGCATTTTTTTCAATTTTTGACCACAAAATAATTTAAAATTTCTTGTAATGAGGGGGTGTTATGTTTTTGCAGTTTTCTCATGAGGGTGTCAAGTTTTCTTCCAATTTTGACCATAAAAAAATTTCAACTTTTTCGTAAGGGGGGTGTTAAGTTTTTTTCATTTTTCTGGCTAGACATTTTTTTCCATTTCTGACCACAAAATAATTTCAACTTTCTTGTAATGAGGGGGTGTTATGTTTTTGCAGTTTTCTCATGAGGGTGTCAAGTTTTCTTCCATTTTTGACGATAAAAAAATTTCAACTTTTTCGTTAGGGGGTGTTAAGTTTTTTTCATTTTTCTGGCTAGACATTTTTTTCCATTTCTGACCACAAAATAATTTCAACTTTCTTGTAATGAGGGGGTGTTATGTTTTTGCAGTTTTCTCATGAGGGTGTCAAGTTTTCTTCCATTTTTGACCATAAAAAAATTTCAACTTTTTCGTAAGGGGGGTGTTACGTTTATTTCATTTTTCTAGCTAGGCATTATTTTCCATTTTTGACCACAAAATGATTTCAAATTTCTTGTAATGAGGGGGTGTTATTTTTTTGCAGTTTTCTCATGAGGGTGTCAAGTTTTCTTCCATTTTTGACCATAAAAAAATTTCAACTTTTTCGTAAGGGGGGGTGTTAAGTTTTTTTCATTTTTCTGGCTAGACATTTGTTTCCATATCTGACCACAAAATAATTTCAACTTTCTTGTAATGAGGGGGTGTTATGTTTTTGCAGTTTTCTCATGAGGGTGTCAAGTTTTCTTCCATTTTTGATGATGAAAAAATTTCAACTTTTTCGTAAGGGGGGGTGTTACGTTTCTTTCATTTTTCAAGCTAGGCATTTTTTTCAATTTTTGACCACAAAATAATTTAAAATTTCTTGTAATGAGGGGGTGTTATGTTTTTGCAGTTTTCTCATGAGGGTGTCAAGTTTTCTTCCATTTTTGACCATAAAAAAATGTCAACTTTTTCGTAAGGGGGGGTGTTAAGTTTTTTTCATTTTTCTGGCTAGACATTTGTTTCCATATCTGACCACAAAATAATTTCAACTTTCTTGTAATGAGGGGGTGTTATGTTTTTGCAGTTTTCTCATGAGGGTGTCAAGTTTTCTTCCATTTTTGACCATAAAAAAATTTCAACTTTTTCGTAAGGGGGGTGTTACGTTTATTTCATTTTTCTAGCTAGGCATTTTTTTCCATTTTTGACCACAAAATGATTTCAAATTTCTTGTAATGAGGGGGTGTTATGTTTTTGAAGTTTTCTCATGATGGTGTCAAGTTTTCTTCCATTTTTGACGATAAAAAAATTTCAACTTTTTCGTAAGGGGGGGTGTTACGTTTTTTTCATTTTTCTGGCTAGACATTTTTTTCCATTTTTGACCACAAAATGATTTCAAATTTCTTGTAATGAGGGGGTGTTATGTTTTTGCAGTTTTCTCATGAGGGTGTCAAGTTTTCTTCCATTTTTGATGATGAAAAAATTTCAACTTTTTCGTAAGGGGGGGTGTTACGTTTCTTTCATTTTTCAAGCTAGGCATTTTTTTCAATTTTTGACCACAAAATAATTTAAAATTTCTTGTAATGAGGGGGTGTTATGTTTTTGCAGTTTTCTCATGAGGGTGTCAAGTTTTCTTCCATTTTTGACCATAAAAAAATTTCAACTTTTTCGTAAGGGGGGGTGTTAAGTTTTTTTCATTTTTCTGGCTAGACATTTGTTTCCATATCTGACCAGAAAATAATTTCAACTTTCTTGTAATGAGGGGGTGTTATGTTTTTGCAGTTTTCTCATGAGGGTGTCAAGTTTTCTTCCATTTTTGATGATGAAAAAATTTCAACTTTTTCGTAAGGGGGGGTGTTACGTTTCTTTCATTTTTCAAGCTAGGCATTTTTTTCAATTTTTGACCACAAAATAATTTAAAATTTCTTGTAATGAGGGGGTGTTATGTTTTTGCAGTTTTCTCATGAGGGTGTCAAGTTTTCTTCCAATTTTGACCATAAAAAAATTTCAACTTTTTCGTAAGGGGGGTGTTAAGTTTTTTTCATTTTTCTGGCTAGACATTTTTTTCCATTTCTGACCACAAAATAATTTCAACTTTCTTGTAATGAGGGGGTGTTATGTTTTTGCAGTTTTCTCATGAGGGTGTCAAGTTTTCTTCCATTTTTGACGATAAAAAAATTTCAACTTTTTCGTTAGGGGGTGTTAAGTTTTTTTCATTTTTCTGGCTAGACATTTTTTTCCATTTCTGACCACAAAATAATTTCAACTTTCTTGTAATGAGGGGGTGTTATGTTTTTGCAGTTTTCTCATGAGGGTGTCAAGTTTTCTTCCATTTTTGACCATAAAAAAATTGCAACTTTTTCGTAAGGGGGGTGTTACGTTTATTTCATTTTTCTAGCTAGGCATTTTTTTCCATTTTTGACCACAAAATGATTTCAAATTTCTTGTAATGAGGGGGTGTTATGTTTTTGAAGTTTTCTCATGATGGTGTCATGTTTTCTTCCATTTTTGACGATAAAAAAATTTCAACTTTTTCGTAAGGGGGGGTGTTACGTTTTTTTCATTTTTCTGGCTAGACATTTTTTTCCATTTTTGACCACAAAATGATTTCAAATTTCTTGTAATGAGGGGGTGTTATGTTTTTGCAGTTTTCTCATGAGGGTGTCAAGTTTTCTTCCATTTTTGACCATAAAAAAATTTCAACTTTTTCGTAAGGGGGGTGTTACGTTTATTTCATTTTTCTAGCTAGGCATTTTTTTCCATTTTTGACCACAAAATGATTTCAAATTTCTTGTAATGAGGGGGTGTTATGTTTTTGAAGTTTTCTCATGATGGTGTCAAGTTTTCTTCCATTTTTGACGATAAAAAAATTTCAACTTTTTCGTAAGGGGGGGTGTTACGTTTTTTTCATTTTTCTGGCTAGACATTTTTTTCCATTTTTGACCACAAAATGATTTCAAATTTCTTGTAATGAGGGGGTGTTATGTTTTTGCAGTTTTCTCATGAGGGTGTCAAGTTTTCTTCCATTTTTGATGATGAAAAAATTTCAACTTTTTCGTAAGGGGGGGTGTTACGTTTCTTTCATTTTTCAAGCTAGGCATTTTTTTCAATTTTTGACCACAAAATAATTTAAAATTTCTTGTAATGAGGGGGTGTTATGTTTTTGCAGTTTTCTCATGAGGGTGTCAAGTTTTCTTCCAATTTTGACCATAAAAAAATTTCAACTTTTTCGTTAGGGGGTGTTAAGTTTTTTTCATTTTTCTGGCTAGACATTTTTTTCCATTTCTGACCACAAAATAATTTCAACTTTCTTGTAATGAGGGGGTGTTATGTTTTTGCAGTTTTCTCATGAGGGTGTCAAGTTTTCTTCCATTTTTGACCATAAAAAAATGTCAACTTTTTCGTAAGGGGGGGTGTTAAGTTTTTTTCATTTTTCTGGCTAGACATTTGTTTCCATATCTGACCACAAAATAATTTCAACTTTCTTGTAATGAGGGGGTGTTATGTTTTTGCAGTTTTCTCATGAGGGTGTCAAGTTTTCTTCCATTTTTGACCATAAAAAAATTTCAACTTTTTCGTAAGGGGGGTGTTACGTTTATTTCATTTTTCTAGCTAGGCATTTTTTTCCATTTTTGACCACAAAATGATTTCAAATTTCTTGTAATGAGGGGGTGTTATGTTTTTGAAGTTTTCTCATGATGGTGTCAAGTTTTCTTCCATTTTTGACGATAAAAAAATTTCAACTTTTTCGTAAGGGGGGGTGTTACGTTTTTTTCATTTTTCTGGCTAGACATTTTTTTCCATTTTTGACCACAAAATGATTTCAAATTTCTTGTAATGAGGGGGTGTTATGTTTTTGCAGTTTTCTCATGAGGGTGTCAAGTTTTCTTCCAATTTTGACCATAAAAAAATTTCAACTTTTTCGTTAGGGGGTGTTAAGTTTTTTTCATTTTTCTGGCTAGACATTTTTTTCCATTTCTGACCACAAAATAATTTCAACTTTCTTGTAATGAGGGGGTGTTATGTTTTTGCAGTTTTCTCATGAGGGTGTCAAGTTTTCTTCCATTTTTGACCATAAAAAAATGTCAACTTTTTCGTAAGGGGGGGTGTTACGTTTATTTCATTTTTCTAGCTAGGCATTTTTTTCCATTTTTGACCACAAAATGATTTCAAATTTCTTGTAATGAGGGGGTGTTATGTTTTTGAAGTTTTCTCATGATGGTGTCAAGTTTTCTTCCATTTTTGACGATAAAAAAATTTCAACTTTTTCGTAAGGGGGGGTGTTACGTTTTTTTCATTTTTCTGGCTAGACATTTTTTTCCATTTTTGACCACAAAATGATTTCAAATTTCTTGTAATGAGGGGGTGTTATGTTTTTGCAGTTTTCTCATGAGGGTGTCAAGTTTTCTTCCATTTTTGATGATGAAAAAATTTCAACTTTTTCGTAAGGGGGGGTGTTACGTTTCTTTCATTTTTCAAGCTAGGCATTTTTTTCAATTTTTGACCACAAAATAATTTAAAATTTCTTGTAATGAGGGGGTGTTATGTTTTTGCAGTTTTCTCATGAGGGTGTCAAGTTTTCTTCCAATTTTGACCATAAAAAAATTTCAACTTTTTCGTTAGGGGGTGTTAAGTTTTTTTCATTTTTCTGGCTAGACATTTTTTTCCATTTCTGACCACAAAATAATTTCAACTTTCTTGTAATGAGGGGGTGTTATGTTTTTGCAGTTTTCTCATGAGGGTGTCAAGTTTTCTTCCATTTTTGACCATAAAAAAATGTCAACTTTTTCGTAAGGGGGGTGTTAAGTTTTTTTCATTTTTCTGGCTAGACATTTGTTTCCATATCTGACCACAAAATAATTTCAACTTTCTTGTAATGAGGGGGTGTTATGTTTTTGCAGTTTTCTCATGAGGGTGTCAAGTTTTCTTCCATTTTTGACCATAAAAAAATTTCAACTTTTTCGTAAGGGGGGTGTTACGTTTTTTTCATTTTTCTAGCTAGGCATTTTTTTCCATTTTTGACCACAAAATGATTTCAAATTTCTTGTAATGAGGGGGTGTTATGTTTTTGCAGTTTTCTCATGAGGGTGTCAAGTTTTCTTCCATTTTTGACCATAAAAAAATTTCAACTTTTTCGTAAGGGGGGTGTTACGTTTATTTCATTTTTCTAGCTAGGCATGTTTTTCCATTTTTGACCACAAAATGATTTCAAATTTCTTGTAATGAGGGGGTGTTATGTTTTTGAAGTTTTCTCATGATGGTGTCAAGTTTTCTTCCATTTTTGACGATAAAAAAATTTCAACTTTTTCGTAAGGGGGGGTGTTACGTTTTTTTCATTTTTCTGGCTAGACATTTTTTTCCATTTTTGACCACAAAATGATTTCAAATTTCTTGTAATGAGGGGGTGTTATGTTTTTGCAGTTTTCTCATGAGGGTGTCAAGTTTTCTTCCATTTTTGATGATGAAAAAATTTCAACTTTTTCGTAAGGGGGGGTGTTACGTTTCTTTCATTTTTCAAGCTAGGCATTTTTTTCAATTTTTGACCACAAAATAATTTAAAATTTCTTGTAATGAGGGGGTGTTATGTTTTTGCAGTTTTCTCATGAGGGTGTCAAGTTTTCTTCCAATTTTGACCATAAAAAAATTTCAACTTTTTCGTTAGGGGGTGTTAAGTTTTTTTCATTTTTCTGGCTAGACATTTTTTTCCATTTCTGACCACAAAATAATTTCAACTTTCTTGTAATGAGGGGGTGTTATGTTTTTGCAGTTTTCTCATGAGGGTGTCAAGTTTTCTTCCATTTTTGACCATAAAAAAATGTCAACTTTTTCGTAAGGGGGGGTGTTAAGTTTTTTTCATTTTTCTGGCTAGACATTTGTTTCCATATCTGACCACAAAATAATTTCAACTTTCTTGTAATGAGGGGGTGTTATGTTTTTGCAGTTTTCTCATGAGGGTGTCAAGTTTTCTTCCATTTTTGACCATAAAAAAATTTCAACTTTTTCGTAAGGGGGGTGTTACGTTTATTTCATTTTTCTAGCTAGGCATTTTTTTCCATTTTTGACCACAAAATGATTTCAAATTTCTTGTAATGAGGGGGTGTTATGTTTTTGAAGTTTTCTCATGATGGTGTCAAGTTTTCTTCCATTTTTGACGATAAAAAAATTTCAACTTTTTCGTAAGGGGGGGTGTTACGTTTTTTTCATTTTTCTGGCTAGACATTTTTTTCCATTTTTGACCACAAAATGATTTCAAATTTCTTGTAATGAGGGGGTGTTATGTTTTTGCAGTTTTCTCATGAGGGTGTCAAGTTTTCTTCCAATTTTGACCATAAAAAAATTTCAACTTTTTCGTTAGGGGGTGTTAAGTTTTTTTCATTTTTCTGGCTAGACATTTTTTTCCATTTCTGACCACAAAATAATTTCAACTTTCTTGTAATGAGGGGGTGTTATGTTTTTGCAGTTTTCTCATGAGGGTGTCAAGTTTTCTTCCATTTTTGACCATAAAAAAATGTCAACTTTTTCGTAAGGGGGGGTGTTACGTTTATTTCATTTTTCTAGCTAGGCATTTTTTTCCATTTTTGACCACAAAATGATTTCAAATTTCTTGTAATGAGGGGGTGTTATGTTTTTGAAGTTTTCTCATGATGGTGTCAAGTTTTCTTCCATTTTTGACGATAAAAAAATTTCAACTTTTTCGTAAGGGGGGGTGTTACGTTTTTTTCATTTTTCTGGCTAGACATTTTTTTCCATTTTTGACCACAAAATGATTTCAAATTTCTTGTAATGAGGGGGTGTTATGTTTTTGCAGTTTTCTCATGAGGGTGTCAAGTTTTCTTCCATTTTTGATGATGAAAAAATTTCAACTTTTTCGTAAGGGGGGGTGTTACGTTTTTTTCATTTTTCTGGCTAGACATTTTTTTCCATTTTTGACCACAAAATGATTTCAAATTTCTTGTAATGAGGGGGTGTTATGTTTTTGCAGTTTTCTCATGAGGGTGTCAAGTTTTCTTCCATTTTTGACGATGAAAAAATTTCAACTTTTTCGTAAGGGGGGGTGTTACGTTTATTTCATTTTTCTGGCTAGACATTTTTTTCCATTTTTGACCACAAAATGATTTCAACTTTCTTGTAATGAGGGGGTGTTATGTTTTTGCAGTTTTCTCATGAGGGTGTCAAGTTTTCTTCCATTTTTGACCATAAAAAATTTTCAACTTTTTCGTAAGTGGGGGTGTTAAGTTTTTTTCATTTTTCTGGCTAGACATTTGTTTCCATATCTGACCACAAAATAATTTCAACTTTCTTGTAATGAGGGGGTGTTATGTTTTTGCAGTTTTCTCATGAGGGTGTCAAGTTTTCTTCCAATTTTGACCATAAAAAAATTTCAACTTTTTCGTAAGGGGGGGTGTTAAGTTTTTTTCATTTTTCTGGCTAGGCATTTTTTTCCATTTCTGACCACAAAATGATTTCAACTTTCTTGTAATGAGGGGGTGTTATGTTTTTGAAGTTTTCTCATGATGGTGTCAAGTTTTCTTCCATTTTTGACGATAAAAAAATTTCAACTTTTTCGTAAGGGGGGGTGTTACGTTTTTTTCATTTTTCTGGCTAGACATTTTTTTCCATTTTTGACCACAAAATGATTTCAAATTTCTTGTAATGAGGGGGTGTTATGTTTTTGCAGTTTTCTCATGAGGGTGTCAAGTTTTCTTCCATTTTTGATGATGAAAAAATTTCAACTTTTTCGTAAGGGGGGGTGTTACGTTTATTTCATTTTTCAAGCTAGGCATTTTTTTCAATTTTTGACCACAAAATAATTTAAAATTTCTTGTAATGAGGGGGTGTTATGTTTTTGCAGTTTTCTCATGAGGGTGTCAAGTTTTCTTCCAATTTTGACCACAAAAAAATTTCAACTTTTTCGTAAGGGGGGGTGTTAAGTTTTTTTCATTTTTCTGGCTAGACATTTTTTTCCATTTCTGACCACAAAATAATTTCAACTTTCTTGTAATGAGGGGGTGTTATGTTTTTGCAGTTTTCTCATGAGGGTGTCAAGTTTTCTTCCATTTTTGACGATAAAAAAATTTCAACTTTTTCGTAAGGGGGGTGTTAAGTTTTTTTCATTTTTCTGGCTAGACATTTTTTTCCATTTCTGACCACAAAATAATTTCAACTTTCTTGTAATGAGGGGGTGTTATGTTTTTGCAGTTTTCTCATGAGGGTGTCAAGTTTTCTTCCATTTTTGACCATAAAAAAATGTCAACTTTTTCGTAAGGGGGGGTGTTAAGTTTTTTTCATTTTTCTGACTAGACATTTGTTTCCATATCTGACCACAAAATAATTTCAACTTTCTTGTAATGAGGGGGTGTTATGTTTTTGCAGTTTTCTCATGAGGGTGTCAAGTTTTCTTCCATTTTTGACCATAAAAAAATTTCAACTTTTTCGTAAGGGGGGGTGTTACGTTTTTTTCATTTTTCTGGCTAGACATTTTTTTCCATTTTTGACCACAAAATGATTTCAAATTTCTTGTAATGAGGGGGTGTTATGTTTTTGCAGTTTTCTCATGAGGGTGTCAAGTTTTCTTCCATTTTTGACGATGAAAAAATTTCAACTTTTTCGTAAGGGGGGGTGTTACGTTTTTTTCATTTTTCTGGCTAGACATTTTTTTCCATTTCTGACCACAAAATAATTTCAACTTTCTTGTAATGAGGGGGTGTTATGTTTTTGCAGTTTTCTCATGAGGGTGTCAAGTTTTCTTCCATTTTTGACCATAAAAAAATTTCAACTTTTTCGTAAGGGGGGGTGTTAAGTTTTTTTCATTTTTCTGGCTAGACATTTGTTTCCATATCTGACCACAAAATAATTTCAACTTTCTTGTAATGAGGGGGTGTTATGTTTTTGCAGTTTTCTCATGAGGGTGTCAAGTTTTCTTCCATTTTTGACCATAAAAAAATTTCAACTTTTTCGTAAGGGGGGTGTTACGTTTATTTCATTTTTCTAGCTAGGCATTTTTTTCCATTTTTGACCACAAAATGATTTCAAATTTCTTGTAATGAGGGGGTGTTATGTTTTTGAAGTTTTCTCATGATGGTGTCAAGTTTTCTTCCATTTTTGACGATAAAAAAATTTCAACTTTTTCGTAAGGGGGGGTGTTACGTTTTTTTCATTTTTCTGGCTAGACATTTTTTTCCATTTTTGACCACAAAATGATTTCAAATTTCTTGTAATGAGGGGGTGTTATGTTTTTGCAGTTTTCTCATGAGGGTGTCAAGTTTTCTTCCATTTTTGATGATGAAAAAATTTCAACTTTTTCGTAAGGGGGGGTGTTACGTTTCTTTCATTTTTCAAGCTAGGCATTTTTTTCAATTTTTGACCACAAAATAATTTAAAATTTCTTGTAATGAGGGGGTGTTATGTTTTTGCAGTTTTCTCATGAGGGTGTCAAGTTTTCTTCCAATTTTGACCATAAAAAAATTTCAACTTTTTCGTAAGGGGGGGTGTTAAGTTTTTTTCATTTTTCTGGCTAGACATTTTTTTCCATTTCTGACCACAAAATAATTTCAACTTTCTTGTAATGAGGGGGTGTTATGTTTTTGCAGTTTTCTCATGAGGGTGTCAAGTTTTCTTCCATTTTTGACGATAAAAAAATTTCAACTTTTTCGTAAGGGGGGTGTTAAGTTTTTTTCATTTTTCTGGCTAGACATTTTTTTCCATTTCTGACCACAAAATAATTTCAACTTTCTTGTAATGAGGGGGTGTTATGTTTTTGCAGTTTTCTCATGAGGGTGTCAAGTTTTCTTCCATTTTTGACCATAAAAAAATGTCAACTTTTTCGTAAAGGGGGGTGTTAAGTTTTTTTCATTTTTCTGACTAGACATTTGTTTCCATATCTGACCACAAAATAATTTCAACTTTCTTGTAATGAGGGGGTGTTATGTTTTTGCAGTTTTCTCATGAGGGTGTCAAGTTTTCTTCCATTTTTGACCATAAAAAAATTTCAACTTTTTCGTAAGGGGGGGTGTTACGTTTTTTTCATTTTTCTGGCTAGACATTTTTTTCCATTTTTGACCACAAAATGATTTCAAATTTCTTGTAATGAGGGGGTGTTATGTTTTTGCAGTTTTCTCATGAGGGTGTCAAGTTTTCTTCCATTTTTGACAATGAAAAAATTTCAACTTTTTCGTAAGGGGGGGTGTTACGTTTTTTTCATTTTTCTGGCTAGACATTTTTTTCCATTTCTGACCACAAAATAATTTCAACTTTCTTGTAATGAGGGGGTGTTATGTTTTTGCAGTTTTCTCATGAGGGTGTCAAGTTTTCTTCCATTTTTGACCATAAAAAAATTTCAACTTTTTCGTAAGGGGGGTGTTAAGTTTTTTTCATTTTTCTGGCTAGACATTTGTTTCCATATCTGACCACAAAATAATTTCAACTTTCTTGTAATGAGGGGGTGTTATGTTTTTGCAGTTTTCTCATGAGGGTGTCAAGTTTTCTTCCATTTTTGACCATAAAAAAATTTCAACTTTTTCGTAAGGGGGGTGTTACGTTTATTTCATTTTTCTAGCTAGGCATTTTTTTCCATTTTTGACCACAAAATGATTTCAAATTTCTTGTAATGAGGGGGTGTTATGTTTTTGAAGTTTTCTCATGATGGTGTCAAGTTTTCTTCCATTTTTGACGATAAAAAAATTTCAACTTTTTCGTAAGGGGGGGTGTTACGTTTTTTTCATTTTTCTGGCTAGACATTTTTTTCCATTTTTGACCACAAAATGATTTCAAATTTCTTGTAATGAGGGGGTGTTATGTTTTTGCAGTTTTCTCATGAGGGTGTCAAGTTTTCTTCCATTTTTGATGATGAAAAAATTTCAACTTTTTCGTAAGGGGGGGTGTTACGTTTCTTTCATTTTTCAAGCTAGGCATTTTTTTCAATTTTTGACCACAAAATAATTTAAAATTTCTTGTAATGAGGGGGTGTTATGTTTTTGCAGTTTTCTCATGAGGGTGTCAAGTTTTCTTCCAATTTTGACCATAAAAAAATTTCAACTTTTTCGTTAGGGGGTATTAAGTTTTTTTCATTTTTCTGGCTAGACATTTTTTTCCATTTCTGACCACAAAATAATTTCAACTTTCTTGTAATGAGGGGGTGTTATGTTTTTGCAGTTTTCTCATGAGGGTGTCAAGTTTTCTTCCATTTTTGACCATAAAAAAATGTCAACTTTTTCGTAAGGGGGGGTGTTACGTTTATTTCATTTTTCTAGCTAGGCATTTTTTTCCATTTTTGACCACAAAATGATTTCAAATTTCTTGTAATGAGGGGGTGTTATGTTTTTGAAGTTTTCTCATGATGGTGTCAAGTTTTCTTCCATTTTTGACGATAAAAAAATTTCAACTTTTTCGTAAGGGGGGTGTTACGTTTTTTTCATTTTTCTGGCTAGACATTTTTTTCCATTTTTGACCACAAAATGATTTCAAATTTCTTGTAATGAGGGGGTGTTATGTTTTTGCAGTTTTCTCATGAGGGTGTCAAGTTTTCTTCCATTTTTTATGATGAAAAAATTTCAACTTTTTCGTAAGGGGGGGTGTTACGTTTCTTTCATTTTTCAAGCTAGGCATTTTTTTCAATTTTTGACCACAAAATAATTTAAAATTTCTTGTAATGAGGGGGTGTTATGTTTTTGCAGTTTTCTCATGAGGGTGTCAAGTTTTCTTCCAATTTTGACCATAAAAAAATTTCAACTTTTTCGTTAGGGGGTGTTAAGTTTTTTTCATTTTTCTGGCTAGACATTTTTTTCCATTTCTGACCACAAAATAATTTCAACTTTCTTGTAATGAGGGGGTGTTATGTTTTTGCAGTTTTCTCATGAGGGTGTCAAGTTTTCTTCCATTTTTGACCATAAAAAAATGTCAACTTTTTCGTAAGGGGGGGTGTTAAGTTTTTTTCATTTTTCTGGCTAGACATTTGTTTCCATATCTGACCACAAAATAATTTCAACTTTCTTGTAATGAGGGGGTGTTATGTTTTTGCAGTTTTCTCATGAGGGTGTCAAGTTTTCTTCCATTTTTGACCATAAAAAAATTTCAACTTTTTCGTAAGGGGGGTGTTACGTTTATTTCATTTTTCTAGCTAGGCATTTTTTTCCATTTTTGACCACAAAATGATTTCAAATTTCTTGTAATGAGGGGGTGTTATGTTTTTGCAGTTTTCTCATGAGGGTGTCATGTTTTCTTCCATTTTTGACGATAAAAAAATTTCAACTTTTTCGTAAGGGGGGGTGTTACGTTTTTTTCATTTTTCTGGCTAGACATTTTTTTCCATTTTTGACCACAAAATGATTTCAAATTTCTTGTAATGAGGGGGTGTTATGTTTTTGCAGTTTTCTCATGAGGGTGTCAAGTTTTCTTCCATTTTTGACGATGAAAAAATTTCAACTTTTTCGTAAGGGGGGGTGTTAAGTTTTTTTCATTTTTTATGGCTAGACATTTTTTTCCATTTCTGACCACAAAATAATTTCAACTTTCTTGTAATGAGGGGGTGTTATGTTTTTGCAGTTTTCTCATGAGGGTGTCAAGTTTTCTTCCATTTTTGACCATAAAAAATTTTCAACTTTTTCGTAAGTGGGGGTGTTAAGTTTTTTTCATTTTTCTGGCTAGACATTTGTTTCCATATCTGACCACAAAATAATTTCAACTTTCTTGTAATGAGGGGGTGTTATGTTTTTGCAGTTTTCTCATGAGGGTGTCATGTTTTCTTCCATTTTTGACCATAAAAAAATTTCAACTTTTTCGTAAGGGGGGTGTTACGTTTATTTCATTTTTCTAGCTAGGCATTTTTTTCCATTTTTGACCACAAAATGATTTCAAATTTCTTGTAATGAGGGGGTGTTATGTTTTTGAAGTTTTCTCATGATGGTGTCAAGTTTTCTTCCATTTTTGACGATAAAAAAATTTCAACTTTTTCGTAAGGGGGGGTTTTACGTTTTTTTCATTTTTCTGGCTAGACATTTTTTTCCATTTTTGACCACAAAATGATTTCAAATTTCTTGTAATGAGGGGGTGTTATGTTTTTGCAGTTTTCTCATGAGGGTGTCAAGTTTTCTTCCATTTTTGATGATGAAAAAATTTCAACTTTTTCGTAAGGGGGGGTGTTACGTTTCTTTCATTTTTCAAGCTAGGCATTTTTTTCAATTTTTGACCACAAAATAATTTAAAATTTCTTGTAATGAGGGGGTGTTATGTTTTTGCAGTTTTCTCATGAGGGTGTCAAGTTTTCTTCCAATTTTGACCATAAAAAAATTTCAACTTTTTCGTAAGGGGGGGTGTTAAGTTTTTTTCATTTTTCTGGCTAGACATTTTTTTCCATTTCTGACCACAAAATAATTTCAACTTTCTTGTAATGAGGGGGTGTTATGTTTTTGCAGTTTTCTCATGAGGGTGTCAAGTTTTCTTCCATTTTTGACGATAAAAAAATTTCAACTTTTTCGTTAGGGGGTGTTAAGTTTTTTTCATTTTTCTGGCTAGACATTTTTTTCCATTTCTGACCACAAAATAATTTCAACTTTCTTGTAATGAGGGGGTGTTATGTTTTTGCAGTTTTCTCATGAGGGTGTCAAGTTTTCTTCCATTTTTGACCATAAAAAAATTTCAACTTTTTCGTAAGGGGGGGTGTTAAGTTTTTTTCATTTTTCTGGCTAGACATTTGTTTCCATATCTGACCACAAAATAATTTCAACTTTCTTGTAATGAGGGGGTGTTATGTTTTTGCAGTTTTCTCATGAGGGTGTCAAGTTTTCTTCCATTTTTGACCATAAAAAAATTTCAACTTTTTCGTAAGGGGGGTGTTACGTTTATTTCATTTTTCTAGCTAGGCATTTTTTTCCATTTTTGACCACAAAATGATTTCAAATTTCTTGTAATGAGGGGGTGTTATGTTTTTGCAGTTTTCTCATGAGGGTGTCAAGTTTTCTTCCATTTTTGATGATGAAAAAATTTCAACTTTTTCGTAAGGGGGGGTGTTAAGTTTTTTTCATTTTTCTGGCTAGACATTTTTTTCCATTTCTGACCACAAAATAATTTCAACTTTCTTGTAATGAGGGGGTGTTATGTTTTTGCAGTTTTCTCATGAGGGTGTCAAGTTTTCTTCCATTTTTGACGATAAAAAAATTTCAACTTTTTCGTTAGGGGGTGTTAAGTTTTTTTCATTTTTCTGGCTAGACATTTTTTTCCATTTCTGACCACAAAATAATTTCAACTTTCTTGTAATGAGGGGGTGTTATGTTTTTGCAGTTTTCTCATGAGGGTGTCAAGTTTTCTTCCATTTTTTACCATCAAAAAATGTCAACTTTTTCGTAAGGGGGGTGTTAAGTTTTTTTCATTTTTCTGGCTAGACATTTTTTTCCATTTCTGACCACAAAATAATTTCAACTTTCTTGTAATGAGGGGGTGTTATTTTTTTGCAGTTTTCTCATGAGGGTGTCAAGTTTTCTTCCATTTTTGACCATAAAAAAATTTCAACTTTTTCGTAAGGGGGTGTTAAGTTTTTTTCATTTTTCTGGCTAGACATTTGTTTCCATATCTGACCACAAAATAATTTCAACTTTCTTGTAATGAGGGGGTGTTATGTTTTTGCAGTTTTCTCATGAGGGTGTCAAGTTTTCTTCCATTTCTGACCATAAAAAAATTTCAACTTTTTCGTAAGGGGGGTGTTACGTTTTTTTCATTTTTCTGGCTAGACATTTTTTTCCATTTCTGACCACAAAATAATTTCAACTTTCTTGTAATGAGGGGGTGTTATGTTTTTGAAGTTTTCTCATGATGGTGTCAAGTTTTCTTCCATTTTTGACGATAAAAAAATTTCAACTTTTTCGTAAGGGGGGGTGTTACGTTTTTTTCATTTTTCTGGCTAGACATTTTTTTCCATTTTTGACCACAAAATGATTTCAAATTTCTTGTAATGAGGGGGTGTTATGTTTTTGCAGTTTTCTCATGAGGGTGTCAAGTTTTCTTCCATTTTTGATGATGAAAAAATTTCAACTTTTTCGTAAGGGGGGGTGTTACGTTTCTTTCATTTTTCAAGCTAGGCATTTTTTTCAATTTTTGACCACAAAATAATTTAAAATTTCTTGTAATGAGGGGGTGTTATGTTTTTGCAGTTTTCTCATGAGGGTGTCAAGTTTTCTTCCATTTTTGACCATAAAAAAATTTCAACTTTTTCGTAAGGGGGGTGTTACGTTTATTTCATTTTTCTAGCTAGGCATTTTTTTCCATTTTTGACCACAAAATGATTTCAAATTTCTTGTAATGAGGGGGTGTTATGTTTTTGCAGTTTTCTCATGAGGGTGTCAAGTTTTCTTCCATTTTTGATGATGAAAAAATTTCAACTTTTTCGTAAGGGGGGGTGTTACGTTTCTTTCATTTTTCAAGCTAGGCATTTTTTTCAATTTTTGACCACAAAATAATTTAAAATTTCTTGTAATGAGGGGGTGTTATGTTTTTGCAGTTTTCTCATGAGGGTGTCAAGTTTTCTTCCAATTTTGACCATAAAAAAATTTCAACTTTTTCGTGAGGGGGGTGTTAAGTTTTTTTCATTTTTCTGGCTAGACATTTTTTTCCATTTCTGACCACAAAATAATTTCAACTTTCTTGTAATGAGGGGGTGTTATGTTTTTGCAGTTTTCTCATGAGGGTGTCAAGTTTTCTTCCATTTTTGACGACAAAAAAATTTCAACTTTTTCGTTAGGGGGTGTTAAGTTTTTTTCATTTTTCTGGCTAGACATTTTTTTCCATTTCTGACCACAAAATAATTTCAACTTTCTTGTAATGAGGGGGTGTTATGTTTTTGCAGTTTTCTCATGAGGGTGTCAAGTTTTCTTCCATTTTTTACCATCAAAAAATGTCAACTTTTTCGTAAGGGGGGTGTTAAGTTTTTTTCATTTTTCTGGCTAGACATTTTTTTCCATTTCTGACCACAAAATAATTTCAACTTTCTTGTAATGAGGGGGTGTTATTTTTTTGCAGTTTTCTCATGAGGGTGTCAAGTTTTCTTCCATTTTTGACCATAAAAAAATTTCAACTTTTTCGTAAGGGGGTGTTAAGTTTTTTTCATTTTTCTGGCTAGACATTTGTTTCCATATCTGACCACAAAATAATTTCAACTTTCTTGTAATGAGGGGGTGTTATGTTTTTGCAGTTTTCTCATGAGGGTGTCAAGTTTTCTTCCATTTTTGACCATAAAAAAATTTCAACTTTTTCGTAAGGGGGGTGTTACGTTTTTTTCATTTTTCTGGCTAGACATTTTTTTCCATTTCTGACCACAAAATAATTTCAACTTTCTTGTAATGAGGGGGTGTTATGTTTTTGCAGTTTTCTCATGAGGGTGTCAAGTTTTCTTCCATTTTTGACCATAAAAAATTTTCAACTTTTTCGTAAGTGGGGGTGTTAAGTTTTTTTCATTTTTCTGGCTAGACATTTGTTTCCATATCTGACCACAAAATAATTTCAACTTTCTTGTAATGAGGGGGTGTTATGTTTTTGCAGTTTTCTCATGAGGGTGTCATGTTTTCTTCCATTTTTGACCATAAAAAAATTTCAACTTTTTCGTAAGGGGGGTGTTAAGTTTTTTTCATTTTTCTGGCTAGACATTTGTTTCCATATCTGACCACAAAATAATTTCAACTTTCTTGTAATGAGGGGGTGTTATGTTTTTGCAGTTTTCTCATGAGGGTGTCAAGTTTTCTTCCATTTTTGACCATAAAGAAAATTTCAACTTTTTCGTAAGGGGGGGTGTTAAGTTTTTTTCATTTTTCTGGCTAGACATTTTTTTCCATTTCTGACCACAAAATAATTTCAACTTTCTTGTAATGAGGGGGTGTTATGTTTTTGAAGTTTTCTCATGATGGTGTCAAGTTTTCTTCCATTTTTGACGATAAAAAAATTTCAACTTTTTCGTAAGGGGGGGTGTTACGTTTTTTTCATTTTTCTGGCTAGACATTTTTTTCCATTTTTGACCACAAAATGATTTCAAATTTCTTGTAATGAGGGGGTGTTATGTTTTTGCAGTTTTCTCATGAGGGTGTCAAGTTTTCTTCCATTTTTGATGATGAAAAAATTTCAACTTTTTCGTAAGGGGGGGTGTTACGTTTCTTTCATTTTTCAAGCTAGGCATTTTTTTCAATTTTTGACCACAAAATAATTTAAAATTTCTTGTAATGAGGGGGTGTTATGTTTTTGAAGTTTTCTCATGATGGTGTCAAGTTTTCTTCCATTTTTGACGATAAAAAAATTTCAACTTTTTCGTAAGGGGGGGTGTTACGTTTTTTTCATTTTTCTGGCTAGACATTTTTTTCCATTTTTGACCACAAAATGATTTCAAATTTCTTGTAATGAGGGGGTGTTATGTTTTTGCAGTTTTCTCATGAGGGTGTCAAGTTTTCTTCCATTTTTGATGATGAAAAAATTTCAACTTTTTCGTAAGGGGGGGTGTTACGTTTCTTTCATTTTTCAAGCTAGGCATTTTTTTCAATTTTTGACCACAAAATAATTTAAAATTTCTTGTAATGAGGGGGTGTTATGTTTTTGCAGTTTTCTCATGAGGGTGTCAAGTTTTCTTCCAATTTTGACCATAAAAAAATTTCAACTTTTTCGTAAGGGGGGTGTTACGTTTTTTTCATTTTTCTGGCTAGACATTTTTTTCCATTTTTGACCACAAAATGATTTCAAATTTCTTGTAATGAGGGGGTGTTATGTTTTTGCAGTTTTCTCATGAGGGTGTCAAGTTTTCTTCCAATTTTGACCATAAAAAAATTTCAACTTTTTCGTAAGGGGGGGTGTTAAGTTTTTTTCATTTTTCTGGCTAGACATTTTTTTCCATTTCTGACAACAAAATAATTTCAACTTTCTTGTAATGAGGGGGTGTTATGTTTTTGCAGTTTTCTCATGAGGGTGTCAAGTTTTCTTCCATTTTTGACGATAAAAAAATTTCAACTTTTTCGTAAGGGGGGTGTTAAGTTTTTTTCATTTTTCTGGCTAGACATTTTTTTCCATTTCTGACCACAAAATAATTTCAACTTTCTTGTAATGAGGGGGTGTTATGTTTTTGCAGTTTTCTCATGAGGGTGTCAAGTTTTCTTCCATTTTTGACCATAAAAAATTTTCAACTTTTTCGTAAGTGGGGGTGTTAAGTTTTTTTCATTTTTCTGGCTAGACATTTGTTTCCATATCTGACCACAAAATAATTTCAACTTTCTTGTAATGAGGGGGTGTTATGTTTTTGCAGTTTTCTCATGAGGGTGTCATGTTTTCTTCCATTTTTGACCATAAAAAAATTTCAACTTTTTCGTAAGGGGGGTGTTAAGTTTTTTTCATTTTTCTGGCTAGACATTTGTTTCCATATCTGACCACAAAATAATTTCAACTTTCTTGTAATGAGGGGGTGTTATGTTTTTGCAGTTTTCTCATGAGGGTGTCAAGTTTTCTTCCATTTTTGACCATAAAGAAAATTTCAACTTTTTCGTAAGGGGGGGTGTTAAGTTTTTTTCATTTTTCTGGCTAGACATTTTTTTCCATTTCTGACCACAAAATAATTTCAACTTTCTTGTAATGAGGGGGTGTTATGTTTTTGAAGTTTTCTCATGATGGTGTCAAGTTTTCTTCCATTTTTGACGATAAAAAAATTTCAACTTTTTCGTAAGGGGGGGTGTTACGTTTTTTTCATTTTTCTGGCTAGACATTTTTTTCCATTTTTGACCACAAAATGATTTCAAATTTCTTGTAATGAGGGGGTGTTATGTTTTTGCAGTTTTCTCATGAGGGTGTCAAGTTTTCTTCCATTTTTGATGATGAAAAAATTTCAACTTTTTCGTAAGGGGGGGTGTTACGTTTCTTTCATTTTTCAAGCTAGGCATTTTTTTCAATTTTTGACCACAAAATAATTTAAAATTTCTTGTAATGAGGGGGTGTTATGTTTTTGCAGTTTTCTCATGAGGGTGTCAAGTTTTCTTCCAATTTTGACCATAAAAAAATTTCAACTTTTTCGTAAGGGGGGTGTTACGTTTTTTTCATTTTTCTGGCTAGACATTTTTTTCCATTTCTGACCACAAAATAATTTCAACTTTCTTGTAATGAGGGGGTGTTATGTTTTTGAAGTTTTCTCATGATGGTGTCAAGTTTTCTTCCATTTTTGACGATAAAAAAATTTCAACTTTTTCGTAAGGGGGGGTGTTACGTTTTTTTCATTTTTCTGGCTAGACATTTTTTTCCATTTTTGACCACAAAATGATTTCAAATTTCTTGTAATGAGGGGGTGTTATGTTTTTGCAGTTTTCTCATGAGGGTGTCAAGTTTTCTTCCATTTTTGATGATGAAAAAATTTCAACTTTTTCGTAAGGGGGGGTGTTACGTTTCTTTCATTTTTCAAGCTAGGCATTTTTTTCAATTTTTGACCACAAAATAATTTAAAATTTCTTGTAATGAGGGGGTGTTATGTTTTTGCAGTTTTCTCATGAGGGTGTCAAGTTTTCTTCCAATTTTGACCATAAAAAAATTTCAACTTTTTCGTAAGGGGGGGTGTTAAGTTTTTTTCATTTTTCTGGCTAGACATTTTTTTCCATTTCTGACCACAAAATAATTTCAACTTTCTTGTAATGAGGGGGTGTTATGTTTTTGCAGTTTTCTCATGAGGGTGTCAAGTTTTCTTCCATTTTTGACGATAAAAAAATTTCAACTTTTTCGTAAGGGGGGTGTTAAGTTTTTTTCATTTTTCTGGCTAGACATTTTTTTCCATTTCTGACCACAAAATAATTTCAACTTTCTTGTAATGAGGGGGTGTTATGTTTTTGCAGTTTTCTCATGAGGGTGTCAAGTTTTCTTCCATTTTTGACCATAAAAAATTTTCAACTTTTTCGTAAGTGGGGGTGTTAAGTTTTTTTCATTTTTCTGGCTAGACATTTGTTTCCATATCTGACCACAAAATAATTTCAACTTTCTTGTAATGAGGGGGTGTTATGTTTTTGCAGTTTTCTCATGAGGGTGTCATGTTTTCTTCCATTTTTGACCATAAAAAAATTTCAACTTTTTCGTAAGGGGGGTGTTAAGTTTTTTTCATTTTTCTGGCTAGACATTTGTTTCCATATCTGACCACAAAATAATTTCAACTTTCTTGTAATGAGGGGGTGTTATGTTTTTGCAGTTTTCTCATGAGGGTGTCAAGTTTTCTTCCATTTTTGACCATAAAAAAATTTCAACTTTTTCGTAAGGGGGGGTGTTAAGTTTTTTTCATTTTTCTGGCTAGACATTTTTTTCCATTTCTGACCACAAAATAATTTCAACTTTCTTGTAATGAGGGGGTGTTATGTTTTTGAAGTTTTCTCATGATGGTGTCAAGTTTTCTTCCATTTTTGACGATAAAAAAATTTCAACTTTTTCGTAAGGGGGGGTGTTAAGTTTTTTTCATTTTTCTGGCTAGACATTTTTTTCCATTTTTGACCACAAAATGATTTCAAATTTCTTGTAATGAGGGGGTGTTATGTTTTTGCAGTTTTCTCATGAGGGTGTCAAGTTTTCTTCCATTTTTGATGATGAAAAAATTTCAACTTTTTCGTAAGGGGGGTGTTACGTTTCTTTCATTTTTCAAGCTAGGCATTTTTTTCAATTTTTGACCACAAAATAATTTAAAATTTCTTGTAATGAGGGGGTGTTATGTTTTTGCAGTTTTCTCATGAGGGTGTCAAGTTTTCTTCCAATTTTGACCATAAAAAAATTTCAACTTTTTCGTAAGGGGGGGTGTTAAGTTTTTTTCATTTTTCTGGCTAGACATTTTTTTCCATTTCTGACCACAAAATAATTTCAACTTTCTTGTAATGAGGGGGTGTTATGTTTTTGCAGTTTTCTCATGAGGGTGTCAAGTTTTCTTCCATTTTTGACCATAAAAAATTTTCAACTTTTTCGTAAGGGGGGTGTTACGTTTATTTCATTTTTCTAGCTAGGCATTTTTTTCCATTTTTGACCACAAAATGATTTCAACTTTCTTGTAATGAGGGGGTGTTATGTTTTTGAAGTTTTCTCATGAGGGTGTCAAGTTTTCTTCCATTTTTGACGATAAAAAAATTTCAACTTTTTCGTAAGGGGGGGTGTTACGTTTTTTTCATTTTTCTGGCTAGACATTTTTTTCCATTTTTGACCACAAAATGATTTCAAATTTCTTGTAATGAGGGGGTGTTATGTTTTTGCAGTTTTCTCATGAGGGTGTCAAGTTTTCTTCCATTTTTGATGATGAAAAAATGTCAACTTTTTCGTAAGGGGGGGTGTTACGTTTATTTCATTTTTCAAGCTAGGCATTTTTTTCAATTTTTGACCACAAAATAATTTCAACTTTCTTGTAATGAGGGGGTGTTATGTTTTTGCAGTTTTCTCATGAGGGTGTCAAGTTTTCTTCCATTTTTGACGATAAAAAAATTTCAACTTTTTCGTTAGGGGGTGTTAAGTTTTTTTCATTTTTCTGGCTAGACATTTTTTTCCATTTCTGACCACAAAATAATTTCAACTTTCTTGTAATGAGGGGGTGTTATGTTTTTGCAGTTTTCTCATGAGGGTGTCAAGTTTTCTTCCATTTTTGACGATAAAAAAATTTCAACTTTTTCGTTAGGGGGTGTTAAGTTTTTTTCATTTTTCTGGCTAGACATTTTTTTCCATTTCTGACCACAAAATAATTTCAACTTTCTTGTAATGAGGGGGTGTTATGTTTTTGCAGTTTTCTCATGAGGGTGTCAAGTTTTCTTCCATTTTTGACCATAAAAAAATTTCAACTTTTTCGTAAGGGGGGGTGTTAAGTTTTTTTCATTTTTCTGGCTAGACATTTGTTTCCATATCTGACCACAAAATAATTTCAACTTTCTTGTAATGAGGGGGTGTTATGTTTTTGCAGTTTTCTCATGAGGGTGTCAAGTTTTCTTCCATTTTTGACCATAAAAAAATTTCAACTTTTTCGTAAGGGGGGTGTTACGTTTATTTCATTTTTCTAGCTAGGCATTTTTTTCCATTTTTGACCACAAAATGATTTCAAATTTCTTGTAATGAGGGGGTGTTATGTTTTTGAAGTTTTCTCATGATGGTGTCAAGTTTTCTTCCATTTTTGACGATAAAAAAATTTCAACTTTTTCGTAAGGGGGGGTGTTACGTTTTTTTCATTTTTCTGGCTAGACATTTTTTTCCATTTTTGACCACAAAATGATTTCAAATTTCTTGTAATGAGGGGGTGTTATGTTTTTGCAGTTTTCTCATGAGGGTGTCAAGTTTTCTTCCATTTTTGATGATGAAAAAATTTCAACTTTTTCGTAAGGGGGGGTGTTACGTTTATTTCATTTTTCTGGCTAGACATTTTTTTCCATTTTTGACCACAAAATGATTTCAAATTTCTTGTAATGAGGGGGTGTTATGTTTTTGCAGTTTTCTCATGAGGGTGTCAAGTTTTCTTCCATTTTTGACAATAAAAAAATTTCAACTTTTTCGTAAGGGGGGGTGTTAAGTTTTTTTCATTTTTCTGGCTAGACATTTTTTTCCATTTCTGACCACAAAATAATTTCAACTTTCTTGTAATGAGGGGGTGTTATGTTTTTGAAGTTTTCTCATGATGGTGTCAAGTTTTCTTCCATTTTTGACGATAAAAAAATTTCAACTTTTTCGTAAGGGGGGGTGTTACGTTTTTTTCATTTTTCTGGCTAGACATTTTTTTCCATTTTTGACCACAAAATGATTTCAAATTTCTTGTAATGAGGGGGTGTTATGTTTTTGCAGTTTTCTCATGAGGGTGTCAAGTTTTCTTCCAATTTTGACCATAAAAAAATTTCAACTTTTTCGTAAGGGGGGGTGTTAAGTTTTTTTCATTTTTCTGGCTAGACATTTTTTTCCATTTCTGACCACAAAATAATTTCAAATTTCTTGTAATGAGGGGGTGTTATGTTTTTGCAGTTTTCTCATGAGGGTGTCAAGTTTTCTTCCATTTTTGACCATAAAAAATTTTCAACTTTTTCGTAA
This sequence comes from Symphodus melops, assembly GCF_947650265.1. Lineage (NCBI taxonomy): Eukaryota > Metazoa > Chordata > Actinopteri > Labriformes > Labridae > Symphodus > Symphodus melops. The sequence goes on along the minus strand of NC_136713.1, from coordinate 13,932,827 downwards.
GTGGGGGTGTTAAGTTTTTTTCATTTTTCTGGCTAGACATTTGTTTCCATATCTGACCACAAAATAATTTCAACTTTCTTGTAATGAGGGGGTGTTATGTTTTTGCAGTTTTCTCATGAGGGTGTCATGTTTTCTTCCATTTTTGACCATAAAAAAATTTCAACTTTTTCGTAAGGGGGGTGTTACGTTTATTTCATTTTTCTAGCTAGGCATTTTTTTCCATTTTTGACCACAAAATGATTTCAACTTTCTTGTAATGAGGGGGTGTTATGTTTTTGAAGTTTTCTCATGAGGGTGTCAAGTTTTCTTCCATTTTTGACGATAAAAAAATTTCAACTTTTTCGTAAGGGGGGGTGTTACGTTTTTTTCATTTTTCTGGCTAGACATTTTTTTCCATTTTTGACCACAAAATGATTTCAAATTTCTTGTAATGAGGGGGTGTTATGTTTTTGCAGTTTTCTCATGAGGGTGTCAAGTTTTCTTCCATTGTTGATGATGAAAAAATGTCAACTTTTTCGTAAGGGGGGGTGTTACGTTTCTTTCATTTTTCAAGCTAGGCATTTTTTTCAATTTTTGACCACAAAATAATTTCAACTTTCTTGTAATGAGGGGGTGTTATGTTTTTGCAGTTTTCTCATGAGGGTGTCAAGTTTTCTTCCATTTTTGACGATAAAAAAATTTCAACTTTTTCGTTAGGGGGTGTTAAGTTTTTTTCATTTTTCTGGCTAGACATTTTTTTCCATTTCTGACCACAAAATAATTTCAACTTTCTTGTAATGAGGGGGTGTTATGTTTTTGCAGTTTTCTCATGAGGGTGTCAAGTTTTCTTCCATTTTTGACGATAAAAAAATTTCAACTTTTTCGTTAGGGGGTGTTAAGTTTTTTTCATTTTTCTGGCTAGACATTTTTTTCCATTTCTGACCACAAAATAATTTCAACTTTCTTGTAATGAGGGGGTGTTATGTTTTTGCAGTTTTCTCATGAGGGTGTCAAGTTTTCTTCCATTTTTGACCATAAAAAAATTTCAACTTTTTCGTAAGGGGGGGTGTTAAGTTTTTTTCATTTTTCTGGCTAGACATTTGTTTCCATATCTGACCACAAAATAATTTCAACTTTCTTGTAATGAGGGGGTGTTATGTTTTTGCAGTTTTCTCATGAGGGTGTCAAGTTTTCTTCCATTTTTGACCATAAAAAAATTTCAACTTTTTCGTAAGGGGGGTGTTACGTTTATTTCATTTTTCTAGCTAGGCATTGTTTTCCATTTTTGACCACAAAATGATTTCAAATTTCTTGTAATGAGGGGGTATGTTTTTGAAGTTTTCTCATGATGGTGTCAAGTTTTCTTCCATTTTTGACGATAAAAAAATTTCAACTTTTTCGTAAGGGGGGGTGTTACGTTTTTTTCATTTTTCTGGCTATACATTTTTTTCCATTTTTGACCACAAAATGATTTCAAATTTCTTGTAATGAGGGGGTGTTATGTTTTTGCAGTTTTCTCATGAGGGTGTCAAGTTTTCTTCCATTTTTGATGATGAAAAAATTTCAACTTTTTCGTAAGGGGGGGTGTTACGTTTATTTCATTTTTCTGGCTAGACATTTTTTTCCATTTTTGACCACAAAATGATTTCAAATTTCTTGTAATGAGGGGGTGTTATGTTTTTGCCGTTTTCTCATGAGGGTGTCAAGTTTTCTTCCATTTTTGACCATAAAAAAATTTCAACTTTTTCGTAAGGGGGGGTGTTAAGTTTTTTTCATTTTTCTGGCTAGACATTTTTTTCCATTTCTGACCACAAAATAATTTCAACTTTCTTGTAATGAGGGGGTGTTATGTTTTTGAAGTTTTCTCATGATGGTGTCAAGTTTTCTTCCATTTTTGACGATAAAAAAATTTCAACTTTTTCGTAAGGGGGGGTGTTACGTTTTTTTCATTTTTCTGGCTAGACATTTTTTTCCATTTTTGACCACAAAATGATTTCAAATTTCTTGTAATGAGGGGGTGTTATGTTTTTGCAGTTTTCTCATGAGGGTGTCAAGTTTTCTTCCATTTTTGATGATGAAAAAATTTCAACTTTTTCGTAAGGGGGGGTGTTACGTTTCTTTCATTTTTCAAGCTAGGCATTTTTTTCAATTTTTGACCACAAAATAATTTAAAATTTCTTGTAATGAGGGGGTGTTATGTTTTTGCAGTTTTCTCATGAGGGTGTCAAGTTTTCTTCCAATTTTGACCATAAAAAAATTTCAACTTTTTCGTAAGGGGGGGTGTTAAGTTTTTTTCATTTTTCTGGCTAGACATTTTTTTCCATTTCTGACCACAAAATAATTTCAACTTTCTTGTAATGAGGGGGTGTTATGTTTTTGCAGTTTTCTCATGAGGGTGTCAAGTTTTCTTCCATTTTTGACCATAAAAAATTTTCAACTTTTTCGTAAGTGGGGGTGTTAAGTTTTTTTCATTTTTCTGGCTAGACATTTGTTTCCATATCTGACCACAAAATAATTTCAACTTTCTTGTAATGAGGGGGTGTTATGTTTTTGCAGTTTTCTCATGAGGGTGTCATGTTTTCTTCCATTTTTGACCATAAAAAAATTTCAACTTTTTCGTAAGGGGGGTGTTACGTTTATTTCATTTTTCTAGCTAGGCATTTTTTTCCATTTTTGACCACAAAATGATTTCAACTTTCTTGTAATGAGGGGGTGTTATGTTTTTGAAGTTTTCTCATGAGGGTGTCAAGTTTTCTTCCATTTTTGACGATAAAAAAATTTCAACTTTTTCGTAAGGGGGGGTGTTACGTTTTTTTCATTTTTCTGGCTAGACATTTTTTTCCATTTTTGACCACAAAATGATTTCAAATTTCTTGTAATGAGGGGGTGTTATGTTTTTGCAGTTTTCTCATGAGGGTGTCACGTTTTCTTCCATTTTTGATGATGAAAAAATGTCAACTTTTTCGTAAGGGGGGGTGTTACGTTTCTTTCATTTTTCAAGCTAGGCATTTTTTTCAATTTTTGACCACAAAATAATTTCAACTTTCTTGTAATGAGGGGGTGTTATGTTTTTGCAGTTTTCTCATGAGGGTGTCAAGTTTTCTTCCATTTTTGACGATAAAAAAATTTCAACTTTTTCGTTAGGGGGTGTTAAGTTTTTTTCATTTTTCTGGCTAGACATTTTTTTCCATTTCTGACCACAAAATAATTTCAACTTTCTTGTAATGAGGGGGTGTTATGTTTTTGCAGTTTTCTCATGAGGGTGTCAAGTTTTCTTCCATTTTTGACGATAAAAAAATTTCAACTTTTTCGTTAGGGGGTGTTAAGTTTTTTTCATTTTTCTGGCTAGACATTTTTTTCCATTTCTGACCACAAAATAATTTCAACTTTCTTGTAATGAGGGGGTGTTATGTTTTTGCAGTTTTCTCATGAGGGTGTCAAGTTTTCTTCCATTTTTGACCATAAAAAAATTTCAACTTTTTCGTAAGGGGGGGTGTTAAGTTTTTTTCATTTTTCTGGCTAGACATTTGTTTCCATATCTGACCACAAAATAATTTCAACTTTCTTGTAATGAGGGGGTGTTATGTTTTTGCAGTTTTCTCATGAGGGTGTCAAGTTTTCTTCCATTTTTGACCATAAAAAAATTTCAACTTTTTCGTAAGGGGGGTGTTACGTTTATTTCATTTTTCTAGCTAGGCATTTTTTTCCATTTTTGACCACAAAATGATTTCAAATTTCTTGTAATGAGGGGGTGTTATGTTTTTGAAGTTTTCTCATGATGGTGTCAAGTTTTCTTCCATTTTTGACGATAAAAAAATTTCAACTTTTTCGTAAGGGGGGGTGTTACGTTTTTTTCATTTTTCTGGCTAGACATTTTTTTCCATTTTTGACCACAAAATGATTTCAAATTTCTTGTAATGAGGGGGTGTTATGTTTTTGCAGTTTTCTCATGAGGATGTCAAGTTTTCTTCCATTTTTGATGATGAAAAAATTTCAACTTTTTCGTAAGGGGGGGTGTTACGTTTATTTCATTTTTCAAGCTAGGCATTTTTTTCAATTTTTGACCACAAAATAATTTAAAATTTCTTGTAATGAGGGGGTGTTATGTTTTTGCAGTTTTCTCATGAGGGTGTCAAGTTTTCTTCCAATTTTGACCATAAAAAAATTTCAACTTTTTCGTAAGGGGGGGTGTTAAGTTTTTTTCATTTTTCTGGCTAGACATTTTTTTCCATTTCTGACCACAAAATAATTTCAACTTTCTTGTAATGAGGGGGTGTTATGTTTTTGCAGTTTTCTCATGAGGGTGTCAAGTTTTCTTCCATTTTTGACCATAAAAAATTTTCAACTTTTTCGTAAGTGGGGGTGTTAAGTTTTTTTCATTTTTCTGGCTAGACATTTGTTTCCATATCTGACCACAAAATAATTTCAACTTTCTTGTAATGAGGGGGTGTTATGTTTTTGCAGTTTTCTCATGAGGGTGTCATGTTTTCTTCCATTTTTGACCATAAAAAAATTTCAACTTTTTCGTAAGGGGGGTGTTACGTTTATTTCATTTTTCTAGCTAGGCATTTTTTTCCATTTTTGACCACAAAATGATTTCAAATTTCTTGTAATGAGGGGGTGTTATGTTTTTGAAGTTTTCTCATGATGGTGTCAAGTTTTCTTCCATTTTTGACGATAAAAAAATTTCAACTTTTTCGTAAGGGGGGGTGTTACGTTTTTTTCATTTTTCTGGCTAGACATTTTTTTCCATTTTTGACCACAAAATGATTTCAAATTTCTTGTAATGAGGGGGTGTTATGTTTTTGCAGTTTTCTCATGAGGGTGTCAAGTTTTCTTCCATTTTTGATGATGAAAAAATTTCAACTTTTTCGTAAGGGGGGGTGTTACGTTTATTTCATTTTTCAAGCTAGGCATTTTTTTCAATTTTTGACCACAAAATAATTTAAAATTTCTTGTAATGAGGGGGTGTTATGTTTTTGCAGTTTTCTCATGAGGGTGTCAAGTTTTCTTCCAATTTTGACCATAAAAAAATTTCAACTTTTTCGTAAGGGGGGGTGTTAAGTTTTTTTCATTTTTCTGGCTAGACATTTTTTTCCATTTCTGACCACAAAATAATTTCAACTTTCTTGTAATGAGGGGGTGTTATGTTTTTGCAGTTTTCTCATGAGGGTGTCAAGTTTTCTTCCATTTTTGACCATAAAAAATTTTCAACTTTTTCGTAAGTGGGGGTGTTAAGTTTTTTTCATTTTTCTGGCTAGACATTTGTTTCCATATCTGACCACAAAATAATTTCAACTTTCTTGTAATGAGGGGGTGTTATGTTTTTGCAGTTTTCTCATGAGGGTGTCATGTTTTCTTCCATTTTTGACCATAAAAAAATGTCAACTTTTTCGTAAGGGGGGTGTTACGTTTATTTCATTTTTCTAGCTAGGCATTTTTTTCCATTTTTGACCACAAAATGATTTCAACTTTCTTGTAATGAGGGGGTGTTATGTTTTTGAAGTTTTCTCATGAGGGTGTCAAGTTTTCTTCCATTTTTGACGATAAAAAAATTTCAACTTTTTCGTAAGGGGGGGTGTTACGTTTTTTTCATTTTTCTGGCTAGACATTTTTTTCCATTTTTGACCACAAAATGATTTCAAATTTCTTGTAATGAGGGGGTGTTATGTTTTTGCAGTTTTCTCATGAGGGTGTCAAGTTTTCTTCCATTTTTGATGATGAAAAAATGTCAACTTTTTCGTAAGGGGGGGTGTTACGTTTCTTTCATTTTTCAAGCTAGGCATTTTTTTCAATTTTTGACCACAAAATAATTTCAACTTTCTTGTAATGAGGGGGTGTTATGTTTTTGCAGTTTTCTCATGAGGGTGTCAAGTTTTCTTCCATTTTTGACGATAAAAAAATTTCAACTTTTTCGTTAGGGGGGGTGTTACGTTTTTTTCATTTTTCTGGCTAGACATTTTTTTCCATTTCTGACCACAAAATAATTTCAACTTTCTTGTAATGAGGGGGTGTTATGTTTTTGCAGTTTTCTCATGAGGGTGTCAAGTTTTCTTCCATTTTTGACGATAAAAAAATTTCAACTTTTTCGTTAGGGGGTGTTAAGTTTTTTTCATTTTTCTGGCTAGACATTTTTTTCCATTTCTGACCACAAAATAATTTCAACTTTCTTGTAATGAGGGGGTGTTATGTTTTTGCAGTTTTCTCATGAGGGTGTCAAGTTTTCTTCCATTTTTGACCATAAAAAAATTTCAACTTTTTCGTAAGGGGGGGTGTTAAGTTTTTTTCATTTTTCTGGCTAGACATTTGTTTCCATATCTGACCACAAAATAATTTCAACTTTCTTGTAATGAGGGGGTGTTATGTTTTTGCAGTTTTCTCATGAGGGTGTCAAGTTTTCTTCCATTTTTGACCATAAAAAAATTTCAACTTTTTCGTAAGGGGGGTGTTACGTTTATTTCATTTTTCTAGCTAGGCATTTTTTTCCATTTTTGACCACAAAATGATTTCAAATTTCTTGTAATGAGGGGGTGTTATGTTTTTGAAGTTTTCTCATGATGGTGTCAAGTTTTCTTCCATTTTTGACGATAAAAAAATTTCAACTTTTTCGTAAGGGGGGGTGTTACGTTTTTTTCATTTTTCTGGCTAGACATTTTTTTCCATTTTTGACCACAAAATGATTTCAAATTTCTTGTAATGAGGGGGTGTTATGTTTTTGCAGTTTTCTCATGAGGGTGTCAAGTTTTCTTCCATTTTTGACCATAAAAAAATTTCAACTTTTTCGTAAGGGGGGGTGTTAAGTTTTTTTCATTTTTCTGGCTAGACATTTGTTTCCATATCTGACCACAAAATAATTTCAACTTTCTTGTAATGAGGGGGTGTTATGTTTTTGCAGTTTTCTCATGAGGGTGTCAAGTTTTCTTCCATTTTTGACCATAAAAAAATTTCAACTTTTTCGTAAGGGGGGTGTTACGTTTATTTCATTTTTCTAGCTAGGCATTTTTTTCCATTTTTGACCACAAAATGATTTCAAATTTCTTGTAATGAGGGGGTGTTATGTTTTTGAAGTTTTCTCATGATGGTGTCAAGTTTTCTTCCATTTTTGACGATAAAAAAATTTCAACTTTTTCGTAAGGGGGGGTGTTACGTTTTTTTCATTTTTCTGGCTAGACATTTTTTTCCATTTTTGACCACAAAATGATTTCAAATTTCTTGTAATGAGGGGGTGTTATGTTTTTGCAGTTTTCTCATGAGGGTGTCAAGTTTTCTTCCATTTTTGATGATGAAAAAATTTCAACTTTTTCGTAAGGGGGGGTGTTACGTTTATTTCATTTTTCTGGCTAGACATTTTTTTCCATTTTTGACCACAAAATGATTTCAAATTTCTTGTAATGAGGGGGTGTTATGTTTTTGCAGTTTTCTCATGAGGGTGTCAAGTTTTCTTCCAATTTTGACCATAAAAAAATTTCAACTTTTTCGTAAGGGGGGTGTTAAGTTTTTTTCAGTTTTCTGGCTAGACATTTTTTTCCATTTCTGACCACAAAATAATTTCAACTTTCTTGTAATGAGGGGGTGTTATGTTTTTGCAGTTTTCTCATGAGGGTGTCAAGTTTTCTTCCAATTTTGACCATAAAAAAATTTCAACTTTTTCGTAAGGGGGGTGTTAAGTTTTTTTCATTTTTCTGGCTAGACATTTTTTTCCATTTCTGACCACAAAATGATTTCAACTTTCTTGTAATGAGGGGGTGTTATGTTTTTGAAGTTTTCTCATGAGGGTGTCAAGTTTTCTTCCATTTTTGACGATAAAAAAATTTCAACTTTTTCGTAAGGGGGGGTGTTACGTTTTTTTCATTTTTCTGGCTAGACATTTTTTTCCATTTTTGACCACAAAATGATTTCAAATTTCTTGTAATGAGGGGGTGTTATGTTTTTGCAGTTTTCTCATGAGGGTGTCAAGTTTTCTTCCATTTTTGATGATGAAAAAATTTCAACTTTTTCGTAAGGGGGGGTGTTACGTTTATTTCATTTTTCAAGCTAGGCATTTTTTTCAATTTTTGACCACAAAATAATTTAAACTTTCTTGTAATGAGGGGGTGTTATGTTTTTGCAGTTTTCTCATGAGGGTGTCAAGTTTTCTTCCAATTTTGACCATAAAAAAATTTCAACTTTTTCGTAAGGGGGGTGTTACGTTTATTTCATTTTTCTAGCTAGGCATTTTTTTCCATTTTTGACCACAAAATGATTTCAAATTTCTTGTAATGAGGGGGTGTTATGTTTTTGCAGTTTTCTCATGAGGGTGTCATGTTTTCTTCCATTTTTGACGATAAAAAAATTTCAACTTTTTCGTAAGGGGGGGTGTTACGTTTTTTTCATTTTTCTGGCTAGACATTTTTTTCCATTTCTGACCACAAAATAATTTCAACTTTCTTGTAATGAGGGGGTGTTATGTTTTTGAAGTTTTCTCATGATGGTGTCAAGTTTTCTTCCATTTCTGACCATAAAAAAATTTCAACTTTTTCGTAAGGGGGTGTTAAGTTTTTTTCATTTTTCTGGCTAGACATTTGTTTCCATATCTGACCACAAAATAATTTCAACTTTCTTGTAATGAGGGGGTGTTATGTTTTTGCAGTTTTCTCATGATGGTGTCAAGTTTTCTTCCATTTTTGACGATAAAAAAATTTCAACTTTTTCGTAAGGGGGGTGTTACGTTTTTTTCATTTTTCTGGCTAGACATTTTTTTCCATTTTTGACCACAAAATGATTTCAAATTTCTTGTAATGAGGGGGTGTTATGTTTTTGCAGTTTTCTCATGATGGTGTCAAGTTTTCTTCCATTTTTGACGATAAAAAAATTTCAACTTTTTCGTAAGGGGTTTTTTTCATTTTTCTGGCTAGACATTTTTTTCCATTTTTGACCACAAAATGATTTCAAATTTCTTGTAATGAGGGGGTGTTATGTTTTTGCAGTTTTCTCATGAGGGTGTCAAGTTTTCTTCCATTTTTGATGATGAAAAAATTTCAACTTTTTCGTAAGGGGGGGTGTTACGTTTCTTTCATTTTTCAAGCTAGGCATTTTTTTCAATTTTTGACCACAAAATAATTTAAAATTTCTTGTAATGAGGGGGTGTTATGTTTTTGCAGTTTTCTCATGAGGGTGTCAAGTTTTCTTCCAATTTTGACCATAAAAAAATTTCAACTTTTTCGTAAGGGGGGGTGTTAAGTTTTTTTCATTTTTCTGGCTAGACATTTTTTTCCATTTCTGACCACAAAATAATTTCAACTTTCTTGTAATGAGGGGGTGTTATGTTTTTGCAGTTTTCTCATGAGGGTGTCAAGTTTTCTTCCATTTTTGACCATAAAAAAATTTCAACTTTTTCGTTAGGGGGTGTTAAGTTTTTTTCATTTTTCTGGCTAGACATTTTTTTCCATTTCTGACCACAAAATAATTTCAACTTTCTTGTAATGAGGGGGAGTTATGTTTTTGCAGTTTTCTCATGAGGGTGTCAAGTGTTCTTCCATTTTTGACCATAAAAAAATTTCAACTTTTTCGTAAGGGGGGGTGTTAAGTTTTTTTCATTTTTCTGGCTAGACATTTGTTTCCATATCTGACCACAAAATAATTTCAACTTTCTTGTAATGAGGGGGTGTTATGTTTTTGCAGTTTTGTCATGAGGGTGTCAAGTTTTCTTCCATTTTTGACCATAAAAAAATTTCAACTTTTTTCGTAAGGGGGTGTTACGTTTATTTCATTTTTCTAGCTAGGCATGTTTTTCCATTTTTGACCACAAAATGATTTCAAATTTCTTGTAATGAGGGGGTGTTATGTTTTTGCAGTTTTCTCATGAGGGTGTCAAGTTTTCTTCCATTTTTGATGATGAAAAAATTTCAACTTTTTCGTAAGGGGGGGTGTTACGTTTCTTTCATTTTTCAAGCTAGGCATTTTTTTCAATTTTTGACCACAAAATAATTTAAAATTTCTTGTAATGAGGGGGTGTTATGTTTTTGCAGTTTTCTCATGAGGGTGTCAAGTTTTCTTCCAATTTTGACCATAAAAAAATTTCAACTTTTTCGTAAGGGGGGGTGTTAAGTTTTTTTCATTTTTCTGGCTAGACATTTTTTTCCATTTCTGACCACAAAATAATTTCAACTTTCTTGTAATGAGGGGGTGTTATGTTTTTGCAGTTTTCTCATGAGGGTGTCAAGTTTTCTTCCATTTTTGACCATAAAAAAATTTCAACTTTTTCGTTAGGGGGTGTTAAGTTTTTTTCATTTTTCTGGCTAGACATTTTTTTCCATTTCTGACCACAAAATGATTTCAAATTTCTTGTAATGAGGGGGTGTTATGTTTTTGCAGTTTTCTCATGAGGGTGTCAAGTTTTCTTCCATTTTTGACGATAAAAAAATGTCCACCTTTTCGTAAGGGGGGGTGTTAAGTTTTTTTCATTTTTCTGGCTAGACATTTTTTTCCATTTTTGACCACAAAATGATTTCAAATTTCTTGTAATGAGGGGGTGTTATGTTTTTGCAGTTTTCTCATGAGGGTGTCAAGTTTTCTTCCATTTTTGACCATAAAAAAATTTCAACTTTTTCGTAAGGGGGTGTTACGTTTATTTCATTTTTCTAGCTAGGCATTTTTTTCAATTTTTGACCACAAAACAATTTCAAATTTCTCGTAATGAGGGGGTGTTATGTTTTTGCAGTTTTCTCATGAGGGTGTCAAGTTTTCTTCCATTTTTGACGATAAAAAAATTTCAACTTTTTCGTAAGGGGGGTGTTAAGTTTTTTTCATTTTTCTGGCTAGACATTTTTTTCCATTTTTGACCACAAAATGATTTCAAATTTCTTGTAATGAGGGGGTGTTATGTTTTTGCAGTTTTCTCATGAGGGTGTCAAGTTTTCTTCCATTTTTGATGATGAAAAAATTTCAACTTTTTCGTAAGGGGGGGTGTTACGTTTCTTTCATTTTTCAAGCTAGGCATTTTTTTCAATTTTTGACCACAAAATAATTTAAAATTTCTTGTAATGAGGGGGTGTTATGTTTTTGCAGTTTTCTCATGAGGGTGTCAAGTTTTCTTCCAATTTTGACCATAAAAAAATTTCAACTTTTTCGTAAGGGGGGGTGTTAAGTTTTTTTCATTTTTCTGGCTAGACATTTTTTTCCATTTCTGACCACAAAATAATTTCAACTTTCTTGTAATGAGGGGGTGTTATGTTTTTGCAGTTTTCTCATGAGGGTGTCAAGTTTTCTTCCATTTTTGACCATAAAAAAATTTCAACTTTTTCGTTAGGGGGTGTTAAGTTTTTTTCATTTTTCTGGCTAGACATTTTTTTCCATTTCTGACCACAAAATAATTTCAACTTTCTTGTAATGAGGGGGAGTTATGTTTTTGCAGTTTTCTCATGAGGGTGTCAAGTGTTCTTCCATTTTTGACCATAAAAAAATTTCAACTTTTTCGTAAGGGGGGGTGTTAAGTTTTTTTCATTTTTCTGGCTAGACATTTGTTTCCATATCTGACCACAAAATAATTTCAACTTTCTTGTAATGAGGGGGTGTTATGTTTTTGCAGTTTTCTCATGATGGTGTCAAGTTTTCTTCCATTTTTGACGATAAAAAAATTTCAACTTTTTCGTAAGGGGGGTGTTACGTTTTTTTCATTTTTCTGGCTAGACATTTTTTTCCATTTTTGACCACAAAATGATTTCAAATTTCTTGTAATGAGGGGGTGTTATGTTTTTGCAGTTTTCTCATGATGGTGTCAAGTTTTCTTCCATTTTTGACGATAAAAAAATTTCAACTTTTTCGTAAGGGGTTTTTTTCATTTTTCTGGCTAGACATTTTTTTCCATTTTTGACCACAAAATGATTTCAAATTTCTTGTAATGAGGGGGTGTTATGTTTTTGCAGTTTTCTCATGAGGGTGTCAAGTTTTCTTCCATTTTTGATGATGAAAAAATTTCAACTTTTTCGTAAGGGGGGGTGTTACGTTTCTTTCATTTTTCAAGCTAGGCATTTTTTTCAATTTTTGACCACAAAATAATTTAAAATTTCTTGTAATGAGGGGGTGTTATGTTTTTGCAGTTTTCTCATGAGGGTGTCAAGTTTTCTTCCAATTTTGACCATAAAAAAATTTCAACTTTTTCGTAAGGGGGGGTGTTAAGTTTTTTTCATTTTTCTGGCTAGACATTTTTTTCCATTTCTGACCACAAAATAATTTCAACTTTCTTGTAATGAGGGGGTGTTATGTTTTTGCAGTTTTCTCATGAGGGTGTCAAGTTTTCTTCCATTTTTGACCATAAAAAAATTTCAACTTTTTCGTTAGGGGGTGTTAAGTTTTTTTCATTTTTCTGGCTAGACATTTTTTTCCATTTCTGACCACAAAATAATTTCAACTTTCTTGTAATGAGGGGGAGTTATGTTTTTGCAGTTTTCTCATGAGGGTGTCAAGTGTTCTTCCATTTTTGACCATAAAAAAATTTCAACTTTTTCGTAAGGGGGGGTGTTAAGTTTTTTTCATTTTTCTGGCTAGACATTTGTTTCCATATCTGACCACAAAATAATTTCAACTTTCTTGTAATGAGGGGGTGTTATGTTTTTGCAGTTTTGTCATGAGGGTGTCAAGTTTTCTTCCATTTTTGACGATAAAAAAATGTCAACTTTTTCGTAAGGGGGGTGTTAAGTTTTTTTCATTTTTCTGGCTAGACATTTTTTTCCATTTCTGACCACAAAATAATTTCAACTTTCTTGTAATGAGGGGGTGTTATTTTTTTGCAGTTTTCTCATGAGGGTGTCAAGTTTTCTTCCATTTTTGACCATAAAAAAATTTCAACTTTTTCGTAAGGGGGTGTTAAGTTTTTTTCATTTTTCTGGCTAGACATTTGTTTCCATATCTGACCACAAAATAATTTCAACTTTCTTGTAATGAGGGGGTGTTATGTTTTTGCAGTTTTCTCATGAGGGTGTCAAGTTTTCTTCCATTTTTGACCATAAAAAAATTTCAACTTTTTTCGTAAGGGGGTGTTACGTTTATTTCATTTTTCTAGCTAGGCATTTTTTTCCATTTTTGACCACAAAATGATTTCAAATTTCTTGTAATGAGGGGGTGTTATGTTTTTGCAGTTTTCTCATGAGGGTGTCAAGTTTTCTTCCATTTTTGACGATAAAAAAATGTCCACCTTTTCGTAAGGGGGGGTGTTAAGTTTTTTTCATTTTTCTGGCTAGACATTTTTTTCCATTTTTGACCACAAAATGATTTCAAATTTCTTGTAATGAGGGGGTGTTATGTTTTTGCAGTTTTCTCATGAGGGTGTCAAGTTTTCTTCCATTTTTGACCATAAAAAAATTTCAACTTTTTCGTAAGGGGGTGTTACGTTTATTTCATTTTTCTAGCTAGGCATTTTTTTCAATTTTTGACCACAAAACAATTTCAAATTTCTCGTAATGAGGGGTGTTATGTTTTTGCAGTTTTCTCATGAGGGTGTCAAGTTTTCTTCCATTTTTGACGATAAAAAAATTTCAACTTTTTCGTAAGGGGGGTGTTAAGTTTTTTTCATTTTTCTGGCTAGACATTTTTTTCCATTTTTGACCACAAAATGATTTCAAATTTCTTGTAATGAGGGGGTGTTATGTTTTTGCAGTTTTCTCATGAGGGTGTCAAGTTTTCTTCCATTTTTGATGATGAAAAAATTTCAACTTTTTCGTAAGGGGGGGTGTTACGTTTCTTTCATTTTTCAAGCTAGGCATTTTTTTCAATTTTTGACCACAAAATAATTTAAAATTTCTTGTAATGAGGGGGTGTTATGTTTTTGCAGTTTTCTCATGAGGGTGTCAAGTTTTCTTCCATTTTTGACCATAAAAAAATTTCAACTTTTTCGTAAGGGGGTGTTAAGTTTTTTTCATTTTTCTGGCTAGACATTTGTTTCCATATCTGACCACAAAATAATTTCAACTTTCTTGTAATGAGGGGGTGTTATGTTTTTGCAGTTTTCTCATGAGGGTGTCAAGTTTTCTTCCATTTTTGACCATAAAAAAATTTCAACTTTTTCGTAAGGGGGGTGTTACGTTTATTTCATTTTTCTAGCTAGGCATTTTTTTCCATTTTTGACCACAAAATGATTTCAAATTTCTTGTAATGAGGGGGTGTTATGTTTTTGAAGTTTTCTCATGAGGGTGTCAAGTTTTCTTCCAATTTTGACCATAAAAAAATTTCAACTTTTTCGTAAGGGGGGTGTTAAGTTTTTTTCATTTTTCTGGCTAGACATTTTTTTCCATTTCTGACCACAAAATAATTTCAACTTTCTTGTAATGAGGGGGTGTTATGTTTTTGCAGTTTTCTCATGAGGGTGTGAAGTTTTCTTCCATTTTTGACGATAAAAAAATTTCAACTTTTTCGTTAGGGGGTGTTAAGTTTTTTTCATTTTTCTGGCTAGACATTTTTTTCCATTTCTGACCACAAAATAATTTCAACTTTCTTGTAATGAGGGGGTGTTATGTTTTTGCAGTTTTCTCATGAGGGTGTGAAGTTTTCTTCCATTTTTGACGATAAAAAAATTTCAACTTTTTCGTTAGGGGGTGTTAAGTTTTTTTCATTTTTCTGGCTAGACATTTTTTTCCATTTCTGACCACAAAATAATTTCAACTTTCTTGTAATGAGGGGGTGTTATGTTTTTGCAGTTTTCTCATGAGGGTGTCAAGTTTTCTTCCAATTTTGACCATAAAAAAATTTCAACTTTTTCGTAAGGGGGGTGTTAAGTTTTTTTCATTTTTCTGGCTAGACATTTTTTTCCATTTCTGACCACAAAATGATTTCAAATTTCTTGTAATGAGGGGGTGTTATGTTTTTGAAGTTTTCTCATGAGGGTGTCAAGTTTTCTTCCATTTTTGGTGATGAAAAAATTTCAACTTTTTCGTAAGGGGGGGTGTTACGTTTCTTTCATTTTTCAAGCTAGGCATTTTTTTCAATTTTTGACCACAAAATAATTTAAAATTTCTTGTAATGAGGGGGTGTTATGTTTTTGCAGTTTTCTCATGAGGGTGTCAAGTTTTCTTCCAATTTTGACCATAAAAAAATTTCAACTTTTTCGTAAGGGGGGTGTTAAGTTTTTTTCATTTTTCTGGCTAGACATTTTTTTCCATTTCTGACCACAAAATAATTTCAACTTTCTTGTAATGAGGGGGTGTTATGTTTTTGCAGTTTTCTCATGAGGGTGTGAAGTTTTCTTCCATTTTTGACGATAAAAAAATTTCAACTTTTTCGTTAGGGGGTGTTAAGTTTTTTTCATTTTTCTGGCTAGACATTTTTTTCCATTTCTGACCACAAAATAATTTCAACTTTCTTGTAATGAGGGGGTGTTATGTTTTTGCAGTTTTCTCATGAGGGTGTCAAGTTTTCTTCCAATTTTGACCATAAAAAAATTTCAACTTTTTCGTAAGGGGGGTGTTAAGTTTTTTTCATTTTTCTGGCTAGACATTTTTTTCCATTTCTGACCACAAAATGATTTCAACTTTCTTGTAATGAGGGGGTGTTATGTTTTTGAAGTTTTCTCATGAGGGTGTCAAGTTTTCTTCCATTTTTGACGATAAAAAAATTTCAACTTTTTCGTAAGGGGGGGTGTTACGTTTATTTCATTTTTCAAGCTAGGCATTTTTTTCAATTTTTGACCACAAAATAATTTAAACTTTCTTGTAATGAGGGGGTGTTATGTTTTTGCAGTTTTCTCATGAGGGTGTCAAGTTTTCTTCCAATTTTGACCATAAAAAAATTTCAACTTTTTCGTAAGGGGGTGTTACGTTTATTTCATTTTTCTAGCTAGGCATTTTTGTAATGAGGGGGTGTTATGTTTTTGAAGTTTTCTCATGAGGGTGTCAAGTTTTCTTCCATTTTTGACGATAAAAAAATTTCAACTTTTTCGTAAGGGGGGGTGTTACGTTTTTTTCATTTTTCTGGCTAGACATTTTTTTCCATTTTTGACCACAAAATGATTTCAAATTTCTTGTAATGAGGGGGTGTTATGTTTTTGCAGTTTTCTCATGAGGGTGTCAAGTTTTCTTCCATTTTTGATGATGAAAAAATTTCAACTTTTTCGTAAGGGGGGGTGTTACGTTTATTTCATTTTTCAAGCTAGGCATTTTTTTCAATTTTTGACCACAAAATAATTTCAACTTTCTTGTAATGAGGGGGTGTTATGTTTTTGCAGTTTTCTCATGAGGGTGTCAAGTTTTCTTCCATTTTTGACGATAAAAAAATGTCAACTTTTTCGTAAGGGGGGTGTTAAGTTTTTTTCATTTTTCTGGCTAGACATTTTTTTCCATTTCTGACCACAAAATAATTTCAACTTTCTTGTAATGAGGGGGTGTTATTTTTTTGCAGTTTTCTCATGAGGGTGTCAAGTTTTCTTCCATTTTTGACCATAAAAAAATTTCAACTTTTTCGTTTTTTTTCATTTTTCTGGCTAGACATTTTTTTCCATTTCTGACCACAAAATAATTTCAACTTTCTTGTAATGAGGGGGTGTTATGTTTTTGAAGTTTTCTCATGATGGTGTCAAGTTTTCTTCCATTTTTGACGATAAAAAAATTTCAACTTTTTCGTAAGGGGGGGTGTTACGTTTTTTTCATTTTTCTGGCTAGACATTTTTTTCCATTTTTGACCACAAAATGATTTCAAATTTCTTGTAATGAGGGGGTGTTATGTTTTTGCAGTTTTCTCATGATGGTGTCAAGTTTTCTTCCATTTTTGACGATAAAAAAATTTCAACTTTTTCGTAAGGGGGGGTGTTACGTTTTTTTCATTTTTCTGGCTAGACATTTTTTTCCATTTTTGACCACAAAATGATTTCAAATTTCTTGTAATGAGGGGGTGTTATGTTTTTGCAGTTTTCTCATGAGGGTGTCAAGTTTTCTTCCATTTTTGATGATGAAAAAATTTCAACTTTTTCGTAAGGGGGGGTGTTACGTTTCTTTCATTTTTCAAGCTAGGCATTTTTTTCAATTTTTGACCACAAAATAATTTAAAATTTCTTGTAATGAGGGGGTGTTATGTTTTTGCAGTTTTCTCATGAGGGTGTCAAGTTTTCTTCCAATTTTGACCATAAAAAAATTTCAACTTTTTCGTAAGGGGGGGGTGTTAAGTTTTTTTCATTTTTCTGGCTAGACATTTTTTTCCATTTCTGACCACAAAATAATTTCAACTTTCTTGTAATGAGGGGGTGTTATGTTTTTGCAGTTTTCTCATGAGGGTGTCAAGTTTTCTTCCATTTTTGACCATAAAAAAATTTCAACTTTTTCGTTAGGGGGTGTTAAGTTTTTTTCATTTTTCTGGCTAGACATTTTTTTCCATTTCTGACCACAAAATAATTTCAACTTTCTTGTAATGAGGGGGTGTTATGTTTTTGCAGTTTTCTCATGAGGGTGTCAAGTGTTCTTCCATTTTTGACCATAAAAAAATTTCAACTTTTTCGTAAGGGGGGGTGTTAAGTTTTTTTCATTTTTCTGGCTAGACATTTGTTTCCATATCTGACCACAAAATAATTTCAACTTTCTTGTAATGAGGGGGTGTTATGTTTTTGCAGTTTTCTCATGAGGGTGTCAAGTTTTCTTCCATTTTTGACCATAAAAAAATTTCAACTTTTTTCGTAAGGGGGTGTTACGTTTATTTCATTTTTCTAGCTAGGCATTTTTTTCCATTTTTGACCACAAAATGATTTCAAATTTCTTGTAATGAGGGGGTGTTATGTTTTTGCAGTTTTCTCATGAGGGTGTCAAGTTTTCTTCCATTTTTGACCATAAAAAAATTTCAACTTTTTTCGTAAGGGGGTGTTACGTTTATTTCATTTTTCTAGCTAGGCATGTTTTTCCATTTTTGACCACAAAATGATTTCAAATTTCTTGTAATGAGGGGGTGTTATGTTTTTGCAGTTTTCTCATGAGGGTGTCAAGTTTTCTTCCATTTTTGATGATGAAAAAATTTCAACTTTTTCGTAAGGGGGGGTGTTACGTTTCTTTCATTTTTCAAGCTAGGCATTTTTTTCAATTTTTGACCACAAAATAATTTAAAATTTCTTGTAATGAGGGGGTGTTATGTTTTTGCAGTTTTCTCATGAGGGTGTCAAGTTTTCTTCCAATTTTGACCATAAAAAAATTTCAACTTTTTCGTAAGGGGGGGGTGTTAAGTTTTTTTCATTTTTCTGGCTAGACATTTTTTTCCATTTCTGACCACAAAATAATTTCAACTTTCTTGTAATGAGGGGGTGTTATGTTTTTGCAGTTTTCTCATGAGGGTGTCAAGTTTTCTTCCATTTTTGACCATAAAAAAATTTCAACTTTTTCGTTAGGGGGTGTTAAGTTTTTTTCATTTTTCTGGCTAGACATTTTTTTCCATTTCTGACCACAAAATAATTTCAACTTTCTTGTAATGAGGGGGTGTTATGTTTTTGCAGTTTTCTCATGAGGGTGTCAAGTGTTCTTCCATTTTTGACCATAAAAAAATTTCAACTTTTTCGTAAGGGGGGGTGTTAAGTTTTTTTCATTTTTCTGGCTAGACATTTGTTTCCATATCTGACCACAAAATAATTTCAACTTTCTTGTAATGAGGGGGTGTTATTTTTTTGCAGTTTTCTCATGAGGGTGTCAAGTTTTCTTCCATTTTTGACCATAAAAAACATTTCAACTTTTTCGTAAGGGGGTGTTAAGTTTTTTTCATTTTTCTGGCTAGACATTTGTTTCCATATCTGACCACAAAATAATTTCAACTTTCTTGTAATGAGGGGGTGTTATGTTTTTGCAGTTTTCTCATGAGGGTGTCAAGTTTTCTTCCATTTTTGACCATAAAAAAATTTCAACTTTTTTCGTAAGGGGGTGTTACGTTTATTTCATTTTTCTAGCTAGGCATTTTTTTCCATTTTTGACCACAAAATGATTTCAAATTTCTTGTAATGAGGGGGTGTTATGTTTTTGCAGTTTTCTCATGAGGGTGTCAAGTTTTCTTCCATTTTTGACCATAAAAAAATTTCAACTTTTTTCGTAAGGGGGTGTTACGTTTATTTCATTTTTCTAGCTAGGCATGTTTTTCCATTTTTGACCACAAAATGATTTCAAATTTCTTGTAATGAGGGGGTGTTATGTTTTTGCAGTTTTCTCATGAGGGTGTCAAGTTTTCTTCCATTTTTGATGATGAAAAAATTTCAACTTTTTCGTAAGGGGGGGTGTTACGTTTCTTTCATTTTTCAAGCTAGGCATTTTTTTCAATTTTTGACCACAAAATAATTTAAAATTTCTTGTAATGAGGGGGTGTTATGTTTTTGCAGTTTTCTCATGAGGGTGTCAAGTTTTCTTCCAATTTTGACCATAAAAAAATTTCAACTTTTTCGTAAGGGGGGGGGTGTTAAGTTTTTTTCATTTTTCTGGCTAGACATTTTTTTCCATTTCTGACCACAAAATAATTTCAACTTTCTTGTAATGAGGGGGTGTTATGTTTTTGAAGTTTTCTCATGATGGTGTCAAGTTTTCTTCCATTTTTGACGATAAAAAAATTTCAACTTTTTCGTTAGGGGGTGTTAAGTTTTTTTCATTTTTCTGGCTAGACATTTTTTTCCATTTCTGACCACAAAATGATTTCAAATTTCTTGTAATGAGGGGGTGTTATGTTTTTGCAGTTTTCTCATGAGGGTGTCAAGTTTTCTTCCATTTTTGACGATAAAAAAATGTCCACCTTTTCGTAAGGGGGGGTGTTAAGTTTTTTTCATTTTTCTGGCTAGACATTTTTTTCCATTTTTGACCACAAAATGATTTCAAATTTCTTGTAATGAGGGGGTGTTATGTTTTTGCAGTTTTCTCATGAGGGTGTCAAGTTTTCTTCCATTTTTGACCATAAAAAAATTTCAACTTTTTCGTTAGGGGGTGTTAAGTTTTTTTCATTTTTCTGGCTAGACATTTTTTTCCATTTCTGACCACAAAATGATTTCAAATTTCTTGTAATGAGGGGGTGTTATGTTTTTGCAGTTTTCTCATGAGGGTGTCAAGTTTTCTTCCATTTTTGACCATAAAAAAATTTCAACTTTTTCGTAAGGGGGGGTGTTCCTTTTTTTTCATTTTTCTGGCTAGACATTTTTTTCCATTTCTGACCACAAAATAATTTCAACTTTCTTGTAATGAGGGGGTGTTATGTTTTTGAAGTTTTCTCATGATGGTGTCAAGTTTTCTTCCATTTTTGACGATAAAAAAATTTCAACTTTTTCGTAAGGGGGGGTGTTACGTTTTTTTCATTTTTCTGGCTAGACATTTTTTTCCATTTTTGACCACAAAATGATTTCAAATTTCTTGTAATGAGGGGGTGTTATGTTTTTGCAGTTTTCTCCTGAGGGTGTCAAGTTTTCTTCCATTTTTGATGATGAAAAAATTTCAACTTTTTCGTAAGGGGGGGTGTTACGTTTCTTTCATTTTTCAAGCTAGGCATTTTTTTCAATTTTTGACCACAAAATAATTTAAAATTTCTTGTAATGAGGGGGTGTTATGTTTTTGCAGTTTTCTCATGAGGGTGTCAAGTTTTCTTCCATTTTTGACCATAAAAAAATTTCAACTTTTTCGTAAGGGGGTGTTAAGTTTTTTTCATTTTTCTGGCTAGACATTTGTTTCCATATCTGACCACAAAATAATTTCAACTTTCTTGTAATGAGGGGGTGTTATGTTTTTGCAGTTTTCTCATGAGGGTGTCAAGTTTTCTTCCATTTTTGACCATAAAAAAATTTCAACTTTTTTCGTAAGGGGGTGTTACGTTTATTTCATTTTTCTAGCTAGGCATTTTTTTCCATTTTTGACCACAAAATGATTTCAAATTTCTTGTAATGAGGGGGTGTTATGTTTTTGCAGTTTTCTCATGAGGGTGTCAAGTTTTCTTCCATTTTTGACGATAAAAAAATTTCAACTTTTTCGTAAGGGGGGGTGTTATGTTTTTTTCATTTTTCTGGCTAGACATTTTTTTCCATTTTTGACCACAAAATGATTTCAAATTTCTTGTAATGAGGGGGTGTTATGTTTTTGCAGTTTTCTCATGAGGGTGTCAAGTTTTCTTCCATTTTTGATGATGAAAAAATTTCAACTTTTTCGTAAGGGGGGGTGTTACGTTTCTTTCATTTTTCAAGCTAGGCATTTTTTTCAATTTTTGACCACAAAATAATTTAAAATTTCTTGTAATGAGGGGGTGTTATGTTTTTGCAGTTTTCTCATGAGGGTGTCAAGTTTTCTTCCAATTTTGACCATAAAAAAATTTCAACTTTTTCGTAAGGGGGGGTGTTAAGTTTTTTTCATTTTTCTGGCTAGACATTTTTTTCCATTTCTGACCACAAAATAATTTCAACTTTCTTGTAGTGAGGGGGTGTTATGTTTTTGCAGTTTTCTCATGAGGGTGTCAAGTTTTCTTCCATTTTTGACCATAAAAAAATTTCAACTTTTTCGTAAGGGGGTGTTACGTTTATTTCATTTTTCTAGCTAGGCATTTTTTTCAATTTTTGACCACAAAACAATTTCAAATTTCTCGTAATGAGGGGTGTTATGTTTTTGCAGTTTTCTCATGAGGGTGTCAAGTTTTCTTCCATTTTTGACGATAAAAAAATTTCAACTTTTTCGTAAGGGGGGTGTTAAGTTTTTTTCATTTTTCTGGCTAGACATTTTTTTCCATTTTTGACCACAAAATGATTTCAAATTTCTTGTAATGAGGGGGTGTTATGTTTTTGCAGTTTTCTCATGAGGGTGTCAAGTTTTCTTCCATTTTTGACGATAAAAAAATTTCAACTTTTTCGTAAGGGGGGGGTGTTAAGTTTTTTTCATTTTTCTGGCTAGACATTTGTTTCCATATCTGACCACAAAATAATTTCAACTTTCTTGTAATGAGGGGGTGTTATGTTTTTGCATTTTTTCTCATGAGGGTGTCAAGTTTTCTTCCATTTTTGACGATAAAAAAATTTCAACTTTTTCGTAAGGGGGTGTTACGTTTATTTCATTTTTCTACCTAGGCATTTTTTTCAATTTTTGACCACAAAACAATTTCAAATTTCTCGTAATGAGGGGTGTTATGTTTTTGCAGTTTTCTCATGAGGGTGTCAAGTTTTCTTCCATTTTTGACGATAAAAAAATTTCAACTTTTTCGTAAGGGGGGTGTTACGTTTATTTCATTTTTCTAGCTAGGCATTTTTTTCAATTTTTGACCACAAAACAATTTCAAATTTCTCGTAATGAGGGGTGTTATGTTTTTGCAGTTTTCTCATGAGGGTGTCAAGTTTTCTTCCATTTTTGACGATAAAAAAATTTCAACTTTTTCGTAAGGGGGGTGTTAAGTTTTTTTCATTTTTCTGGCTAGACATTTTTTTCCATTTTTGACCACAAAATGATTTCAAATTTCTTGTAATGAGGGGGTGTTATGTTTTTGCAGTTTTCTCATGAGGGTGTCAAGTTTTCTTCCATTTTTGACGATAAAAAAATTTCAACTTTTTCGTAAGGGGGTGTTAAGTTTTTTTCATTTTTCTGGCTAGACATTTGTTTCCATATCTGACCACAAAATAATTTCAACTTTCTTGTAATGAGGGGGTGTTATGTTTTTGCAGTTTTCTCATGAGGGTGTCAAGTTTTCTTCCATTTTTGACGATAAAAAAATTTCAACTTTTTCGTAAGGGGGTGTTACGTTTATTTCATTTTTCTACCTAGGCATTTTTTTCAATTTTTGACCACAAAACAATTTCAAATTTCTCGTAATGAGGGGTGTTATGTTTTTGCAGTTTTCTCATGAGGGTGTCAAGTTTTCTTCCATTTTTGACCATAAAAAAATTTCAACTTTTTCGTTTTTTTTCATTTTTCTGGCTAGACATTTTTTTCCATTTCTGACCACAAAATAATTTCAACTTTCTTGTAATGAGGGGGTGTTATGTTTTTGAAGTTTTCTCATGATGGTGTCAAGTTTTCTTCCATTTTTGACGATAAAAAAATTTCAACTTTTTCGTAAGGGGGGGTGTTACGTTTTTTTCATTTTTCTGGCTAGACATTTTTTTCCATTTTTGACCACAAAATGATTTCAAATTTCTTGTAATGAGGGGGTGTTATGTTTTTGCAGTTTTCTCATGATGGTGTCAAGTTTTCTTCCATTTTTGACGATAAAAAAATTTCAACTTTTTCGTAAGGGGGGGTGTTACGTTTTTTTCATTTTTCTGGCTAGACATTTTTTTCCATTTTTGACCACAAAATGATTTCAAATTTCTTGTAATGAGGGGGTGTTATGTTTTTGCAGTTTTCTCATGAGGGTGTCAAGTTTTCTTCCATTTTTGATGATGAAAAAATTTCAACTTTTTCGTAAGGGGGGGTGTTACGTTTCTTTCATTTTTCAAGCTAGGCATTTTTTTCAATTTTTGACCACAAAATAATTTAAAATTTCTTGTAATGAGGGGGTGTTATGTTTTTGCAGTTTTCTCATGAGGGTGTCAAGTTTTCTTCCAATTTTGACCATAAAAAAATTTCAACTTTTTCGTAAGGGGGGGTGTTAAGTTTTTTTCATTTTTCTGGCTAGACATTTTTTTCCATTTCTGACCACAAAATAATTTCAACTTTCTTGTAATGAGGGGGTGTTATGTTTTTGCAGTTTTCTCATGAGGGTGTCAAGTTTTCTTCCATTTTTGACCATAAAAAAATTTCAACTTTTTCGTTAGGGGGTGTTAAGTTTTTTTCATTTTTCTGGCTAGACATTTTTTTCCATTTCTGACCACAAAATAATTTCAACTTTCTTGTAATGAGGGGGTGTTATGTTTTTGCAGTTTTCTCATGAGGGTGTCAAGTGTTCTTCCATTTTTGACCATAAAAAAATTTCAACTTTTTCGTAAGGGGGTGTTACGTTTATTTCATTTTTCTAGCTAGGCATGTTTTTCCATTTTTGACCACAAAATGATTTCAAATTTCTTGTAATGAGGGGGTGTTATGTTTTTGCAGTTTTCTCATGAGGGTGTCAAGTTTTCTTCCATTTTTGATGATGAAAAAATTTCAACTTTTTCGTAAGGGGGGGTGTTACGTTTCTTTCATTTTTCAAGCTAGGCATTTTTTTCAATTTTTGACCACAAAATAATTTAAAATTTCTTGTAATGAGGGGGTGTTATGTTTTTGCAGTTTTCTCATGAGGGTGTCAAGTTTTCTTCCAATTTTGACCATAAAAAAATTTCAACTTTTTCGTAAGGGGGGGGTGTTAAGTTTTTTTCATTTTTCTGGCTAGACATTTTTTTCCATTTCTGACCACAAAATAATTTCAACTTTCTTGTAATGAGGGGGTGTTATGTTTTTGCAGTTTTCTCATGAGGGTGTCAAGTTTTCTTCCATTTTTGACCATAAAAAAATTTCAACTTTTTCGTTAGGGGGTGTTAAGTTTTTTTCATTTTTCTGGCTAGACATTTTTTTCCATTTCTGACCACAAAATAATTTCAACTTTCTTGTAATGAGGGGGTGTTATGTTTTTGCAGTTTTCTCATGAGGGTGTCAAGTGTTCTTCCATTTTTGACCATAAAAAAATTTCAACTTTTTCGTAAGGGGGGGTGTTAAGTTTTTTTCATTTTTCTGGCTAGACATTTGTTTCCATATCTGACCACAAAATAATTTCAACTTTCTTGTAATGAGGGGGTGTTATTTTTTTGCAGTTTTCTCATGAGGGTGTCAAGTTTTCTTCCATTTTTGACCATAAAAAACATTTCAACTTTTTCGTAAGGGGGTGTTAAGTTTTTTTCATTTTTCTGGCTAGACATTTGTTTCCATATCTGACCACAAAATAATTTCAACTTTCTTGTAATGAGGGGGTGTTATGTTTTTGCAGTTTTCTCATGAGGGTGTCAAGTTTTCTTCCATTTTTGACCATAAAAAAATTTCAACTTTTTTCGTAAGGGGGTGTTACGTTTATTTCATTTTTCTAGCTAGGCATTTTTTTCCATTTTTGACCACAAAATGATTTCAAATTTCTTGTAATGAGGGGGTGTTATGTTTTTGCAGTTTTCTCATGAGGGTGTCAAGTTTTCTTCCATTTTTGACCATAAAAAAATTTCAACTTTTTTCGTAAGGGGGTGTTACGTTTATTTCATTTTTCTAGCTAGGCATGTTTTTCCATTTTTGACCACAAAATGATTTCAAATTTCTTGTAATGAGGGGGTGTTATGTTTTTGCAGTTTTCTCATGAGGGTGTCAAGTTTTCTTCCATTTTTGATGATGAAAAAATTTCAACTTTTTCGTAAGGGGGGGTGTTACGTTTCTTTCATTTTTCAAGCTAGGCATTTTTTTCAATTTTTGACCACAAAATAATTTAAAATTTCTTGTAATGAGGGGGTGTTATGTTTTTGCAGTTTTCTCATGAGGGTGTCAAGTTTTCTTCCAATTTTGACCATAAAAAAATTTCAACTTTTTCGTAAGGGGGGGGTGTTAAGTTTTTTTCATTTTTCTGGCTAGACATTTTTTTCCATTTCTGACCACAAAATAATTTCAACTTTCTTGTAATGAGGGGGTGTTATGTTTTTGCAGTTTTCTCATGAGGGTGTCAAGTTTTCTTCCATTTTTGACCATAAAAAAATTTCAACTTTTTCGTTAGGGGGTGTTAAGTTTTTTTCATTTTTCTGGCTAGACATTTTTTTCCATTTCTGACCACAAAATGATTTCAAATTTCTTGTAATGAGGGGGTGTTATGTTTTTGCAGTTTTCTCATGAGGGTGTCAAGTTTTCTTCCATTTTTGACGATAAAAAAATGTCCACCTTTTCGTAAGGGGGGGTGTTAAGTTTTTTTCATTTTTCTGGCTAGACATTTTTTTCCATTTTTGACCACAAAATGATTTCAAATTTCTTGTAATGAGGGGGTGTTATGTTTTTGCAGTTTTCTCATGAGGGTGTCAAGTTTTCTTCCATTTTTGACCATAAAAAAATTTCAACTTTTTCGTTAGGGGGTGTTAAGTTTTTTTCATTTTTCTGGCTAGACATTTTTTTCCATTTCTGACCACAAAATGATTTCAAATTTCTTGTAATGAGGGGGTGTTATGTTTTTGCAGTTTTCTCATGAGGGTGTCAAGTTTTCTTCCATTTTTGACCATAAAAAAATTTCAACTTTTTCGTAAGGGGGGGTGTTCCTTTTTTTTCATTTTTCTGGCTAGACATTTTTTTCCATTTCTGACCACAAAATAATTTCAACTTTCTTGTAATGAGGGGGTGTTATGTTTTTGAAGTTTTCTCATGATGGTGTCAAGTTTTCTTCCATTTTTGACGATAAAAAAATTTCAACTTTTTCGTAAGGGGGGGTGTTACGTTTTTTTCATTTTTCTGGCTAGACATTTTTTTCCATTTTTGACCACAAAATGATTTCAAATTTCTTGTAATGAGGGGGTGTTATGTTTTTGCAGTTTTCTCCTGAGGGTGTCAAGTTTTCTTCCATTTTTGATGATGAAAAAATTTCAACTTTTTCGTAAGGGGGGGTGTTACGTTTCTTTCATTTTTCAAGCTAGGCATTTTTTTCAATTTTTGACCACAAAATAATTTAAAATTTCTTGTAATGAGGGGGTGTTATGTTTTTGCAGTTTTCTCATGAGGGTGTCAAGTTTTCTTCCATTTTTGACCATAAAAAAATTTCAACTTTTTCGTAAGGGGGTGTTAAGTTTTTTTCATTTTTCTGGCTAGACATTTGTTTCCATATCTGACCACAAAATAATTTCAACTTTCTTGTAATGAGGGGGTGTTATGTTTTTGCAGTTTTCTCATGAGGGTGTCAAGTTTTCTTCCATTTTTGACCATAAAAAAATTTCAACTTTTTTCGTAAGGGGGTGTTACGTTTATTTCATTTTTCTAGCTAGGCATTTTTTTCCATTTTTGACCACAAAATGATTTCAAATTTCTTGTAATGAGGGGGTGTTATGTTTTTGCAGTTTTCTCATGAGGGTGTCAAGTTTTCTTCCATTTTTGACGATAAAAAAATTTCAACTTTTTCGTAAGGGGGTGTTACGTTTATTTCATTTTTCTACCTAGGCATTTTTTTCAATTTTTGACCACAAAACAATTTCAAATTTCTCGTAATGAGGGGTGTTATGTTTTTGCAGTTTTCTCATGAGGGTGTCAAGTTTTCTTCCATTTTTGACGATAAAAAAATTTCAACTTTTTCGTAAGGGGGGTGTTACGTTTATTTCATTTTTCTAGCTAGGCATTTTTTTCAATTTTTGACCACAAAACAATTTCAAATTTCTCGTAATGAGGGGTGTTATGTTTTTGCAGTTTTCTCATGAGGGTGTCAAGTTTTCTTCCATTTTTGACGATAAAAAAATTTCAACTTTTTCGTAAGGGGGGTGTTAAGTTTTTTTCATTTTTCTGGCTAGACATTTTTTTCCATTTTTGACCACAAAATGATTTCAAATTTCTTGTAATGAGGGGGTGTTATGTTTTTGCAGTTTTCTCATGAGGGTGTCAAGTTTTCTTCCATTTTTGACGATAAAAAAATTTCAACTTTTTCGTAAGGGGGTGTTAAGTTTTTTTCATTTTTCTGGCTAGACATTTGTTTCCATATCTGACCACAAAATAATTTCAACTTTCTTGTAATGAGGGGGTGTTATGTTTTTGCAGTTTTCTCATGAGGGTGTCAAGTTTTCTTCCATTTTTGACGATAAAAAAATTTCAACTTTTTCGTAAGGGGGTGTTACGTTTATTTCATTTTTCTACCTAGGCATTTTTTTCAATTTTTGACCACAAAACAATTTCAAATTTCTCGTAATGAGGGGTGTTATGTTTTTGCAGTTTTCTCATGAGGGTGTCAAGTTTTCTTCCATTTTTGACCATAAAAAAATTTCAACTTTTTCGTTTTTTTTCATTTTTCTGGCTAGACATTTTTTTCCATTTCTGACCACAAAATAATTTCAACTTTCTTGTAATGAGGGGGTGTTATGTTTTTGAAGTTTTCTCATGATGGTGTCAAGTTTTCTTCCATTTTTGACGATAAAAAAATTTCAACTTTTTCGTAAGGGGGGGTGTTACGTTTTTTTCATTTTTCTGGCTAGACATTTTTTTCCATTTTTGACCACAAAATGATTTCAAATTTCTTGTAATGAGGGGGTGTTATGTTTTTGCAGTTTTCTCATGATGGTGTCAAGTTTTCTTCCATTTTTGACGATAAAAAAATTTCAACTTTTTCGTAAGGGGGGGTGTTACGTTTTTTTCATTTTTCTGGCTAGACATTTTTTTCCATTTTTGACCACAAAATGATTTCAAATTTCTTGTAATGAGGGGGTGTTATGTTTTTGCAGTTTTCTCATGAGGGTGTCAAGTTTTCTTCCATTTTTGATGATGAAAAAATTTCAACTTTTTCGTAAGGGGGGGTGTTACGTTTCTTTCATTTTTCAAGCTAGGCATTTTTTTCAATTTTTGACCACAAAATAATTTAAAATTTCTTGTAATGAGGGGGTGTTATGTTTTTGCAGTTTTCTCATGAGGGTGTCAAGTTTTCTTCCAATTTTGACCATAAAAAAATTTCAACTTTTTCGTAAGGGGGGGTGTTAAGTTTTTTTCATTTTTCTGGCTAGACATTTTTTTCCATTTCTGACCACAAAATAATTTCAACTTTCTTGTAATGAGGGGGTGTTATGTTTTTGCAGTTTTCTCATGAGGGTGTCAAGTTTTCTTCCATTTTTGACCATAAAAAAATTTCAACTTTTTCGTTAGGGGGTGTTAAGTTTTTTTCATTTTTCTGGCTAGACATTTTTTTCCATTTCTGACCACAAAATAATTTCAACTTTCTTGTAATGAGGGGGTGTTATGTTTTTGCAGTTTTCTCATGAGGGTGTCAAGTGTTCTTCCATTTTTGACCATAAAAAAATTTCAACTTTTTCGTAAGGGGGTGTTACGTTTATTTCATTTTTCTAGCTAGGCATTTTTTTCAATTTTTGACCACAAAACAATTTCAAATTTCTCGTAATGAGGGGTGTTATGTTTTTGCAGTTTTCTCATGAGGGTGTCAAGTTTTCTTCCATTTTTGACGATAAAAAAATTTCAACTTTTTCGTAAGGGGGGGGTGTTAAGTTTTTTTCATTTTTCTGGCTAGACATTTGTTTCCATATCTGACCACAAAATAATTTCAACTTTCTTGTAATGAGGGGGTGTTATGTTTTTGCATTTTTTCTCATGAGGGTGTCAAGTTTTCTTCCATTTTTGACGATAAAAAAATTTCAACTTTTTCGTAAGGGGGTGTTACGTTTATTTCATTTTTCTACCTAGGCATTTTTTTCAATTTTTGACCACAAAACAATTTCAAATTTCTCGTAATGAGGGGTGTTATGTTTTTGCAGTTTTCTCATGAGGGTGTCAAGTTTTCTTCCATTTTTGACGATAAAAAAATTTCAACTTTTTCGTAAGGGGGGTGTTACGTTTATTTCATTTTTCTAGCTAGGCATTTTTTTCAATTTTTGACCACAAAACAATTTCAAATTTCTCGTAATGAGGGGTGTTATGTTTTTGCAGTTTTCTCATGAGGGTGTCAAGTTTTCTTCCATTTTTGACGATAAAAAAATTTCAACTTTTTCGTAAGGGGGGTGTTAAGTTTTTTTCATTTTTCTGGCTAGACATTTTTTTCCATTTTTGACCACAAAATGATTTCAAATTTCTTGTAATGAGGGGGTGTTATGTTTTTGCAGTTTTCTCATGAGGGTGTCAAGTTTTCTTCCATTTTTGACGATAAAAAAATTTCAACTTTTTCGTAAGGGGGGGTGTTAAGTTTTTTTCATTTTTCTGGCTAGACATTTGTTTCCATATCTGACCACAAAATAATTTCAACTTTCTTGTAATGAGGGGGTGTTATGTTTTTGCAGTTTTCTCATGAGGGTGTCAAGTTTTCTTCCATTTTTGACGATAAAAAAATTTCAACTTTTTCGTAAGGGGGTGTTACGTTTATTTCATTTTTCTACCTAGGCATTTTTTTCAATTTTTGACCACAAAACAATTTCAAATTTCTCGTAATGAGGGGTGTTATGTTTTTGCAGTTTTCTCATGAGGGTGTCAAGTTTTCTTCCATTTTTGACCATAAAAAAATTTCAACTTTTTCGTTTTTTTCATTTTTCTGGCTAGACATTTTTTTCCATTTCTGACCACAAAATAATTTCAACTTTCTTGTAATGAGGGGGTGTTATGTTTTTGAAGTTTTCTCATGATGGTGTCAAGTTTTCTTCCATTTTTGACGATAAAAAAATTTCAACTTTTTCGTAAGGGGGGGTGTTACGTTTTTTTCATTTTTCTGGCTAGACATTTTTTTCCATTTTTGACCACAAAATGATTTCAAATTTCTTGTAATGAGGGGGTGTTATGTTTTTGCAGTTTTCTCATGATGGTGTCAAGTTTTCTTCCATTTTTGACGATAAAAAAATTTCAACTTTTTCGTAAGGGGGGGTGTTATGTTTTTTTCATTTTTCTGGCTAGACATTTTTTTCCATTTTTGACCACAAAATGATTTCAAATTTCTTGTAATGAGGGGGTGTTATGTTTTTGCAGTTTTCTCATGAGGGTGTCAAGTTTTCTTCCATTTTTGATGATGAAAAAATTTCAACTTTTTCGTAAGGGGGGGTGTTACGTTTCTTTCATTTTTCAAGCTAGGCATTTTTTTCAATTTTTGACCACAAAATAATTTAAAATTTCTTGTAATGAGGGGGTGTTATGTTTTTGCAGTTTTCTCATGAGGGTGTCAAGTTTTCTTCCAATTTTGACCATAAAAAAATTTCAACTTTTTCGTAAGGGGGGGTGTTAAGTTTTTTTCATTTTTCTGGCTAGACATTTTTTTCCATTTCTGACCACAAAATAATTTCAACTTTCTTGTAATGAGGGGGTGTTATGTTTTTGCAGTTTTCTCATGAGGGTGTCAAGTTTTCTTCCATTTTTGACCATAAAAAAATTTCAACTTTTTCGTAAGGGGGTGTTACGTTTATTTCATTTTTCTAGCTAGGCATTTTTTTCAATTTTTGACCACAAAACAATTTCAAATTTCTCGTAATGAGGGGTGTTATGTTTTTGCAGTTTTCTCATGAGGGTGTCAAGTTTTCTTCCATTTTTGACGATAAAAAAATTTCAACTTTTTCGTAAGGGGGGTGTTAAGTTTTTTTCATTTTTCTGGCTAGACATTTTTTTCCATTTTTGAC
The DNA here is from genome assembly GCF_947650265.1 of Symphodus melops. NCBI lineage: Eukaryota > Metazoa > Chordata > Actinopteri > Labriformes > Labridae > Symphodus > Symphodus melops. Next base: position 13,901,701 of record NC_136713.1, on the reverse strand, counting down.
CACAAAATGATTTCAAATTTCTTGTAATGAGGGGGTGTTATGTTTTTGCAGTTTTCTCATGAGGGTGTCAAGTTTTCTTCCATTTTTGACGATAAAAAAATTTCAACTTTTTCGTAAGGGGGTGTTACGTTTATTTCATTTTTCTACCTAGGCATTTTTTTCAATTTTTGACCACAAAACAATTTCAAATTTCTCGTAATGAGGGGTGTTATGTTTTTGCAGTTTTCTCATGAGGGTGTCAAGTTTTCTTCCATTTTTGACCATAAAAAAATTTCAACTTTTTCGTTTTTTTTCATTTTTCTGGCTAGACATTTTTTTCCATTTCTGACCACAAAATAATTTCAACTTTCTTGTAATGAGGGGGTGTTATGTTTTTGAAGTTTTCTCATGATGGTGTCAAGTTTTCTTCCATTTTTGACGATAAAAAAATTTTCAACTTTTTCGTAAGGGGGGGTGTTACGTTTTTTTCATTTTTCTGGCTAGACATTTTTTTCCATTTTTGACCACAAAATGATTTCAAATTTCTTGTAATGAGGGGGTGTTATGTTTTTGCAGTTTTCTCATGATGGTGTCAAGTTTTCTTCCATTTTTGACGATAAAAAAATTTCAACTTTTTCGTAAGGGGGGGTGTTATGTTTTTTTCATTTTTCTGGCTAGACATTTTTTTCCATTTTTGACCACAAAATGATTTCAAATTTCTTGTAATGAGGGGGTGTTATGTTTTTGCAGTTTTCTCATGAGGGTGTCAAGTTTTCTTCCATTTTTGATGATGAAAAAATTTCAACTTTTTCGTAAGGGGGGGTGTTACGTTTCTTTCATTTTTCAAGCTAGGCATTTTTTTCAATTTTTGACCACAAAATAATTTAAAATTTCTTGTAATGAGGGGGTGTTATGTTTTTGCAGTTTTCTCATGAGGGTGTCAAGTTTTCTTCCAATTTTGACCATAAAAAAATTTCAACTTTTTCGTAAGGGGGGGTGTTAAGTTTTTTTCATTTTTCTGGCTAGACATTTTTTTCCATTTCTGACCACAAAATAATTTCAACTTTCTTGTAATGAGGGGGTGTTATGTTTTTGCAGTTTTCTCATGAGGGTGTCAAGTTTTCTTCCATTTTTGACCATAAAAAAATTTCAACTTTTTCGTAAGGGGGGTGTTAAGTTTTTTTCATTTTTCTGGCTAGACATTTGTTTCCATATCTGACCACAAAATAATTTCAACTTTCTTGTAATGAGGGGGTGTTATGTTTTTGCATTTTTTCTCATGAGGGTGTCAAGTTTTCTTCCATTTTTGACGATAAAAAAATTTCAACTTTTTCGTAAGGGGGGGTGTTATGTTTTTTTCATTTTTCTACCTAGGCATTTTTTTCCATTTTTGACCACAAAATGATTTCAAATTTCTTGTAATGAGGGGGTGTTATGTTTTTGCAGTTTTCTCATGAGGGTGTCAAGTTTTCTTCCATTTTTGATGATGAAAAAATTTCAACTTTTTCGTAAGGGGGGGTGTTACGTTTCTTTCATTTTTCAAGCTAGGCATTTTTTTCAATTTTTGACCACAAAATAATTTAAAATTTCTTGTAATGAGGGGGTGTTATGTTTTTGCAGTTTTCTCATGAGGGTGTCAAGTTTTCTTCCAATTTTGACCATAAAAAAATTTCAACTTTTTCGTAAGGGGGGGTGTTAAGTTTTTTTCATTTTTCTGGCTAGACATTTTTTTCCATTTCTGACCACAAAATAATTTCAACTTTCTTGTAATGAGGGGGTGTTATGTTTTTGCAGTTTTCTCATGAGGGTGTCAAGTTTTCTTCCATTTTTGACCATAAAAAAATTTCAACTTTTTCGTAAGGGGGTGTTACGTTTATTTCATTTTTCTAGCTAGGCATTTTTTTCAATTTTTGACCACAAAACAATTTCAAATTTCTCGTAATGAGGGGTGTTATGTTTTTGCAGTTTTCTCATGAGGGTGTCAAGTTTTCTTCCATTTTTGACGATAAAAAAATTTCAACTTTTTCGTAAGGGGGGTGTTAAGTTTTTTTCATTTTTCTGGCTAGACATTTTTTTCCATTTTTGACCACAAAATGATTTCAAATTTCTTGTAATGAGGGGGTGTTATGTTTTTGCAGTTTTCTCATGAGGGTGTCAAGTTTTCTTCCATTTTTGACGATAAAAAAATTTCAACTTTTTCGTAAGGGGGTGTTACGTTTATTTCATTTTTCTACCTAGGCATTTTTTTCAATTTTTGACCACAAAACAATTTCAAATTTCTCGTAATGAGGGGTGTTATGTTTTTGCAGTTTTCTCATGAGGGTGTCAAGTTTTCTTCCATTTTTGACCATAAAAAAATTTCAACTTTTTCGTTTTTTTTCATTTTTCTGGCTAGACATTTTTTTCCATTTCTGACCACAAAATAATTTCAACTTTCTTGTAATGAGGGGGTGTTATGTTTTTGAAGTTTTCTCATGATGGTGTCAAGTTTTCTTCCATTTTTGACGATAAAAAAATTTTCAACTTTTTCGTAAGGGGGGGTGTTACGTTTTTTTCATTTTTCTGGCTAGACATTTTTTTCCATTTTTGACCACAAAATGATTTCAAATTTCTTGTAATGAGGGGGTGTTATGTTTTTGCAGTTTTCTCATGATGGTGTCAAGTTTTCTTCCATTTTTGACGATAAAAAAATTTCAACTTTTTCGTAAGGGGGGGTGTTATGTTTTTTTCATTTTTCTGGCTAGACATTTTTTTCCATTTTTGACCACAAAATGATTTCAAATTTCTTGTAATGAGGGGGTGTTATGTTTTTGCAGTTTTCTCATGAGGGTGTCAAGTTTTCTTCCATTTTTGATGATGAAAAAATTTCAACTTTTTCGTAAGGGGGGGTGTTACGTTTCTTTCATTTTTCAAGCTAGGCATTTTTTTCAATTTTTGACCACAAAATAATTTAAAATTTCTTGTAATGAGGGGGTGTTATGTTTTTGCAGTTTTCTCATGAGGGTGTCAAGTTTTCTTCCAATTTTGACCATAAAAAAATTTCAACTTTTTCGTAAGGGGGGGTGTTAAGTTTTTTTCATTTTTCTGGCTAGACATTTTTTTCCATTTCTGACCACAAAATAATTTCAACTTTCTTGTAATGAGGGGGTGTTATGTTTTTGCAGTTTTCTCATGAGGGTGTCAAGTTTTCTTCCATTTTTGACCATAAAAAAATTTCAACTTTTTCGTAAGGGGGGTGTTAAGTTTTTTTCATTTTTCTGGCTAGACATTTGTTTCCATATCTGACCACAAAATAATTTCAACTTTCTTGTAATGAGGGGGTGTTATGTTTTTGCATTTTTTCTCATGAGGGTGTCAAGTTTTCTTCCATTTTTGACGATAAAAAAATTTCAACTTTTTCGTAAGGGGGTGTTACGTTTATTTCATTTTTCTACCTAGGCATTTTTTTCAATTTTTGACCACAAAACAATTTCAAATTTCTCGTAATGAGGGGTGTTATGTTTTTGCAGTTTTCTCATGAGGGTGTCAAGTTTTCTTCCATTTTTGACGATAAAAAAATTTCAACTTTTTCGTAAGGGGGGTGTTACGTTTATTTCATTTTTCTAGCTAGGCATTTTTTTCAATTTTTGACCACAAAACAATTTCAAATTTCTCGTAATGAGGGGTGTTATGTTTTTGCAGTTTTCTCATGAGGGTGTCAAGTTTTCTTCCATTTTTGACGATAAAAAAATTTCAACTTTTTCGTAAGGGGGGTGTTAAGTTTTTTTCATTTTTCTGGCTAGACATTTTTTTCCATTTTTGACCACAAAATGATTTCAAATTTCTTGTAATGAGGGGGTGTTATGTTTTTGCAGTTTTCTCATGAGGGTGTCAAGTTTTCTTCCATTTTTGACGATAAAAAAATTTCAACTTTTTCGTAAGGGGGGGTGTTAAGTTTTTTTCATTTTTCTGGCTAGACATTTGTTTCCATATCTGACCACAAAATAATTTCAACTTTCTTGTAATGAGGGGGTGTTATGTTTTTGCAGTTTTCTCATGAGGGTGTCAAGTTTTCTTCCATTTTTGACGATAAAAAAATTTCAACTTTTTCGTAAGGGGGTGTTACGTTTATTTCATTTTTCTACCTAGGCATTTTTTTCAATTTTTGACCACAAAACAATTTCAAATTTCTCGTAATGAGGGGTGTTATGTTTTTGCAGTTTTCTCATGAGGGTGTCAAGTTTTCTTCCATTTTTGACCATAAAAAAATTTCAACTTTTTCGTTTTTTTTCATTTTTCTGGCTAGACATTTTTTTCCATTTCTGACCACAAAATAATTTCAACTTTCTTGTAATGAGGGGGTGTTATGTTTTTGAAGTTTTCTCATGATGGTGTCAAGTTTTCTTCCATTTTTGACGATAAAAAAATTTCAACTTTTTCGTAAGGGGGGGTGTTACGTTTTTTTCATTTTTCTGGCTAGACATTTTTTTCCATTTTTGACCACAAAATGATTTCAAATTTCTTGTAATGAGGGGGTGTTATGTTTTTGCAGTTTTCTCATGATGGTGTCAAGTTTTCTTCCATTTTTGACGATAAAAAAATTTCAACTTTTTCGTAAGGGGGGGTGTTATGTTTTTTTCATTTTTCTGGCTAGACATTTTTTTCCATTTTTGACCACAAAATGATTTCAAATTTCTTGTAATGAGGGGGTGTTATGTTTTTGCAGTTTTCTCATGAGGGTGTCAAGTTTTCTTCCATTTTTGATGATGAAAAAATTTCAACTTTTTCGTAAGGGGGGGTGTTACGTTTCTTTCATTTTTCAAGCTAGGCATTTTTTTCAATTTTTGACCACAAAATAATTTAAAATTTCTTGTAATGAGGGGGTGTTATGTTTTTGCAGTTTTCTCATGAGGGTGTCAAGTTTTCTTCCAATTTTGACCATAAAAAAATTTCAACTTTTTCGTAAGGGGGGGTGTTAAGTTTTTTTCATTTTTCTGGCTAGACATTTTTTTCCATTTCTGACCACAAAATAATTTCAACTTTCTTGTAATGAGGGGGTGTTATGTTTTTGCAGTTTTCTCATGAGGGTGTCAAGTTTTCTTCCATTTTTGACCATAAAAAAATTTCAACTTTTTCGTAAGGGGGTGTTACGTTTATTTCATTTTTCTAGCTAGGCATTTTTTTCAATTTTTGACCACAAAACAATTTCAAATTTCTCGTAATGAGGGGTGTTATGTTTTTGCAGTTTTCTCATGAGGGTGTCAAGTTTTCTTCCATTTTTGACGATAAAAAAATTTCAACTTTTTCGTAAGGGGGGTGTTAAGTTTTTTTCATTTTTCTGGCTAGACATTTTTTTCCATTTTTGACCACAAAATGATTTCAAATTTCTTGTAATGAGGGGGTGTTATGTTTTTGCAGTTTTCTCATGAGGGTGTCAAGTTTTCTTCCATTTTTGACGATAAAAAAATTTCAACTTTTTCGTAAGGGGGTGTTACGTTTATTTCATTTTTCTACCTAGGCATTTTTTTCAATTTTTGACCACAAAACAATTTCAAATTTCTCGTAATGAGGGGTGTTATGTTTTTGCAGTTTTCTCATGAGGGTGTCAAGTTTTCTTCCATTTTTGACCATAAAAAAATTTCAACTTTTTCGTTTTTTTTCATTTTTCTGGCTAGACATTTTTTTCCATTTCTGACCACAAAATAATTTCAACTTTCTTGTAATGAGGGGGTGTTATGTTTTTGAAGTTTTCTCATGATGGTGTCAAGTTTTCTTCCATTTTTGACGATAAAAAAATTTCAACTTTTTCGTAAGGGGGGGTGTTACGTTTTTTTCATTTTTCTGGCTAGACATTTTTTTCCATTTTTGACCACAAAATGATTTCAAATTTCTTGTAATGAGGGGGTGTTATGTTTTTGCAGTTTTCTCATGATGGTGTCAAGTTTTCTTCCATTTTTGACGATAAAAAAATTTCAACTTTTTCGTAAGGGGGGGTGTTATGTTTTTTTCATTTTTCTGGCTAGACATTTTTTTCCATTTTTGACCACAAAATGATTTCAAATTTCTTGTAATGAGGGGGTGTTATGTTTTTGCAGTTTTCTCATGAGGGTGTCAAGTTTTCTTCCATTTTTGATGATGAAAAAATTTCAACTTTTTCGTAAGGGGGGGTGTTACGTTTCTTTCATTTTTCAAGCTAGGCATTTTTTTCAATTTTTGACCACAAAATAATTTAAAATTTCTTGTAATGAGGGGGTGTTATGTTTTTGCAGTTTTCTCATGAGGGTGTCAAGTTTTCTTCCAATTTTGACCATAAAAAAATTTCAACTTTTTCGTAAGGGGGGGTGTTAAGTTTTTTTCATTTTTCTGGCTAGACATTTTTTTCCATTTCTGACCACAAAATAATTTCAACTTTCTTGTAATGAGGGGGTGTTATGTTTTTGCAGTTTTCTCATGAGGGTGTCAAGTTTTCTTCCATTTTTGACCATAAAAAAATTTCAACTTTTTCGTAAGGGGGTGTTACGTTTATTTCATTTTTCTACCTAGGCATTTTTTTCAATTTTTGACCACAAAACAATTTCAAATTTCTCGTAATGAGGGGTGTTATGTTTTTGCAGTTTTCTCATGAGGGTGTCAAGTTTTCTTCCATTTTTGACCATAAAAAAATTTCAACTTTTTCGTTTTTTTTCATTTTTCTGGCTAGACATTTTTTTCCATTTCTGACCACAAAATAATTTCAACTTTCTTGTAATGAGGGGGTGTTATGTTTTTGAAGTTTTCTCATGATGGTGTCAAGTTTTCTTCCATTTTTGACGATAAAAAAATTTCAACTTTTTCGTAAGGGGGGGTGTTACGTTTTTTTCATTTTTCTGGCTAGACATTTTTTTCCATTTTTGACCACAAAATGATTTCAAATTTCTTGTAATGAGGGGGTGTTATGTTTTTGCAGTTTTCTCATGATGGTGTCAAGTTTTCTTCCATTTTTGACGATAAAAAAATTTCAACTTTTTCGTAAGGGGGGGTGTTATGTTTTTTTCATTTTTCTGGCTAGACATTTTTTTCCATTTTTGACCACAAAATGATTTCAAATTTCTTGTAATGAGGGGGTGTTATGTTTTTGCAGTTTTCTCATGAGGGTGTCAAGTTTTCTTCCATTTTTGATGATGAAAAAATTTCAACTTTTTCGTAAGGGGGGGTGTTACGTTTCTTTCATTTTTCAAGCTAGGCATTTTTTTCAATTTTTGACCACAAAATAATTTAAAATTTCTTGTAATGAGGGGGTGTTATGTTTTTGCAGTTTTCTCATGAGGGTGTCAAGTTTTCTTCCAATTTTGACCATAAAAAAATTTCAACTTTTTCGTAAGGGGGGGTGTTAAGTTTTTTTCATTTTTCTGGCTAGACATTTTTTTCCATTTCTGACCACAAAATAATTTCAACTTTCTTGTAATGAGGGGGTGTTATGTTTTTGCAGTTTTCTCATGAGGGTGTCAAGTTTTCTTCCATTTTTGACGATAAAAAAATTTCAACTTTTTCGTAAGGGGGTGTTACGTTTATTTCATTTTTCTACCTAGGCATTTTTTTCAATTTTTGACCACAAAACAATTTCAAATTTCTCGTAATGAGGGGTGTTATGTTTTTGCAGTTTTCTCATGAGGGTGTCAAGTTTTCTTCCATTTTTGACCATAAAAAAATTTCAACTTTTTCGTTTTTTTTCATTTTTCTGGCTAGACATTTTTTTCCATTTCTGACCACAAAATAATTTCAACTTTCTTGTAATGAGGGGGTGTTATGTTTTTGAAGTTTTCTCATGATGGTGTCAAGTTTTCTTCCATTTTTGACGATAAAAAAATTTCAACTTTTTCGTAAGGGGGGGTGTTACGTTTTTTTCATTTTTCTGGCTAGACATTTTTTTCCATTTTTGACCACAAAATGATTTCAAATTTCTTGTAATGAGGGGGTGTTATGTTTTTGCAGTTTTCTCATGATGGTGTCAAGTTTTCTTCCATTTTTGACGATAAAAAAATTTCAACTTTTTCGTAAGGGGGGGTGTTATGTTTTTTTCATTTTTCTGGCTAGACATTTTTTTCCATTTTTGACCACAAAATGATTTCAAATTTCTTGTAATGAGGGGGTGTTATGTTTTTGCAGTTTTCTCATGAGGGTGTCAAGTTTTCTTCCATTTTTGATGATGAAAAAATTTCAACTTTTTCGTAAGGGGGGGTGTTACGTTTCTTTCATTTTTCAAGCTAGGCATTTTTTTCAATTTTTGACCACAAAATAATTTAAAATTTCTTGTAATGAGGGGGTGTTATGTTTTTGCAGTTTTCTCATGAGGGTGTCAAGTTTTCTTCCAATTTTGACCATAAAAAAATTTCAACTTTTTCGTAAGGGGGGGTGTTAAGTTTTTTTCATTTTTCTGGCTAGACATTTTTTTCCATTTCTGACCACAAAATAATTTCAACTTTCTTGTAATGAGGGGGTGTTATGTTTTTGCAGTTTTCTCATGAGGGTGTCAAGTTTTCTTCCATTTTTGACCATAAAAAAATTTCAACTTTTTCGTAAGGGGGTGTTACGTTTATTTCATTTTTCTAGCTAGGCATTTTTTTCAATTTTTGACCACAAAACAATTTCAAATTTCTCGTAATGAGGGGTGTTATGTTTTTGCAGTTTTCTCATGAGGGTGTCAAGTTTTCTTCCATTTTTGACGATAAAAAAATTTCAACTTTTTCGTAAGGGGGGTGTTAAGTTTTTTTCATTTTTCTGGCTAGACATTTTTTTCCATTTTTGACCACAAAATGATTTCAAATTTCTTGTAATGAGGGGGTGTTATGTTTTTGCAGTTTTCTCATGAGGGTGTCAAGTTTTCTTCCATTTTTGACGATAAAAAAATTTCAACTTTTTCGTAAGGGGGTGTTACGTTTATTTCATTTTTCTACCTAGGCATTTTTTTCAATTTTTGACCACAAAACAATTTCAAATTTCTCGTAATGAGGGGTGTTATGTTTTTGCAGTTTTCTCATGAGGGTGTCAAGTTTTCTTCCATTTTTGACCATAAAAAAATTTCAACTTTTTCGTTTTTTTTCATTTTTCTGGCTAGACATTTTTTTCCATTTCTGACCACAAAATAATTTCAACTTTCTTGTAATGAGGGGGTGTTATGTTTTTGAAGTTTTCTCATGATGGTGTCAAGTTTTCTTCCATTTTTGACGATAAAAAAATTTCAACTTTTTCGTAAGGGGGGGTGTTACGTTTTTTTCATTTTTCTGGCTAGACATTTTTTTCCATTTTTGACCACAAAATGATTTCAAATTTCTTGTAATGAGGGGGTGTTATGTTTTTGCAGTTTTCTCATGATGGTGTCAAGTTTTCTTCCATTTTTGACGATAAAAAAATTTCAACTTTTTCGTAAGGGGGGGTGTTATGTTTTTTTCATTTTTCTGGCTAGACATTTTTTTCCATTTTTGACCACAAAATGATTTCAAATTTCTTGTAATGAGGGGGTGTTATGTTTTTGCAGTTTTCTCATGAGGGTGTCAAGTTTTCTTCCATTTTTGATGATGAAAAAATTTCAACTTTTTCGTAAGGGGGGGTGTTACGTTTCTTTCATTTTTCAAGCTAGGCATTTTTTTCAATTTTTGACCACAAAATAATTTAAAATTTCTTGTAATGAGGGGGTGTTATGTTTTTGCAGTTTTCTCATGAGGGTGTCAAGTTTTCTTCCAATTTTGACCATAAAAAAATTTCAACTTTTTCGTAAGGGGGGGTGTTAAGTTTTTTTCATTTTTCTGGCTAGACATTTTTTTCCATTTCTGACCACAAAATAATTTCAACTTTCTTGTAATGAGGGGGTGTTATGTTTTTGCAGTTTTCTCATGAGGGTGTCAAGTTTTCTTCCATTTTTGACCATAAAAAAATTTCAACTTTTTCGTAAGGGGGTGTTACGTTTATTTCATTTTTCTAGCTAGGCATTTTTTTCAATTTTTGACCACAAAACAATTTCAAATTTCTCGTAATGAGGGGTGTTATGGTTTTGCAGTTTTCTCATGAGGGTGTCAAGTTTTCTTCCATTTTTGACGATAAAAAAATTTCAACTTTTTCGTAAGGGGGGTGTTAAGTTTTTTTCATTTTTCTGGCTAGACATTTTTTTCCATTTTTGACCACAAAATGATTTCAAATTTCTTGTAATGAGGGGGTGTTATGTTTTTGCAGTTTTCTCATGAGGGTGTCAAGTTTTCTTCCATTTTTGATGATGAAAAAATTTCAACTTTTTCGTAAGGGGGGGTGTTACGTTTCTTTCATTTTTCAAGCTAGGCATTTTTTTCAATTTTTGACCACAAAATAATTTAAAATTTCTTGTAATGAGGGGGTGTTATGTTTTTGCAGTTTTCTCATGAGGGTGTCAAGTTTTCTTCCAATTTTGACCATAAAAAAATTTCAACTTTTTCGTAAGGGGGGGTGTTAAGTTTTTTTCATTTTTCTGGCTAGACATTTTTTTCCATTTCTGACCACAAAATAATTTCAACTTTCTTGTAATGAGGGGGTGTTATGTTTTTGCAGTTTTCTCATGAGGGTGTCAAGTTTTCTTCCATTTTTGACCATAAAAAAATTTCAACTTTTTCGTAAGGGGGTGTTACGTTTATTTCATTTTTCTAGCTAGGCATTTTTTTCAATTTTTGACCACAAAACAATTTCAAATTTCTCGTAATGAGGGGTGTTATGGTTTTGCAGTTTTCTCATGAGGGTGTCAAGTTTTCTTCCATTTTTGACGATAAAAAAATTTCAACTTTTTCGTAAGGGGGGTGTTAAGTTTTTTTCATTTTTCTGGCTAGACATTTTTTTCCATTTTTGACCACAAAATGATTTCAAATTTCTTGTAATGAGGGGGTGTTATGTTTTTGCAGTTTTCTCATGAGGGTGTCAAGTTTTCTTCCATTTTTGACGATAAAAAAATTTCAACTTTTTCGTAAGGGGGGGTGTTAAGTTTTTTTCATTTTTCTGGCTAGACATTTGTTTCCATATCTGACCACAAAATAATTTCAACTTTCTTGTAATGAGGGGGTGTTATGTTTTTGCATTTTTTCTCATGAGGGTGTCAAGTTTTCTTCCATTTTTGACGATAAAAAAATTTCAACTTTTTCGTAAGGGGGTGTTACGTTTATTTCATTTTTCTACCTAGGCATTTTTTTCAATTTTTGACCACAAAACAATTTCAAATTTCTCGTAATGAGGGGTGTTATGTTTTTGCAGTTTTCTCATGAGGGTGTCAAGTTTTCTTCCATTTTTGACGATAAAAAAATTTCAACTTTTTCGTAAGGGGGGTGTTACGTTTATTTCATTTTTCTAGCTAGGCATTTTTTTCAATTTTTGACCACAAAACAATTTCAAATTTCTCGTAATGAGGGGTGTTATGTTTTTGCAGTTTTCTCATGAGGGTGTCAAGTTTTCTTCCATTTTTGACGATAAAAAAATTTCAACTTTTTCGTAAGGGGGGTGTTAAGTTTTTTTCATTTTTCTGGCTAGACATTTTTTTCCATTTTTGACCACAAAATGATTTCAAATTTCTTGTAATGAGGGGGTGTTATGTTTTTGCAGTTTTCTCATGAGGGTGTCAAGTTTTCTTCCATTTTTGACGATAAAAAAATTTCAACTTTTTCGTAAGGGGGGGTGTTAAGTTTTTTTCATTTTTCTGGCTAGACATTTGTTTCCATATCTGACCACAAAATAATTTCAACTTTCTTGTAATGAGGGGGTGTTATGTTTTTGCAGTTTTCTCATGAGGGTGTCAAGTTTTCTTCCATTTTTGACGATAAAAAAATTTCAACTTTTTCGTAAGGGGGTGTTACGTTTATTTCATTTTTCTACCTAGGCATTTTTTTCAATTTTTGACCACAAAACAATTTCAAATTTCTCGTAATGAGGGGTGTTATGTTTTTGCAGTTTTCTCATGAGGGTGTCAAGTTTTCTTCCATTTTTGACCATAAAAAAATTTCAACTTTTTCGTTTTTTTTCATTTTTCTGGCTAGACATTTTTTTCCATTTCTGACCACAAAATAATTTCAACTTTCTTGTAATGAGGGGGTGTTATGTTTTTGAAGTTTTCTCATGATGGTGTCAAGTTTTCTTCCATTTTTGACGATAAAAAAATTTCAACTTTTTCGTAAGGGGGGGTGTTACGTTTTTTTCATTTTTCTGGCTAGACATTTTTTTCCATTTTTGACCACAAAATGATTTCAAATTTCTTGTAATGAGGGGGTGTTATGTTTTTGCAGTTTTCTCATGATGGTGTCAAGTTTTCTTCCATTTTTGACGATAAAAAAATTTCAACTTTTTCGTAAGGGGGGGTGTTACGTTTTTTTCATTTTTCTGGCTAGACATTTTTTTCCATTTTTGACCACAAAATGATTTCAAATTTCTTGTAATGAGGGGGTGTTATGTTTTTGCAGTTTTCTCATGAGGGTGTCAAGTTTTCTTCCATTTTTGATGATGAAAAAATTTCAACTTTTTCGTAAGGGGGGGTGTTACGTTTCTTTCATTTTTCAAGCTAGGCATTTTTTTCAATTTTTGACCACAAAATAATTTAAAATTTCTTGTAATGAGGGGGTGTTATGTTTTTGCAGTTTTCTCATGAGGGTGTCAAGTTTTCTTCCAATTTTGACCATAAAAAAATTTCAACTTTTTCGTAAGGGGGGGTGTTAAGTTTTTTTCATTTTTCTGGCTAGACATTTTTTTCCATTTCTGACCACAAAATAATTTCAACTTTCTTGTAATGAGGGGGTGTTATGTTTTTGCAGTTTTCTCATGAGGGTGTCAAGTTTTCTTCCATTTTTGACCATAAAAAAATTTCAACTTTTTCGTTAGGGGGTGTTAAGTTTTTTTCATTTTTCTGGCTAGACATTTTTTTCCATTTCTGACCACAAAATAATTTCAACTTTCTTGTAATGAGGGGGTGTTATGTTTTTGCAGTTTTCTCATGAGGGTGTCAAGTGTTCTTCCATTTTTGACCATAAAAAAATTTCAACTTTCTCGTAAGGGGGGGTGTTAAGTTTTTTTCATTTTTCTGGCTAGACATTTGTTTCCATATCTGACCACAAAATAATTTCAACTTTCTTGTAATGAGGGGGTGTTATGTTTTTGCAGTTTTCTCATGAGGGTGTCAAGTTTTCTTCCATTTTTGACGATAAAAAAATGTCAACTTTTTCGTAAGGGGGGTGTTAAGTTTTTTTCATTTTTCTGGCTAGACATTTTTTTCCATTTCTGACCACAAAATAATTTCAACTTTCTTGTAATGAGGGGGTGTTATGTTTTTGCAGTTTTCTCATGAGGGTGTCAAGTTTTCTTCCATTTTTGACCATAAAAAACATTTCAACTTTTTCGTAAGGGGGTGTTAAGTTTTTTTCATTTTTCTGGCTAGACATTTGTTTCCATATCTGACCACAAAATAATTTCAACTTTCTTGTAATGAGGGGGTGTTATGTTTTTGCAGTTTTCTCATGAGGGTGTCAAGTTTTCTTCCATTTTTGACCATAAAAAAATTTCAACTTTTTTCGTAAGGGGGTGTTACGTTTATTTCATTTTTCTAGCTAGGCATTTTTTTCCATTTTTGACCACAAAATGATTTCAAATTTCTTGTAATGAGGGGGTGTTATGTTTTTGCAGTTTTCTCATGAGGGTGTCAAGTTTTCTTCCATTTTTGACCATAAAAAAATTTCAACTTTTTTCGTAAGGGGGTGTTACGTTTATTTCATTTTTCTAGCTAGGCATGTTTTTCCATTTTTGACCACAAAATGATTTCAAATTTCTTGTAATGAGGGGGTGTTATGTTTTTGCAGTTTTCTCATGAGGGTGTCAAGTTTTCTTCCATTTTTGATGATGAAAAAATTTCAACTTTTTCGTAAGGGGGGGTGTTACGTTTCTTTCATTTTTCAAGCTAGGCATTTTTTTCAATTTTTGACCACAAAATAATTTAAAATTTCTTGTAATGAGGGGGTGTTATGTTTTTGCAGTTTTCTCATGAGGGTGTCAAGTTTTCTTCCAATTTTGACCATAAAAAAATTTCAACTTTTTCGTAAGGGGGGGTGTTAAGTTTTTTTCATTTTTCTGGCTAGACATTTTTTTCCATTTCTGACCACAAAATAATTTCAACTTTCTTGTAATGAGGGGGTGTTATGTTTTTGCAGTTTTCTCATGAGGGTGTCAAGTTTTCTTCCATTTTTGACCATAAAAAAATTTCAACTTTTTCGTTAGGGGGTGTTAAGTTTTTTTCATTTTTCTGGCTAGACATTTTTTTCCATTTCTGACCACAAAATGATTTCAAATTTCTTGTAATGAGGGGGTGTTATGTTTTTGCAGTTTTCTCATGAGGGTGTCAAGTTTTCTTCCATTTTTGACGATAAAAAAATGTCCACCTTTTCGTAAGGGGGGGTGTTAAGTTTTTTTCATTTTTCTGGCTAGACATTTTTTTCCATTTTTGACCACAAAATGATTTCAAATTTCTTGTAATGAGGGGGTGTTATGTTTTTGCAGTTTTCTCATGAGGGTGTCAAGTTTTCTTCCATTTTTGACGATAAAAAAATTTCAACTTTTTCGTAAGGGGGGGTGTTACGTTTTTTTCATTTTTCTGGCTAGACATTTTTTTCCATTTTTGACCACAAAATGATTTCAAATTTCTTGTAATGAGGGGGTGTTATGTTTTTGCAGTTTTCTCATGATGGTGTCAAGTTTTCTTCCATTTTTGACGATAAAAAAATTTCAACTTTTTCGTAAGGGGGGGTGTTACGTTTTTTTCATTTTTCTGGCTAGACATTTTTTTCCATTTTTGACCACAAAATGATTTCAAATTTCTTGTAATGAGGGGGTGTTATGTTTTTGCAGTTTTCTCATGAGGGTGTCAAGTGTTCTTCCATTTTTGACCATAAAAAAATTTCAACTTTTTCGTAAGGGGGGGTGTTAAGTTTTTTTCATTTTTCTGGCTAGACATTTGTTTCCATATCTGACCACAAAATAATTTCAACTTTCTTGTAATGAGGGGGTGTTATGTTTTTGCAGTTTTCTCATGAGGGTGTCAAGTTTTCTTCCATTTTTGACGATAAAAAAATGTCAACTTTTTCGTAAGGGGGGTGTTAAGTTTTTTTCATTTTTCTGGCTAGACATTTTTTTCCATTTCTGACCACAAAATAATTTCAACTTTCTTGTAATGAGGGGGTGTTATGTTTTTGCAGTTTTCTCATGAGGGTGTCAAGTTTTCTTCCATTTTTGACCATAAAAAACATTTCAACTTTTTCGTAAGGGGGTGTTAAGTTTTTTTCATTTTTCTGGCTAGACATTTGTTTCCATATCTGACCACAAAATAATTTCAACTTTCTTGTAATGAGGGGGTGTTATGTTTTTGCAGTTTTCTCATGAGGGTGTCAAGTTTTCTTCCATTTTTGACCATAAAAAAATTTCAACTTTTTTCGTAAGGGGGTGTTACGTTTATTTCATTTTTCTAGCTAGGCATTTTTTTCCATTTTTGACCACAAAATGATTTCAAATTTCTTGTAATGAGGGGGTGTTATGTTTTTGCAGTTTTCTCATGAGGGTGTCAAGTTTTCTTCCATTTTTGACCATAAAAAAATTTCAACTTTTTTCGTAAGGGGGTGTTACGTTTATTTCATTTTTCTAGCTAGGCATGTTTTTCCATTTTTGACCACAAAATGATTTCAAATTTCTTGTAATGAGGGGGTGTTATGTTTTTGCAGTTTTCTCATGAGGGTGTCAAGTTTTCTTCCATTTTTGATGATGAAAAAATTTCAACTTTTTCGTAAGGGGGGTGTTACGTTTCTTTCATTTTTCAAGCTAGGCATTTTTTTCAATTTTTGACCACAAAATAATTTCAACTTTCTTGTAATGAGGGGGTGTTATGTTTTTGCAGTTTTCTCATGAGGGTGTCAAGTTTTCTTCCATTTTTGACCATAAAAAAATTTCAACTTTTTCGTTAGGGGGTGTTAAGTTTTTTTCATTTTTCTGGCTAGACATTTTTTTCCATTTCTGACCACAAAATGATTTCAAATTTCTTGTAATGAGGGGGTGTTATGTTTTTGCAGTTTTCTCATGAGGGTGTCAAGTTTTCTTCCATTTTTGACGATAAAAAAATGTCCACCTTTTCGTAAGGGGGGGTGTTAAGTTTTTTTCATTTTTCTGGCTAGACATTTTTTTCCATTTTTGACCACAAAATGATTTCAAATTTCTTGTAATGAGGGGGTGTTATGTTTTTGCAGTTTTCTCATGAGGGTGTCAAGTTTTCTTCCATTTTTGACCATAAAAAAATTTCAACTTTTTCGTTAGGGGGTGTTAAGTTTTTTTCATTTTTCTGGCTAGACATTTTTTTCCATTTCTGACCACAAAATGATTTCAAATTTCTTGTAATGAGGGGGTGTTATGTTTTTGCAGTTTTCTCATGAGGGTGTCAAGTTTTCTTCCATTTTTGACCATAAAAAAATTTCAACTTTTTCGTAAGGGGGGGTGTTCCTTTTTTTTCATTTTTCTGGCTAGACATTTTTTTCCATTTCTGACCACAAAATAATTTCAACTTTCTTGTAATGAGGGGGTGTTATGTTTTTGAAGTTTTCTCATGATGGTGTCAAGTTTTCTTCCATTTTTGACGATAAAAAAATTTCAACTTTTTCGTAAGGGGGGGTGTTACGTTTTTTTCATTTTTCTGGCTAGACATTTTTTTCCATTTTTGACCACAAAATGATTTCAAATTTCTTGTAATGAGGGGGTGTTATGTTTTTGCAGTTTTCTCCTGAGGGTGTCAAGTTTTCTTCCATTTTTGATGATGAAAAAATTTCAACTTTTTCGTAAGGGGGGGTGTTACGTTTCTTTCATTTTTCAAGCTAGGCATTTTTTTCAATTTTTGACCACAAAATAATTTAAAATTTCTTGTAATGAGGGGGTGTTATGTTTTTGCAGTTTTCTCATGAGGGTGTCAAGTTTTCTTCCATTTTTGACCATAAAAAAATTTCAACTTTTTCGTAAGGGGGTGTTAAGTTTTTTTCATTTTTCTGGCTAGACATTTGTTTCCATATCTGACCACAAAATAATTTCAACTTTCTTGTAATGAGGGGGTGTTATGTTTTTGCAGTTTTCTCATGAGGGTGTCAAGTTTTCTTCCATTTTTGACCATAAAAAAATTTCAACTTTTTTCGTAAGGGGGTGTTACGTTTATTTCATTTTTCTAGCTAGGCATTTTTTTCCATTTTTGACCACAAAATGATTTCAAATTTCTTGTAATGAGGGGGTGTTATGTTTTTGCAGTTTTCTCATGAGGGTGTCAAGTTTTCTTCCATTTTTGACCATAAAAAAATTTCAACTTTTTCGTAAGGGGGGTGTTACGTTTATTTCATTTTTCTGGCTAGACATTTTTTTCCATTTCTGACCACAAAATAATTTCAACTTTCTTGTAATGAGGGGGTGTTATGTTTTTGAAGTTTTCTCATGATGGTGTCAAGTTTTCTTCCATTTTTGATGATGAAAAAATTTCAACTTTTTCGTAAGGGGGGGTGTTACGTTTCTTTCATTTTTCAAGCTAGGCATTTTTTTCAATTTTTGACCACAAAATAATTTAAAATTTCTTGTAATGAGGGGGTGTTATGTTTTTGCAGTTTTCTCATGAGGGTGTCAAGTTTTCTTCCAATTTTGACCATAAAAAAATTTCAACTTTTTCGTAAGGGGGGGTGTTAAGTTTTTTTCATTTTTCTGGCTAGACATTTTTTTCCATTTCTGACCACAAAATAATTTCAACTTTCTTGTAATGAGGGGGTGTTATGTTTTTGCAGTTTTCTCATGAGGGTGTCAAGTTTTCTTCCATTTTTGACCATAAAAAAATTTCAACTTTTTCGTAAGGGGGTGTTACGTTTATTTCATTTTTCTAGCTAGGCATTTTTTTCAATTTTTGACCACAAAACAATTTCAAATTTCTCGTAATGAGGGGTGTTATGTTTTTGCAGTTTTCTCATGAGGGTGTCAAGTTTTCTTCCATTTTTGACGATAAAAAAATTTCAACTTTTTCGTAAGGGGGGTGTTAAGTTTTTTTCATTTTTCTGGCTAGACATTTTTTCCCATTTTTGACCACAAAATGATTTCAAATTTCTTGTAATGAGGGGGTGTTATGTTTTTGCAGTTTTCTCATGAGGGTGTCAAGTTTTCTTCCATTTTTGACGATAAAAAAATTTCAACTTTTTCGTAAGGGGGGTGTTACGTTTATTTCATTTTTCTAGCTAGGCATTTTTTTCAATTTTTGACCACAAAACAATTTCAAATTTCTCGTAATGAGGGGTGTTATGTTTTTGCAGTTTTCTCATGAGGGTGTCAAGTTTTCTTCCATTTTTGACGATAAAAAAATTTCAACTTTTTCGTAAGGGGGGTGTTAAGTTTTTTTCATTTTTCTGGCTAGACATTTTTTTCCATTTTTGACCACAAAATGATTTCAAATTTCTTGTAATGAGGGGGTGTTATGTTTTTGCAGTTTTCTCATGAGGGTGTCAAGTTTTCTTCCATTTTTGACGATAAAAAAATTTCAACTTTTTCGTAAGGGGGGGTGTTAAGTTTTTTTCATTTTTCTGGCTAGACATTTGTTTCCATATCTGACCACAAAATAATTTCAACTTTCTTGTAATGAGGGGGTGTTATGTTTTTGCAGTTTTCTCATGAGGGTGTCAAGTTTTCTTCCATTTTTGACGATAAAAAAATTTCAACTTTTTCGTAAGGGGGTGTTACGTTTATTTCATTTTTCTACCTAGGCATTTTTTTCAATTTTTGACCACAAAACAATTTCAAATTTCTCGTAATGAGGGGTGTTATGTTTTTGCAGTTTTCTCATGAGGGTGTCAAGTTTTCTTCCATTTTTGACGATAAAAAAATTTCAACTTTTTCGTAAGGGGGGTGTTACGTTTATTTCATTTTTCTAGCTAGGCATTTTTTTCAATTTTTGACCACAAAACAATTTCAAATTTCTCGTAATGAGGGGTGTTATGTTTTTGCAGTTTTCTCATGAGGGTGTCAAGTTTTCTTCCATTTTTGACGATAAAAAAATTTCAACTTTTTCGTAAGGGGGGTGTTAAGTTTTTTTCATTTTTCTGGCTAGACATTTTTTTCCATTTTTGACCACAAAATGATTTCAAATTTCTTGTAATGAGGGGGTGTTATGTTTTTGCAGTTTTCTCATGAGGGTGTCAAGTTTTCTTCCATTTTTGACGATAAAAAAATGTCAACTTTTTCGTAAGGGGGGTGTTAAGTTTTTTTCATTTTTCTGGCTAGACATTTTTTTCCATTTCTGACCACAAAATAATTTCAACTTTCTTATAATGAGGGGGTGTTATGTTTTTGCAGTTTTCTCATGAGGGTGTCAAGTTTTCTTCCATTTTTGACGATAAAAAAATTTCAACTTTTTCGTAAGGGGGTGTTAAGTTTTTTTCATTTTTCTGGCTAGACATTTGTTTCCATATCTGACCACAAAATAATTTCAACTTTCTTGTAATGAGGGGGTGTTATGTTTTTGCAGTTTTCTCATGAGGGTGTCAAGTTTTCTTCCATTTTTGACGATAAAAAAATTTCAACTTTTTCGTAAGGGGGGTGTTAAGTTTTTTTCATTTTTCTGGCTAGACATTTTTTTCCATTTTTGACCACAAAATGATTTCAAATTTCTTGTAATGAGGGGGTGTTATGTTTTTGCAGTTTTCTCATGAGGGTGTCAAGTTTTCTTCCATTTTTGACGATAAAAAAATTTCAACTTTTTCGTAAGGGGGGGTGTTAAGTTTTTTTCATTTTTCTGGCTAGACATTTGTTTCCATATCTGACCACAAAATAATTTCAACTTTCTTGTAATGAGGGGGTGTTATGTTTTTGCAGTTTTCTCATGAGGGTGTCAAGTTTTCTTCCATTTTTGACGATAAAAAAATTTCAACTTTTTCGTAAGGGGGTGTTACGTTTATTTCATTTTTCTACCTAGGCATTTTTTTCAATTTTTGACCACAAAACAATTTCAAATTTCTCGTAATGAGGGGTGTTATGTTTTTGCAGTTTTCTCATGAGGGTGTCAAGTTTTCTTCCATTTTTGACGATAAAAAAATTTCAACTTTTTCGTAAGGGGGGTGTTACGTTTATTTCATTTTTCTAGCTAGGCATTTTTTTCAATTTTTGACCACAAAACAATTTCAAATTTCTCGTAATGAGGGGTGTTATGTTTTTGCAGTTTTCTCATGAGGGTGTCAAGTTTTCTTCCATTTTTGACGATAAAAAAATTTCAACTTTTTCGTAAGGGGGGTGTTAAGTTTTTTTCATTTTTCTGGCTAGACATTTTTTTCCATTTTTGACCACAAAATGATTTCAAATTTCTTGTAATGAGGGGGTGTTATGTTTTTGCAGTTTTCTCATGAGGGTGTCAAGTTTTCTTCCATTTTTGACGATAAAAAAATGTCAACTTTTTCGTAAGGGGGGTGTTAAGTTTTTTTCATTTTTCTGGCTAGACATTTTTTTCCATTTCTGACCACAAAATAATTTCAACTTTCTTATAATGAGGGGGTGTTATGTTTTTGCAGTTTTCTCATGAGGGTGTCAAGTTTTCTTCCATTTTTGACGATAAAAAAATTTCAACTTTTTCGTAAGGGGGTGTTAAGTTTTTTTCATTTTTCTGGCTAGACATTTGTTTCCATATCTGACCACAAAATAATTTCAACTTTCTTGTAATGAGGGGGTGTTATGTTTTTGCAGTTTTCTCATGAGGGTGTCAAGTTTTCTTCCATTTTTGACCATAAAAAAATTTCAACTTTTTCGTAAGGGGGGTGTTACGTTTATTTCATTTTTCTAGCTATGCATTTTTTTCCATTTTTGACCACAAAATGATTTCAAATTTCTTGTAATGAGGGGGTGTTATGTTTTTGCAGTTTTCTCATGAGGGTGTCAAGTTTTCTTCCATTTTTGACGATAAAAAAATGTCAACTTTTTCGTAAGGGGGGTGTTAAGTTTTTTTCATTTTTCTGGCTAGACATTTTTTTCCATTTCTGACCACAAAATAATTTCAACTTTCTTGTAATGAGGGGGTGTTATGTTTTTGCAGTTTTCTCATGAGGGTGTCAAGTTTTCTTCCATTTTTGACGACAAAAAAATTTCAACTTTTTCGTAAGGGGGGTGTTAAGTTTTTTTCATTTTTCTGGCTAGACATTTGTTTCCATATCTGACCACAAAATAATTTCAACTTTCTTGTAATGAGGGGGTGTTATGTTTTTGCAGTTTTCTCATGAGGGTGTCAAGTTTTCTTCCATTTTTGACCATAAAAAAATTTCAACTTTTTCGTAAGGGGGGTGTTACGTTTATTTCATTTTTCTAGCTATGCATTTTTTTCCATTTTTGACCACAAAATGATTTCAAATTTCTTGTAATGAGGGGGTGTTATGTTTTTGCAGTTTTCTCATGAGGGTGTCAAGTTTTCTTCCATTTTTGACGATAAAAAAATGTCAACTTTTTCGTAAGGGGGGTGTTAAGTTTTTTTCATTTTTCTGGCTAGACATTTTTTTCCATTTCTGACCACAAAATAATTTCAACTTTCTTGTAATGAGGGGGTGTTATGTTTTTGCAGTTTTCTCATGAGGGTGTCAAGTTTTCTTCCATTTTTGACGACAAAAAAATTTCAACTTTTTCGTAAGGGGGGTGTTAAGTTTTTTTCATTTTTCTGGCTAGACATTTGTTTCCATATCTGACCACAAAATAATTTCAACTTTCTTGTAATGAGGGGGTGTTATGTTTTTGCAGTTTTCTCATGAGGGTGTCAAGTTTTCTTCCATTTTTGACCATAAAAAAATTTCAACTTTTTCGTAAGGGGGGTGTTACGTTTATTTCATTTTTCTAGCTAGGCATTTTTTTCCATTTTTGACCACAAAATGATTTCAAATTTCTTGTAATGAGGGGGTGTTATGTTTTTGCAGTTTTCTCATGAGGGTGTCATGTTTTCTTCCATTTTTGACGATAAAAAAATGTCAACTTTTTCGTAAGGGGGGGTGTTAAGTTTTTTTCATTTTTCTGGCTAGACATTTTTTTCCATTTCTGACCACAAAATAATTTCAACTTTCTTGTAATGAGGGGGTGTTATTTTTTTGCAGTTTTCTCATGAGGGTGTCAAGTTTTCTTCCATTTTTGACCATAAAAAAATTTCAACTTTTTCGTAAGGGGGGTGTTAAGTTTTTTTCATTTTTCTGGCTAGACATTTGTTTCCATATCTGACCACAAAATAATTTCAACTTTCTTGTAATGAGGGGGTGTTATGTTTTTGCAGTTTTCTCATGAGGGTGTCAAGTTTTCTTCCATTTTTGACCATAAAAAAATTTCAACTTTTTCGTAAGGGGGGGGTGTTCCTTTTTTTTCATTTTTCTGGCTAGACATTTTTTTCCATTTCTGACCACAAAATAATTTCAAATTTCTTGTAATGAGGGGGTGTTATGTTTTTGCAGTTTTCTCATGAGGGTGTCAAGTTTTCTTCCATTTTTGATGATGAAAAAATTTCAACTTTTTCGTAAGGGGGGGTGTTACGTTTCTTTCATTTTTCAAGCTAGGCATTTTTTTCAATTTTTGACCACAAAATAATTTAAAATTTCTTGTAATGAGGGGGTGTTATGTTTTTGCAGTTTTCTCATGAGGGTGTCAAGTTTTCTTCCAATTTTGACCATAAAAAAATTTCAACTTTTTCGTAAGGGGGGGTGTTAAGTTTTTTTCATTTTTCTGGCTAGACATTTTTTTCCATTTCTGACCACAAAATAATTTCAACTTTCTTGTAATGAGGGGGTGTTATGTTTTTGCAGTTTTCTCATGAGGGTGTCAAGTTTTCTTCCATTTTTGACGATAAAAAAATTTCAACTTTTTCGTTAGGGGGTGTTAAGTTTTTTTCATTTTTCTGGCTAAACATTTTTTTCCATTTCTGACCACAAAATGATTTCAAATTTCTTGTAATGAGGGGGTGTTATGTTTTTGCAGTTTTCTCATGAGGGTGTCAAGTTTTCTTCCATTTTTGACGATAAAAAAATGTCCACCTTTTCGTAAGGGGGGTGTTAAGTTTTTTTCATTTTTCTGGCTAGACATTTTTTTCCATTTTTGACCACAAAATGATTTCAAATTTCTTGTAATGAGGGGGTGTTATGTTTTTGCAGTTTTCTCATGAGGGTGTCAAGTTTTCTTCCATTTTTGACCATAAAAAAATTTCAACTTTTTCGTAAGGGGGTGTTACGTTTATTTCATTTTTCTAGCTAGGCATTTTTTTCAATTTTTGACCACAAAACAATTTCAAATTTCTCGTAATGAGGGGTGTTATGTTTTTGCAGTTTTCTCATGAGGGTGTCAAGTTTTCTTCCATTTTTGACGATAAAAAAATTTCAACTTTTTCGTAAGGGGGGTGTTAAGTTTTTTTCATTTTTCTGGCTAGACATTTTTTTCCATTTTTGACCACAAAATGATTTCAAATTTCTTGTAATGAGGGGGTGTTATGTTTTTGCAGTTTTCTCATGAGGGTGTCAAGTTTTCTTCCATTTTTGACCATAAAAAAATGTCCACCTTTTCGTAAGGGGGGTGTTAAGTTTTTTTCATTTTTCTGGCTAGACATTTTTTTCCATTTTTGACCACAAAATGATTTCAAATTTCTTGTAATGAGGGGGTGTTATGTTTTTGCAGTTTTCTCATGAGGGTGTCAAGTTTTCTTCCATTTTTGACCATAAAAAAATTTCAACTTTTTCGTAAGGGGGTGTTACGTTTATTTCATTTTTCTAGCTAGGCATTTTTTTCAATTTTTGACCACAAAACAATTTCAAATTTCTCGTAATGAGGGGTGTTATGTTTTTGCAGTTTTCTCATGAGGGTGTCAAGTTTTCTTCCATTTTTGACGATAAAAAAATTTCAACTTTTTCGTAAGGGGGGTGTTAAGTTTTTTTCATTTTTCTGGCTAGACATTTTTTTCCATTTTTGACCACAAAATGATTTCAAATTTCTTGTAATGAGGGGGTGTTATGTTTTTGCAGTTTTCTCATGAGGGTGTCAAGTTTTCTTCCATTTTTGACGATAAAAAAATTTCAACTTTTTCGTAAGGGGGGTGTTAAGTTTTTTTCATTTTTCTGGCTAGACATTTTTTTCCATTTTTGACCACAAAATGATTTCAAATTTCTTGTAATGAGGGGGTGTTATGTTTTTGCAGTTTTCTCATGAGGGTGTCAAGTTTTCTTCCATTTTTGACGATAAAAAAATTTCAACTTTTTCGTAAGGGGGGGTGTTAAGTTTTTTTCATTTTTCTGGCTAGACATTTGTTTCCATATCTGACCACAAAATAATTTCAACTTTCTTGTAATGAGGGGGTGTTATGTTTTTGCATTTTTTCTCATGAGGGTGTCAAGTTTTCTTCCATTTTTGACGATAAAAAAATTTCAACTTTTTCGTAAGGGGGTGTTACGTTTATTTCATTTTTCTACCTAGGCATTTTTTTCAATTTTTGACCATAAAACAATTTCAAATTTCTCGTAATGAGGGGTGTTATGTTTTTGCAGTTTTCTCATGAGGGTGTCAAGTTTTCTTCCATTTTTGACGATAAAAAAATTTCAACTTTTTCGTAAGGGGGGTGTTACGTTTATTTCATTTTTCTAGCTAGGCATTTTTTTCAATTTTTGACCACAAAACAATTTCAAATTTCTCGTAATGAGGGGTGTTATGTTTTTGCAGTTTTCTCATGAGGGTGTCAAGTTTTCTTCCATTTTTGACCATAAAAAAATTTCAACTTTTTCGTAAGGGGGTGTTACGTTTATTTCATTTTTCTAGCTAGGCATTTTTTTCAATTTTTGACCACAAAACAATTTCAAATTTCTCGTAATGAGGGGTGTTATGTTTTTGCAGTTTTCTCATGAGGGTGTCAAGTTTTCTTCCATTTTTGACGATAAAAAAATTTCAACTTTTTCGTAAGGGGGGTGTTACGTTTATTTCATTTTTCTAGCTAGGCATTTTTTTCAATTTTTGACCACAAAACAATTTCAAATTTCTCGTAATGAGGGGTGTTATGTTTTTGCAGTTTTCTCATGAGGGTGTCAAGTTTTCTTCCATTTTTGACCATAAAAAAATTTCAACTTTTTCGTAAGGGGGGTGTTAAGTTTTTTTCATTTTTCTGGCTAGACATTTTTTTCCATTTTTGACCACAAAATGATTTCAAATTTCTTGTAATGAGGGGGTGTTATGTTTTTGCAGTTTTCTCATGAGGGTGTCAAGTTTTCTTCCATTTTTGACGATAAAAAAATTTCAACTTTTTCGTAAGGGGGGGTGTTAAGTTTTTTTCATTTTTCTGGCTAGACATTTGTTTCCATATCTGACCACAAAATAATTTCAACTTTCTTGTAATGAGGGGGTGTTATGTTTTTGCATTTTTTCTCATGAGGGTGTCAAGTTTTCTTCCATTTTTGACGATAAAAAAATTTCAACTTTTTCGTAAGGGGGTGTTACGTTTATTTCATTTTTCTACCTAGGCATTTTTTTCAATTTTTGACCATAAAACAATTTCAAATTTCTCGTAATGAGGGGTGTTATGTTTTTGCAGTTTTCTCATGAGGGTGTCAAGTTTTCTTCCATTTTTGACGATAAAAAAATTTCAACTTTTTCGTAAGGGGGGTGTTACGTTTATTTCATTTTTCTAGCTAGGCATTTTTTTCAATTTTTGACCACAAAACAATTTCAAATTTCTCGTAATGAGGGGTGTTATGTTTTTGCAGTTTTCTCATGAGGGTGTCAAGTTTTCTTCCATTTTTGACCATAAAAAAATTTCAACTTTTTCGTAAGGGGGTGTTACGTTTATTTCATTTTTCTAGCTAGGCATTTTTTTCAATTTTTGACCACAAAACAATTTCAAATTTCTCGTAATGAGGGGTGTTATGTTTTTGCAGTTTTCTCATGAGGGTGTCAAGTTTTCTTCCATTTTTGACGATAAAAAAATTTCAACTTTTTCGTAAGGGGGGTGTTACGTTTATTTCATTTTTCTAGCTAGGCATTTTTTTCAATTTTTGACCACAAAACAATTTCAAATTTCTCGTAATGAGGGGTGTTATGTTTTTGCAGTTTTCTCATGAGGGTGTCAAGTTTTCTTCCATTTTTGACCATAAAAAAATTTCAACTTTTTCGTAAGGGGGGTGTTAAGTTTTTTTCATTTTTCTGGCTAGACATTTTTTTCCATTTTTGACCACAAAATGATTTCAAATTTCTTGTAATGAGGGGGTGTTATGTTTTTGCAGTTTTCTCATGAGGGTGTCAAGTTTTCTTCCATTTTTGACGATAAAAAAATTTCAACTTTTTCGTAAGGGGGGGTGTTAAGTTTTTTTCATTTTTCTGGCTAGACATTTGTTTCCATATCTGACCACAAAATAATTTCAACTTTCTTGTAATGAGGGGGTGTTATGTTTTTGCAGTTTTCTCATGAGGGTGTCAAGTTTTCTTCCATTTTTGACGATAAAAAAATTTCAACTTTTTCGTAAGGGGGTGTTACGTTTATTTCATTTTTCTACCTAGGCATTTTTTTCAATTTTTGACCACAAAACAATTTCAAATTTCTCGTAATGAGGGGTGTTATGTTTTTGCAGTTTTCTCATGAGGGTGTCAAGTTTTCTTCCATTTTTGACGATAAAAAAGATTTCAACTTTTTCGTAAGGGGGTTGTTACGTTTATTTCATTTTTCTAGCTAGGCATTTTTTTCAATTTTTGACCACAAAACAATTTCAAATTTCTCGTAATGAGGGGTGTTATGTTTTTGCAGTTTTCTCATGAGGGTGTCAAGTTTTCTTCCATTTTTGACGATAAAAAAATGTCAACTTTTTCGTAAGGGGGGTGTTAAGTTTTTTTCATTTTTCTGGCTAGACATTTTTTTCCATTTCTGACCACAAAATAATTTCAACTTTCTTGTAATGAGGGGGTGTTATGTTTTTGCAGTTTTCTCATGAGGGTGTCAAGTTTTCTTCCATTTTTGACGATAAAAAAATTTCAACTTTTTCGTAAGGGGGGTGTTAAGTTTTTTTCATTTTTCTGGCTAGACATTTGTTTCCATATCTGACCACAAAATAATTTCAACTTTCTTGTAATGAGGGGGTGTTATGTTTTTGCAGTTTTCTCATGAGGGTGTCAAGTTTTCTTCCATTTTTGACCATAAAAAAATTTCAACTTTTTCGTAAGGGGGGTGTTAAGTTTTTTTCATTTTTCTGGCTAGACATTTGTTTCCATATCTGACCACAAAATAATTTCAACTTTCTTGTAATGAGGGGGTGTTATGTTTTTGCAGTTTTCTCATGAGGGTGTCAAGTTTTCTTCCATTTTTGACCATAAAAAAATTTCAACTTTTTCGTAAGGGGGGTGTTACGTTTATTTCATTTTTCTGGCTAGACATTTTTTTCCATTTCTGACCACAAAATAATTTCAACTTTCTTGTAATGAGGGGGTGTTATTTTTTTGCAGTTTTCTCATGAGGGTGTCAAGTTTTCTTCCATTTTTGACCATAAAAAAATTTCAACTTTTTCGTAAGGGGGGTGTTAAGTTTTTTTCATTTTTCTGGCTAGACATTTGTTTCCATATCTGACCACAAAATAATTTCAACTTTCTTGTAATGAGGGGGTGTTATGTTTTTGCAGTTTTCTCATGAGGGTGTCAAGTTTTCTTCCATTTTTGACCATAAAAAAATTTCAACTTTTTCGTAAGGGGGGGGTGTTCCTTTTTTTTCATTTTTCTGGCTAGACATTTTTTTCCATTTCTGACCACAAAATAATTTCAACTTTCTTGTAATGAGGGGGTGTTATGTTTTTGAAGTTTTCTCATGATGGTGTCAAGTTTTCTTCCATTTTTGACGATAAAAAAATTTCAACTTTTTCGTAAGGGGGGGTGTTACGTTTTTTTCATTTTTCTGGCTAGACATTTTTTTCCATTTTTGACCACAAAATGATTTCAAATTTCTTGTAATGAGGGGGTGTTATGTTTTTGCAGTTTTCTCATGAGGGTGTCAAGTTTTCTTCCATTTTTGATGATGAAAAAATTTCAACTTTTTCGTAAGGGGGGGTGTTACGTTTCTTTCATTTTTCAAGCTAGGCATTTTTTTCAATTTTTGACCACAAAATAATTTAAAATTTCTTGTAATGAGGGGGTGTTATGTTTTTGCAGTTTTCTCATGAGGGTGTCAAGTTTTCTTCCAATTTTGACCATAAAAAAATTTCAACTTTTTCGTAAGGGGGGTGTTAAGTTTTTTTCATTTTTCTGGCTAGACATTTTTTTCCATTTTTGACCACAAAATGATTTCAAATTTCTTGTAATGAGGGGGTGTTATGTTTTTGCAGTTTTCTCATGAGGGTGTCAAGTTTTCTTCCATTTTTGACCATAAAAAAATTTCAACTTTTTCGTAAGGGGGTGTTACGTTTATTTCATTTTTCTAGCTAGGCATTTTTTTCAATTTTTGACCACAAAACAATTTCAAATTTCTCGTAATGAGGGGTGTTATGTTTTTGCAGTTTTCTCATGAGGGTGTCAAGTTTTCTTCCATTTTTGACGATAAAAAAATTTCAACTTTTTCGTAAGGGGGGTGTTAAGTTTTTTTCATTTTTCTGGCTAGACATTTTTTTCCATTTTTGACCACAAAATGATTTCAAATTTCTTGTAATGAGGGGGTGTTATGTTTTTGCAGTTTTCTCATGAGGGTGTCAAGTTTTCTTCCATTTTTGACGATAAAAAAATTTCAACTTTTTCGTAAGGGGGGTGTTAAGTTTTTTTCATTTTTCTGGCTAGACATTTTTTTCCATTTTTGACCACAAAATGATTTAAAATGTCTTGTAATGAGGGGGTGTTATGTTTTTGCAGTTTTCTCATGAGGGTGTCAAGTTTTCTTCCATTTTTGACGATAAAAAAATTTCAACTTTTTCGTAAGGGGGGGGTGTTAAGTTTTTTTCATTTTTCTGGCTAGACATTTGTTTCCATATCTGACCACAAAATAATTTCAACTTTCTTGTAATGAGGGGGTGTTATGTTTTTGCATTTTTTCTCATGAGGGTGTCAAGTTTTCTTCCATTTTTGACGATAAAAAAATTTCAACTTTTTCGTAAGGGGGTGTTACGTTTATTTCATTTTTCTACCTAGGCATTTTTTTCAATTTTTTACCACAAAACAATTTCAAATTTCTCGTAATGAGGGGTGTTATGTTTTTGCAGTTTTCTCATGAGGGTGTCAAGTTTTCTTCCATTTTTGACGATAAAAAAATTTCAACTTTTTCGTAAGGGGGGTGTTACGTTTATTTCATTTTTCTAGCTAGGCATTTTTTTCAATTTTTGACCACAAAACAATTTCAAATTTCTCGTAATGAGGGGTGTTATGTTTTTGCAGTTTTCTCATGAGGGTGTCAAGTTTTCTTCCATTTTTGACCATAAAAAAATTTCAACTTTTTCGTAAGGGGGTGTTACGTTTATTTCATTTTTCTAGCTAGGCATTTTTTTCAATTTTTGACCACAAAACAATTTCAAATTTCTCGTAATGAGGGGTGTTATGTTTTTGCAGTTTTCTCATGAGGGTGTCAAGTTTTCTTCCATTTTTGACGATAAAAAAATTTCAACTTTTTCGTAAGGGGGGTGTTAAGTTTTTTTCATTTTTCTGGCTAGACATTTTTTTCCATTTTTGACCACAAAATGATTTCAAATTTCTTGTAATGAGGGGGTGTTATGTTTTTGCAGTTTTCTCATGAGGGTGTCAAGTTTTCTTCCATTTTTGACGATAAAAAAATTTCAACTTTTTCGTAAGGGGGGGTGTTAAGTTTTTTTCATTTTTCTGGCTAGACATTTGTTTCCATATCTGACCACAAAATAATTTCAACTTTCTTGTAATGAGGGGGTGTTATGTTTTTGCAGTTTTCTCATGAGGGTGTCAAGTTTTCTTCCATTTTTGACGATAAAAAAATTTCAACTTTTTCGTAAGGGGGTGTTACGTTTATTTCATTTTTCTACCTAGGCATTTTTTTCAATTTTTGACCACAAAACAATTTCAAATTTCTCGTAATGAGGGGTGTTATGTTTTTGCAGTTTTCTCATGAGGGTGTCAAGTTTTCTTCCATTTTTGACGATAAAAAAATTTCAACTTTTTCGTAAG
The DNA here is from genome assembly GCF_947650265.1 of Symphodus melops. Lineage (NCBI taxonomy): Eukaryota > Metazoa > Chordata > Actinopteri > Labriformes > Labridae > Symphodus > Symphodus melops. The sequence continues at coordinate 13,871,599 of NC_136713.1, read as the reverse complement.
GGGGGTGTTACGTTTATTTCATTTTTCTAGCTAGGCATTTTTTTCAATTTTTGACCACAAAACAATTTCAAATTTCTCGTAATGAGGGGTGTTATGTTTTTGCAGTTTTCTCATGAGGGTGTCAAGTTTTCTTCCATTTTTGACGATAAAAAAATGTCAACTTTTTCGTAAGGGGGGTGTTAAGTTTTTTTCATTTTTCTGGCTAGACATTTTTTTCCATTTCTGACCACAAAATAATTTCAACTTTCTTGTAATGAGGGGGTGTTATGTTTTTGCAGTTTTCTCATGAGGGTGTCAAGTTTTCTTCCATTTTTGACGATAAAAAAATTTCAACTTTTTCGTTAGGGGGTGTTAAGTTTTTTTCATTTTTCTGGCTAGACATTTTTTTCCATTTCTGACCACAAAATGATTTCAAATTTCTTGTAATGAGGGGGTGTTATGTTTTTGCAGTTTTCTCATGAGGGTGTCAAGTTTTCTTCCATTTTTGACGATAAAAAAATGTCCACCTTTTCGTAAGGGGGGTGTTAAGTTTTTTTCATTTTTCTGGCTAGACATTTTTTTCCATTTTTGACCACAAAATGATTTCAAATTTCTTGTAATGAGGGGGTGTTATGTTTTTGCAGTTTTCTCATGAGGGTGTCAAGTTTTCTTCCATTTTTGACGATAAAAAAATTTCAACTTTTTCGTAAGGGGGGTGTTAAGTTTTTTTCATTTTTCTGGCTAGACATTTTTTTCCATTTTTGACCACAAAATGATTTCAAATTTCTTGTAATGAGGGGGTGTTATGTTTTTGCAGTTTTCTCATGAGGGTGTCAAGTTTTCTTCCATTTTTGACGATAAAAAAATTTCAACTTTTTCGTAAGGGGGGGGTGTTAAGTTTTTTTCATTTTTCTGGCTAGACATTTGTTTCCATATCTGACCACAAAATAATTTCAACTTTCTTGTAATGAGGGGGTGTTATGTTTTTGCATTTTTTCTCATGAGGGTGTCAAGTTTTCTTCCATTTTTGACGATAAAAAAATTTCAACTTTTTCGTAAGGGGGTGTTACGTTTATTTCATTTTTCTACCTAGGCATTTTTTTCAATTTTTGACCACAAAACAATTTCAAATTTCTCGTAATGAGGGGTGTTATGTTTTTGCAGTTTTCTCATGAGGGTGTCAAGTTTTCTTCCATTTTTGACGATAAAAAAATTTCAACTTTTTCGTAAGGGGGGTGTTACGTTTATTTCATTTTTCTAGCTAGGCATTTTTTTCAATTTCTGACCACAAAACAATTTCAAATTTCTCGTAATGAGGGGTGTTATGTTTTTGCAGTTTTCTCATGAGGGTGTCAAGTTTTCTTCCATTTTTGACCATAAAAAAATTTCAACTTTTTCGTAAGGGGGTGTTACGTTTATTTCATTTTTCTAGCTAGGCATTTTTTTCAATTTTTGACCACAAAACAATTTCAAATTTCTCGTAATGAGGGGTGTTATGTTTTTGCAGTTTTCTCATGAGGGTGTCAAGTTTTCTTCCATTTTTGACGATAAAAAAATTTCAACTTTTTCGTAAGGGGGGTGTTACGTTTATTTCATTTTTCTAGCTAGGCATTTTTTTCAATTTTTGACCACAAAATAATTTCAAATTTCTCGTAATGAGGGGTGTTATGTTTTTGCAGTTTTCTCATGAGGGTGTCAAGTTTTCTTCCATTTTTGACCATAAAAAAATTTCAACTTTTTCGTAAGGGGGTGTTACGTTTATTTCATTTTTCTAGCTAGGCATTTTTTTCAATTTTTGACCACAAAACAATTTCAAATTTCTCGTAATGAGGGGTGTTATGTTTTTGCAGTTTTCTCATGAGGGTGTCAAGTTTTCTTCCATTTTTGACGATAAAAAAATTTCAACTTTTTCGTAAGGGGGGTGTTAAGTTTTTTTCATTTTTCTGGCTAGACATTTTTTTCCATTTTTGACCACAAAATGATTTCAAATTTCTTGTAATGAGGGGGTGTTATGTTTTTGCAGTTTTCTCATGAGGGTGTCAAGTTTTCTTCCATTTTTGACGATAAAAAAATTTCAACTTTTTCGTAAGGGGGGGTGTTAAGTTTTTTTCATTTTTCTGGCTAGACATTTGTTTCCATATCTGACCACAAAATAATTTCAACTTTCTTGTAATGAGGGGGTGTTATGTTTTTGCAGTTTTCTCATGAGGGTGTCAAGTTTTCTTCCATTTTTGACGATAAAAAAATTTCAACTTTTTCGTAAGGGGGTGTTACGTTTATTTCATTTTTCTACCTAGGCATTTTTTTCAATTTTTGACCACAAAACAATTTCAAATTTCTCGTAATGAGGGGTGTTATGTTTTTGCAGTTTTCTCATGAGGGTGTCAAGTTTTCTTCCATTTTTGACGATAAAAAAATTTCAACTTTTTCGTAAGGGGGGTGTTACGTTTATTTCATTTTTCTAGCTAGGCATTTTTTTCAATTTTTGACCACAAAACAATTTCAAATTTCTCGTAATGAGGGGTGTTATGTTTTTGCAGTTTTCTCATGAGGGTGTCAAGTTTTCTTCCATTTTTGACGATAAAAAAATGTCAACTTTTTCGTAAGGGGGGTGTTAAGTTTTTTTCATTTTTCTGGCTAGACATTTTTTTCCATTTCTGACCACAAAATAATTTCAACTTTCTTGTAATGAGGGGGTGTTATGTTTTTGCAGTTTTCTCATGAGGGTGTCAAGTTTTCTTCCATTTTTGACGATAAAAAAATTTCAACTTTTTCGTAAGGGGGGTGTTAAGTTTTTTTCATTTTTCTGGCTAGACATTTGTTTCCATATCTGACCACAAAATAATTTCAACTTTCTTGTAATGAGGGGGTGTTATGTTTTTGCAGTTTTCTCATGAGGGTGTCAAGTTTTCTTCCATTTTTGACCATAAAAAAATGTCAACTTTTTCGTAAGGGGGGTGTTAAGTTTTTTTCATTTTTCTGGCTAGACATTTTTTTCCATTTCTGACCACAAAATAATTTCAACTTTCTTGTAATGAGGGGGTGTTATTTTTTTGCAGTTTTCTCATGAGGGTGTCATGTTTTCTTCCATTTTTGACGACAAAAAAATTTCAACTTTTTCGTAAGGGGGGGTGTTACGTTTTTTTCATTTTTCTGGCTAGACATTTTTTTCCATTTCTGACCACAAAATAATTTCAACTTTCTTGTAATGTGGGGGTGTTATGTTTTTGAAGTTTTCTCATGATGGTGTCAAGTTTTCTTCCATTTTTGACGATAAAAAATTTTCAACTTTTTCGTAAGGGGGGGTGTTACGTTTTTTTCATTTTTCTGGCTAGACATTTTTTTCCATTTTTGACCACAAAATGATTTCAAATTTCGTGTAATGAGGGGGTGTTATGTTTTTGCAGTTTTCTCATGAGGGTGTCAAGTTTTCTTCCATTTTTGACGATAAAAAAATTTCAACTTTTTCGTTAGGGGGTGTTAAGTTTTTTTCATTTTTCTGGCTAGACATTTGTTTCCATATCTGACCACAAAATAATTTCAACTTTCTTGTAATGAGGGGGTGTTATGTTTTTGCAGTTTTCTCATGAGGGTGTCAAGTTTTCTTCCATTTTTGACCATAAAAAAATTTCAACTTTTTCGTAAGGGGGGTGTTACGTTTATTTCATTTTTCTAGCTAGGCATTTTTTTCCATTTTTGACCACAAAATGATTTCAAATTTCTTGTAATGAGGGGGTGTTATGTTTTTGCAGTTTTCTCATGAGGGTGTCAAGTTTTCTTCCATTTTTGACGATAAAAAAATGTCAACTTTTTCGTAAGGGGGGTGTTAAGTTTTTTTCATTTTTCTGGCTAGACATTTTTTTCCATTTCTGACCACAAAATAATTTCAACTTTCTTGTAATGAGGGGGTGTTATTTTTTTGCAGTTTTCTCATGAGGGTGTCAAGTTTTCTTCCATTTTTGACCATAAAAAAATTTCAACTTTTTCGTAAGGGGGGTGTTACGTTTATTTCATTTTTCTGGCTAGACATTTGTTTCCATATCTGACCACAAAATAATTTCAACTTTCTTGTAATGAGGGGGTGTTATGTTTTTGCAGTTTTCTCATGAGGGTGTCAAGTTTTCTTCCATTTTTGACCATAAAAAAATTTCAACTTTTTCGTAAGGGGGGTGTTACGTTTATTTCATTTTTCTAGCTAGGCATTTTTTTCCATTTTTGACCACAAAATGATTTCAAATTTCTTGTAATGAGGGGGTGTTATGTTTTTGCAGTTTTCTCATGAGGGTGTCATGTTTTCTTCCATTTTTGACGACAAAAAAATTTCAACTTTTTCGTAAGGGGGTGTTACGTTTATTTCATTTTTCTACCTAGGCATTTTTTTCAATTTTTGACCACAAAACAATTTCAAATTTCTCGTAATGAGGGGTGTTATGTTTTTGCAGTTTTCTCATGAGGGTGTCAAGTTTTCTTCCATTTTTGACGATAAAAAAATTTCAACTTTTTCGTAAGGGGGTGTTAAGTTTTTTTCATTTTTCTGGCTAGACATTTGTTTCCATATCTGACCACAAAATAATTTCAACTTTCTTGTAATGAGGGGGTGTTATGTTTTTGCAGTTTTCTCATGAGGGTGTCAAGTTTTCTTCCATTTTTGACGATAAAAAAATTTCAACTTTTTCGTAAGGGGGTGTTACGTTTATTTCATTTTTCTACCTAGGCATTTTTTTCAATTTTTGACCACAAAACAATTTCAAATTTCTCGTAATGAGGGGTGTTATGTTTTTGCAGTTTTCTCATGAGGGTGTCAAGTTTTCTTCCATTTTTGACGATAAAAAAATTTCAACTTTTTCGTAAGGGGGGTGTTACGTTTATTTCATTTTTCTAGCTAGGCATTTTTTTCAATTTTTGACCACAAAACAATTTCAAATTTCTCGTAATGAGGGGTGTTATGTTTTTGCAGTTTTCTCATGAGGGTGTCAAGTTTTCTTCCATTTTTGACGATAAAAAAATGTCAACTTTTTCGTAAGGGGGGTGTTAAGTTTTTTTCATTTTTCTGGCTAGACATTTTTTTCCATTTCTGACCACAAAATAATTTCAACTTTCTTGTAATGAGGGGGTGTTATGTTTTTGCAGTTTTCTCATGAGGGTGTCAAGTTTTCTTCCATTTTTGACGATAAAAAAATTTCAACTTTTTCGTAAGGGGGGTGTTAAGTTTTTTTCATTTTTCTGGCTAGACATTTGTTTCCATATCTGACCACAAAATAATTTCAACTTTCTTGTAATGAGGGGGTGTTATGTTTTTGCAGTTTTCTCATGAGGGTGTCAAGTTTTCTTCCATTTTTGACCATAAAAAAATGTCAACTTTTTCGTAAGGGGGGTGTTAAGTTTTTTTCATTTTTCTGGCTAGACATTTTTTTCCATTTCTGACCACAAAATAATTTCAACTTTCTTGTAATGAGGGGGTGTTATTTTTTTGCAGTTTTCTCATGAGGGTGTCATGTTTTCTTCCATTTTTGACGACAAAAAAATTTCAACTTTTTCGTAAGGGGGGGTGTTACGTTTTTTTCATTTTTCTGGCTAGACATTTTTTTCCATTTCTGACCACAAAATAATTTCAACTTTCTTGTAATGTGGGGGTGTTATGTTTTTGAAGTTTTCTCATGATGGTGTCAAGTTTTCTTCCATTTTTGACGATAAAAAATTTTCAACTTTTTCGTAAGGGGGGGGTGTTACGTTTTTTTCATTTTTCTGGCTAGACATTTTTTTCCATTTTTGACCACAAAATGATTTCAAATTTCTTGTAATGAGGGGGTGTTATGTTTTTGCAGTTTTCTCATGAGGGTGTCAAGTTTTCTTCCATTTTTGACGATAAAAAAATTTCAACTTTTTCGTTAGGGGGTGTTAAGTTTTTTTCATTTTTCTGGCTAGACATTTGTTTCCATATCTGACCACAAAATAATTTCAACTTTCTTGTAATGAGGGGGTGTTATGTTTTTGCAGTTTTCTCATGAGGGTGTCAAGTTTTCTTCCATTTTTGACCATAAAAAAATTTCAACTTTTTCGTAAGGGGGGTGTTACGTTTATTTCATTTTTCTAGCTAGGCATTTTTTTCCATTTTTGACCACAAAATGATTTCAAATTTCTTGTAATGAGGGGGTGTTATGTTTTTGCAGTTTTCTCATGAGGGTGTCAAGTTTTCTTCCATTTTTGACGATAAAAAAATGTCAACTTTTTCGTAAGGGGGGTGTTAAGTTTTTTTCATTTTTCTGGCTAGACATTTTTTTCCATTTCTGACCACAAAATAATTTCAACTTTCTTGTAATGAGGGGGTGTTATTTTTTTGCAGTTTTCTCATGAGGGTGTCAAGTTTTCTTCCATTTTTGACCATAAAAAAATTTCAACTTTTTCGTAAGGGGGGTGTTACGTTTATTTCATTTTTCTGGCTAGACATTTGTTTCCATATCTGACCACAAAATAATTTCAACTTTCTTGTAATGAGGGGGTGTTATGTTTTTGCAGTTTTCTCATGAGGGTGTCAAGTTTTCTTCCATTTTTGACCATAAAAAAATTTCAACTTTTTCGTAAGGGGGGTGTTACGTTTATTTCATTTTTCTAGCTAGGCATTTTTTTCCATTTTTGACCACAAAATGATTTCAAATTTCTTGTAATGAGGGGGTGTTATGTTTTTGCAGTTTTCTCATGAGGGTGTCATGTTTTCTTCCATTTTTGACGACAAAAAAATTTCAACTTTTTCGTAAGGGGGGGTGTTACGTTTTTTTCATTTTTCTGGCTAGACATTTTTTTCCATTTCTGACCACAAAATAATTTCAACTTTCTTGTAATGAGGGGGTGTTATGTTTTTGAAGTTTTCTCATGATGGTGTCAAGTTTTCTTCCATTTTTGACGATAAAAAAATTTCAACTTTTTCGTAAGGGGGGGTGTTACGTTTTTTTCATTTTTCTAGCTAGGCATTTTTTTCCATTTTTGACCACAAAATGATTTCAAATTTCTTGTAATGAGGGGGTGTTATGTTTTTGAAGTTTTCTCATGAGGGTGTCAAGTTTTCTTCCATTTTTGACCATAAAAAAATTTCAACTTTTTTCGTAAGGGGGTGTTACGTTTATTTCATTTTTCTAGCTAGGCATTTTTTTCCATTTTTGACCACAAAATGATTTCAAATTTCTTGTAATGAGGGGGTGTTATGTTTTTGCAGTTTTCTCATGAGGGTGTCAAGTTTTCTTCCATTTTTGACCATAAAAAAATTTCAACTTTTTCGTAAGGGGGTGTTACGTTTATTTCATTTTTCTAGCTAGGCATTTTTTTCAATTTTTGACCACAAAACAATTTCAAATTTCTCGTAATGAGGGGTGTTATGTTTTTGCAGTTTTCTCATGAGGGTGTCAAGTTTTCTTCCATTTTTGACGATAAAAAAATTTCAACTTTTTCGTAAGGGGGGTGTTAAGTTTTTTTCATTTTTCTGGCTAGACATTTTTTTCCATTTTTGACCACAAAATGATTTCAAATTTCTTGTAATGAGGGGGTGTTATGTTTTTGCAGTTTTCTCATGAGGGTGTCAAGTGTTCTTCCATTTTTGACCATAAAAAAATTTCAACTTTTTCGTAAGGGGGGGTGTTAAGTTTTTTTCATTTTTCTGGCTAGACATTTTTTTCCATTTTTGACCACAAAATGATTTCAAATTTCTTGTAATGAGGGGGTGTTATGTTTTTGCAGTTTTCTCATGAGGGTGTCAAGTGTTCTTCCATTTTTGACCATAAAAAAATTTCAACTTTTTCGTAAGGGGGGGTGTTAAGTTTTTTTCATTTTTCTGGCTAGACATTTGTTTCCATATCTGACCACAAAATAATTTCAACTTTCTTGTAATGAGGGGGTGTTATGTTTTTGCAGTTTTCTCATGAGGGTGTCAAGTTTTCTTCCATTTTTGACGATAAAAAAATGTCAACTTTTTCGTAAAGGGGGTGTTAAGTTTTTTTCATTTTTCTGGCTAGACATTTTTTTCCATTTCTGACCACAAAATAATTTCAACTTTCTTGTAATGAGGGGGTGTTATTTTTTTGCAGTTTTCTCATGAGGGTGTCAAGTTTTCTTCCATTTTTGACCATAAAAAAATTTCAACTTTTTCGTAAGGGGGTGTTAAGTTTTTTTCATTTTTCTGGCTAGACATTTGTTTCCATATCTGACCACAAAATAATTTCAACTTTCTTGTAATGAGGGGGTGTTATGTTTTTGCAGTTTTCTCATGAGGGTGTCAAGTTTTCTTCCAATTTTGACCATAAAAAAATTTCAACTTTTTTCGTAAGGGGGTGTTACGTTTATTTCATTTTTCTAGCTAGGCATTTTTTTCCATTTTTGACCACAAAATGATTTCAAATTTCTTGTAATGAGGGGGTGTTATGTTTTTGCAGTTTTCTCATGAGGGTGTCAAGTTTTCTTCCATTTTTGACCATAAAAAAATGTCAACTTTTTCGTAAGGGGGGGGGTGTTCCTTTTTTTTCATTTTTCTGGCTAGACATTTTTTTCCATTTCTGACCACAAAATAATTTCAACTTTCTTGTAATGAGGGGGTGTTATGTTTTTGAAGTTTTCTCATGATGGTGTCAAGTTTTCTTCCATTTTTGACGATAAAAAAATTTCAACTTTTTCGTAAGGGGGGGTGTTACGTTTTTTTCATTTTTCTGGCTAGACATTTTTTTCCATTTTTGACCACAAAATGATTTCAAATTTCTTGTAATGAGGGGGTGTTATGTTTTTGCAGTTTTCTCATGAGGGTGTCAAGTTTTCTTCCATTTTTGATGATGAAAAAATTTCAACTTTTTCGTAAGGGGGGGTGTTACGTTTCTTTCATTTTTCAAGCTAGGCATTTTTTTCAATTTTTGACCACAAAATAATTTAAAATTTCTTGTAATGAGGGGGTGTTATGTTTTTGCAGTTTTCTCATGAGGGTGTCAAGTTTTCTTCCAATTTTGACCATAAAAAAATTTCAACTTTTTCGTAAGGGGGGGTGTTAAGTTTTTTTCATTTTTCTGGCTAGACATTTTTTTCCATTTTTGACCACAAAATGATTTCAAATTTCTTGTAATGAGGGGGTGTTATGTTTTTGCAGTTTTCTCATGAGGGTGTCAAGTTTTCTTCCATTTTTGACCATAAAAAAATTTCAACTTTTTCGTAAGGGGGTGTTACGTTTATTTCATTTTTCTAGCTAGGCATTTTTTTCAATTTTTGACCACAAAACAATTTCAAATTTCTCGTAATGAGGGGTGTTATGTTTTTGCAGTTTTCTCATGAGGGTGTCAAGTTTTCTTCCATTTTTGACGATAAAAAAATTTCAACTTTTTCGTAAGGGGGGTGTTAAGTTTTTTTCATTTTTCTGGCTAGACATTTTTTTCCATTTTTGACCACAAAATGATTTCAAATTTCTTGTAATGAGGGGGTGTTATGTTTTTGCAGTTTTCTCATGAGGGTGTCAAGTTTTCTTCCATTTTTGACGATAAAAAAATTTCAACTTTTTCGTAAGGGGGGGTGTTAAGTTTTTTTCATTTTTCTGGCTAGACATTTGTTTCCATATCTGACCACAAAATAATTTCAACTTTCTTGTAATGAGGGGGTGTTATGTTTTTGCAGTTTTCTCATGAGGGTGTCAAGTTTTCTTCCATTTTTGACCATAAAAAAATTTCAACTTTTTCGTAAGGGGGGTGTTATGTTTTTTTCATTTTTCTGGCTAGACATTTTTTTCCATTTTTGACCACAAAATGATTTCAAATTTCTTGTAATGAGGGGGTGTTATGTTTTTGCAGTTTTCTCATGAGGGTGTCAAGTTTTCTTCCATTTTTGACCATAAAAAAATTTCAACTTTTTCGTAAGGGGGGTGTTACGTTTATTTCATTTTTCTACCTAGGCATTTTTTTCAATTTTTGACCACAAAACAATTTCAAATTTCTCGTAATGAGGGGTGTTATGTTTTTGCAGTTTTCTCATGAGGGTGTCAAGTTTTCTTCCATTTTTGACGATAAAAAAATTTCAACTTTTTCGTAAGGGGGGTGTTACGTTTATTTCATTTTTCTAGCTAGGCATTTTTTTCAATTTTTGACCACAAAACAATTTCAAATTTCTCGTAATGAGGGGTGTTATGTTTTTGCAGTTTTCTCATGAGGGTGTCAAGTTTTCTTCCATTTTTGACGATAAAAAAATTTCAACTTTTTCGTAAGGGGGGTGTTAAGTTTTTTTCATTTTTCTGGCTAGACATTTTTTTCCATTTTTGACCACAAAATGATTTCAAATTTCTTGTAATGAGGGGGTGTTATGTTTTTGCAGTTTTCTCATGAGGGTGTCAAGTTTTCTTCCATTTTTGACGATAAAAAAATTTCAACTTTTTCGTAAGGGGGGTGTTAAGTTTTTTTCATTTTTCTGGCTAGACATTTTTTTCCATTTTTGACCACAAAATGATTTCAAATTTCTTGTAATGAGGGGGTGTTATGTTTTTGCAGTTTTCTCATGAGGGTGTCAAGTGTTCTTCCATTTTTGACCATAAAAAAATTTCAACTTTTTCGTAAGGGGGGGTGTTAAGTTTTTTTCATTTTTCTGGCTAGACATTTTTTTCCATTTTTGACCACAAAATGATTTCAAATTTCTTGTAATGAGGGGGTGTTATGTTTTTGCAGTTTTCTCATGAGGGTGTCAAGTGTTCTTCCATTTTTGACCATAAAAAAATTTCAACTTTTTCGTAAGGGGGGGTGTTAAGTTTTTTTCATTTTTCTGGCTAGACATTTGTTTCCATATCTGACCACAAAATAATTTCAACTTTCTTGTAATGAGGGGGTGTTATGTTTTTGCAGTTTTCTCATGAGGGTGTCAAGTTTTCTTCCATTTTTGACGATAAAAAAATGTCAACTTTTTCGTAAAGGGGGTGTTAAGTTTTTTTCATTTTTCTGGCTAGACATTTTTTTCCATTTCTGACCACAAAATAATTTCAACTTTCTTGTAATGAGGGGGTGTTATTTTTTTGCAGTTTTCTCATGAGGGTGTCAAGTTTTCTTCCATTTTTGACCATAAAAAAATTTCAACTTTTTCGTAAGGGGGTGTTAAGTTTTTTTCATTTTTCTGGCTAGACATTTGTTTCCATATCTGACCACAAAATAATTTCAACTTTCTTGTAATGAGGGGGTGTTATGTTTTTGCAGTTTTCTCATGAGGGTGTCAAGTTTTCTTCCATTTTTGACCATAAAAAAATTTCAACTTTTTTCGTAAGGGGGTGTTCCTTTTTTTTCATTTTTCTGGCTAGACATTTTTTTCCATTTCTGACCACAAAATAATTTCAACTTTCTTGTAATGAGGGGGTGTTATGTTTTTGAAGTTTTCTCATGATGGTGTCAAGTTTTCTTCCATTTTTGACGATAAAAAAATTTCAACTTTTTCGTAAGGGGGCTGTTACGTTTTTTTCATTTTTCTGGCTAGACATTTTTTTCCATTTTTGACCACAAAATGATTTCAAATTTCTTGTAATGAGGGGGTGTTATGTTTTTGCAGTTTTCTCATGAGGGTGTCAAGTTTTCTTCCATTTTTGATGATGAAAAAATTTCAACTTTTTCGTAAGGGGGGGTGTTACGTTTCTTTCATTTTTCAAGCTAGGCATTTTTTTCAATTTTTGACCACAAAATAATTTAAAATTTCTTGTAATGAGGGGGTGTTATGTTTTTGCAGTTTTCTCATGAGGGTGTCAAGTTTTCTTCCAATTTTGACCATAAAAAAATTTCAACTTTTTCGTAAGGGGGGGTGTTAAGTTTTTTTCATTTTTCTGGCTAGACATTTTTTTCCATTTTTGACCACAAAATGATTTAAAATTTCTTGTAATGAGGGGGTGTTATGTTTTTGCAGTTTTCTCATGAGGGTGTCAAGTTTTCTTCCATTTTTGACCATAAAAAAATGTCAACTTTTTCGTAAGGGGGTGTTACGTTTATTTCATTTTTCTAGCTAGGCATTTTTTTCAATTTTTGACCACAAAACAATTTCAAATTTCTCGTAATGAGGGGGTGTTATGTTTTTGCAGTTTTCTCATGAGGGTGTCAAGTTTTCTTCCATTTTTGACGATAAAAAAATTTCAACTTTTTCGTAAGGGGGGTGTTAAGTTTTTTTCATTTTTCTGGCTAGACATTTTTTTCCATTTTTGACCACAAAATGATTTCAAATTTCTTGTAATGAGGGGGTGTTATGTTTTTGCAGTTTTCTCATGAGGGTGTCAAGTGTTCTTCCATTTTTGACCATAAAAAAATTTCAACTTTTTCGTAAGGGGGGGTGTTAAGTTTTTTTCATTTTTCTGGCTAGACATTTTTTTCCATTTTTGACCACAAAATGATTTCAAATTTCTTGTAATGAGGGGGTGTTATGTTTTTGCAGTTTTCTCATGAGGGTGTCAAGTGTTCTTCCATTTTTGACCATAAAAAAATTTCAACTTTTTCGTAAGGGGGGGTGTTAAGTTTTTTTCATTTTTCTGGCTAGACATTTGTTTCCATATCTGACCACAAAATAATTTCAACTTTCTTGTAATGAGGGGGTGTTATGTTTTTGCAGTTTTCTCATGAGGGTGTCAAGTTTTCTTCCATTTTTGACGATAAAAAAATGTCAACTTTTTCGTAAAGGGGGTGTTAAGTTTTTTTCATTTTTCTGGCTAGACATTTTTTTCCATTTCTGACCACAAAATAATTTCAACTTTCTTGTAATGAGGGGGTGTTATTTTTTTGCAGTTTTCTCATGAGGGTGTCAAGTTTTCTTCCATTTTTGACCATAAAAAAATTTCAACTTTTTCGTAAGGGGGTGTTAAGTTTTTTTCATTTTTCTGGCTAGACATTTGTTTCCATATCTGACCACAAAATAATTTCAACTTTCTTGTAATGAGGGGGTGTTATGTTTTTGCAGTTTTCTCATGAGGGTGTCAAGTTTTCTTCCATTTTTGACCATAAAAAAATTTCAACTTTTTTCGTAAGGGGGTGTTACGTTTATTTCATTTTTCTAGCTAGGCATTTTTTTCCATTTTTGACCACAAAATGATTTCAAATTTCTTGTAATGAGGGGGTGTTATGTTTTTGCAGTTTTCTCATGAGGGTGTCAAGTTTTCTTCCATTTTTGACCATAAAAAAATGTCAACTTTTTCGTAAGGGGGGGTGTTCCTTTTTTTTCATTTTTCTGGCTAGACATTTTTTTCCATTTCTGACCACAAAATAATTTCAACTTTCTTGTAATGAGGGGGTGTTATGTTTTTGAAGTTTTCTCATGATGGTGTCAAGTTTTCTTCCATTTTTGACGATAAAAAAATTTCAACTTTTTCGTAAGGGGGGGTGTTACGTTTTTTTCATTTTTCTGGCTAGACATTTTTTTCCATTTTTGACCACAAAATGATTTCAAATTTCTTGTAATGAGGGGGTGTTATGTTTTTGCAGTTTTCTCATGAGGGTGTCAAGTTTTCTTCCATTTTTGATGATGAAAAAATTTCAACTTTTTCGTAAGGGGGGGTGTTACGTTTCTTTCATTTTTCAAGCTAGGCATTTTTTTCAATTTTTGACCACAAAATAATTTAAAATTTCTTGTAATGAGGGGGTGTTATGTTTTTGCAGTTTTCTCATGAGGGTGTCAAGTTTTCTTCCAATTTTGACCATAAAAAAATTTCAACTTTTTCGTAAGGGGGGGTGTTAAGTTTTTTTCATTTTTCTGGCTAGACATTTTTTTCCATTTTTGACCACAAAATGATTTCAAATTTCTTGTAATGAGGGGGTGTTATGTTTTTGCAGTTTTCTCATGAGGGTGTCAAGTTTTCTTCCATTTTTGACCATAAAAAAATTTCAACTTTTTCGTAAGGGGGTGTTACGTTTATTTCATTTTTCTAGCTAGGCATTTTTTTCAATTTTTGACCACAAAACAATTTCAAATTTCTCGTAATGAGGGGTGTTATGTTTTTGCAGTTTTCTCATGAGGGTGTCAAGTTTTCTTCCATTTTTGACGATAAAAAAATTTCAACTTTTTCGTAAGGGGGGTGTTAAGTTTTTTTCATTTTTCTGGCTAGACATTTTTTTCCATTTTTGACCACAAAATGATTTCAAATTTCTTGTAATGAGGGGGTGTTATGTTTTTGCAGTTTTCTCATGAGGGTGTCAAGTTTTCTTCCATTTTTGACGATAAAAAAATTTCAACTTTTTCGTAAGGGGGGGTGTTAAGTTTTTTTCATTTTTCTGGCTAGACATTTGTTTCCATATCTGACCACAAAATAATTTCAACTTTCTTGTAATGAGGGGGTGTTATGTTTTTGCAGTTTTCTCATGAGGGTGTCAAGTTTTCTTCCATTTTTGACCATAAAAAAATTTCAACTTTTTCGTAAGGGGGGTGTTATGTTTTTTTCATTTTTCTGGCTAGACATTGTTTTCCATTTTTGACCACAAAATGATTTCAAATTTCTTGTAATGAGGGGGTGTTATGTTTTTGCAGTTTTCTCATGAGGGTGTCAAGTTTTCTTCCATTTTTGACCATAAAAAAATTTCAACTTTTTCGTAAGGGGGTGTTACGTTTATTTCATTTTTCTACCTAGGCATTTTTTTCAATTTTTGACCACAAAACAATTTCAAATTTCTCGTAATGAGGGGTGTTATGTTTTTGCAGTTTTCTCATGAGGGTGTCAAGTTTTCTTCCATTTTTGACGATAAAAAAATTTCAACTTTTTCGTAAGGGGGGTGTTACGTTTATTTCATTTTTCTAGCTAGGCATTTTTTTCAATTTTTGACCACAAAACAATTTCAAATTTCTCGTAATGAGGGGTGTTATGTTTTTGCAGTTTTCTCATGAGGGTGTCAAGTTTTCTTCCATTTTTGACGATAAAAAAATTTCAACTTTTTCGTAAGGGGGGTGTTAAGTTTTTTTCATTTTTCTGGCTAGACATTTTTTTCCATTTTTGACCACAAAATGATTTCAAATTTCTTGTAATGAGGGGGTGTTATGTTTTTGCAGTTTTCTCATGAGGGTGTCAAGTTTTCTTCCATTTTTGACGGTAAAAAAATGTCAACTTTTTCGTAAAGGGGGTGTTAAGTTTTTTTCATTTTTCTGGCTAGACATTTTTTTCCATTTCTGACCACAAAATAATTTCAACTTTCTTGTAATGAGGGGGTGTTATTTTTTTGCAGTTTTCTCATGAGGGTGTCAAGTTTTCTTCCATTTTTGACCATAAAAAAATTTCAACTTTTTCGTAAGGGGGTGTTAAGTTTTTTTCATTTTTCTGGCTAGACATTTGTTTCCATATCTGACCACAAAATAATTTCAACTTTCTTGTAATGAGGGGGTGTTATGTTTTTGCAGTTTTCTCATGAGGGTGTCAAGTTTTCTTCCATTTTTGACCATAAAAAAATTTCAACTTTTTTCGTAAGGGGGTGTTACGTTTATTTCATTTTTCTAGCTAGGCATTTTTTTCCATTTTTGACCACAAAATGATTTCAAATTTCTTGTAATGAGGGGGTGTTATGTTTTTGCAGTTTTCTCATGAGGGTGTCAAGTTTTCTTCCATTTTTGACCATAAAAAAATGTCAACTTTTTCGTAAGGGGGGGGTGTTCCTTTTTTTTCATTTTTCTGGCTAGACATTTTTTTCCATTTCTGACCACAAAATAATTTCAACTTTCTTGTAATGAGGGGGTGTTATGTTTTTGAAGTTTTCTCATGATGGTGTCAAGTTTTCTTCCATTTTTGACGATAAAAAAATTTCAACTTTTTCGTAAGGGGGGGTGTTACGTTTTTTTCATTTTTCTGGCTAGACATTTTTTTCCATTTTTGACCACAAAATGATTTCAAATTTCTTGTAATGAGGGGGTGTTATGTTTTTGCAGTTTTCTCATGAGGGTGTCAAGTTTTCTTCCATTTTTGATGATGAAAAAATTTCAACTTTTTCGTAAGGGGGGGTGTTACGTTTCTTTCATTTTTCAAGCTAGGCATTTTTTTCAATTTTTGACCACAAAATAATTTAAAATTTCTTGTAATGAGGGGGTGTTATGTTTTTGCAGTTTTCTCATGAGGGTGTCAAGTTTTCTTCCAATTTTGACCATAAAAAAATTTCAACTTTTTCGTAAGGGGGGGTGTTAAGTTTTTTTCATTTTTCTGGCTAGACATTTTTTTCCATTTTTGACCACAAAATGATTTCAAATTTCTTGTAATGAGGGGGTGTTATGTTTTTGCAGTTTTCTCATGAGGGTGTCAAGTTTTCTTCCATTTTTGACCATAAAAAAATTTCAACTTTTTCGTAAGGGGGTGTTACGTTTATTTCATTTTTCTAGCTAGGCATTTTTTTCAATTTTTGACCACAAAACAATTTCAAATTTCTCGTAATGAGGGGTGTTATGTTTTTGCAGTTTTCTCATGAGGGTGTCAAGTTTTCTTCCATTTTTGACGATAAAAAAATTTCAACTTTTTCGTAAGGGGGGTGTTAAGTTTTTTTCATTTTTCTGGCTAGACATTTTTTTCCATTTTTGACCACAAAATGATTTCAAATTTCTTGTAATGAGGGGGTGTTATGTTTTTGCAGTTTTCTCATGAGGGTGTCAAGTTTTCTTCCATTTTTGACGATAAAAAAATTTCAACTTTTTCGTAAGGGGGGGTGTTAAGTTTTTTTCATTTTTCTGGCTAGACATTTGTTTCCATATCTGACCACAAAATAATTTCAACTTTCTTGTAATGAGGGGGTGTTATGTTTTTGCAGTTTTCTCATGAGGGTGTCAAGTTTTCTTCCATTTTTGACCATAAAAAAATTTCAACTTTTTCGTAAGGGGGGTGTTATGTTTTTTTCATTTTTCTGGCTAGACATTGTTTTCCATTTTTGACCACAAAATGATTTCAAATTTCTTGTAATGAGGGGGTGTTATGTTTTTGCAGTTTTCTCATGAGGGTGTCAAGTTTTCTTCCATTTTTGACCATAAAAAAATTTCAACTTTTTCGTAAGGGGGTGTTACGTTTATTTCATTTTTCTACCTAGGCATTTTTTTCAATTTTTGACCACAAAACAATTTCAAATTTCTCGTAATGAGGGGTGTTATGTTTTTGCAGTTTTCTCATGAGGGTGTCAAGTTTTCTTCCATTTTTGACGATAAAAAAATTTCAACTTTTTCGTAAGGGGGGTGTTACGTTTATTTCATTTTTCTAGCTAGGCATTTTTTTCAATTTTTGACCACAAAACAATTTCAACTTTCTTGTAATGAGGGGGTGTTATGTTTTTGCAGTTTTCTCATGAGGGTGTCAAGTTTTCTTCCATTTTTGACCATAAAAAAATTTCAACTTTTTCGTAAGGGGGGTGTTATGTTTTTTTCATTTTTCTGGCTAGACATTGTTTTCCATTTTTGACCACAAAATGATTTCAAATTTCTTGTAATGAGGGGGTGTTATGTTTTTGCAGTTTTCTCATGAGGGTGTCAAGTTTTCTTCCATTTTTGACCATAAAAAAATTTCAACTTTTTCGTAAGGGGGTGTTACGTTTATTTCATTTTTCTACCTAGGCATTTTTTTCAATTTTTGACCACAAAACAATTTCAAATTTCTCGTAATGAGGGGTGTTATGTTTTTGCAGTTTTCTCATGAGGGTGTCAAGTTTTCTTCCATTTTTGACGATAAAAAAATTTCAACTTTTTCGTAAGGGGGGTGTTACGTTTATTTCATTTTTCTAGCTAGGCATTTTTTTCAATTTTTGACCACAAAACAATTTCAAATTTCTCGTAATGAGGGGTGTTATGTTTTTGCAGTTTTCTCATGAGGGTGTCAAGTTTTCTTCCATTTTTGACGATAAAAAAATGTCAACTTTTTCGTAAGGGGGGTGTTAAGTTTTTTTCATTTTTCTGGCTAGACATTTTTTTCCATTTCTGACCACAAAATAATTTCAACTTTCTTGTAATGAGGGGGTGTTATGTTTTTGCAGTTTTCTCATGAGGGTGTCAAGTTTTCTTCCATTTTTGACGATAAAAAAATTTCAACTTTTTCGTAAGGGGGGTGTTAAGTTTTTTTCATTTTTCTGGCTAGACATTTGTTTCCATATCTGACCACAAAATAATTTCAACTTTCTTGTAATGAGGGGGTGTTATGTTTTTGCAGTTTTCTCATGAGGGTGTCAAGTTTTCTTCCATTTTTGACCATAAAAAAATTTCAACTTTTTCGTAAGGGGGGTGTTACGTTTATTTCATTTTTCTAGCTAGGCATTTTTTTCCATTTTTGACCACAAAATGATTTCAAATTTCTTGTAATGAGGGGGTGTTATGTTTTTGCAGTTTTCTCATGAGGGTGTCAAGTTTTCTTCCATTTTTGACGATAAAAAAATGTCAACTTTTTCGTAAGGGGGGTGTTAAGTTTTTTTCATTTTTCTGGCTAGACATTTGTTTCCATATCTGACCACAAAATAATTTCAACTTTCTTGTAATGAGGGGGTGTTATGTTTTTGCAGTTTTCTCATGAGGGTGTCAAGTTTTCTTCCATTTTTGACCATAAAAAAATGTCAACTTTTTCGTAAGGGGGGTGTTACGTTTATTTCATTTTTCTAGCTAGGCATTTTTTTCCATTTTTGACCACAAAATGATTTCAAATTTCTTGTAATGAGGGGGTGTTATGTTTTTGCAGTTTTCTCATGAGGGTGTCAAGTTTTCTTCCATTTTCGACGATAAAAAAATGTCAACTTTTTCGTAAGGGGGGTGTTAAGTTTTTTTCATTTTTCTGGCTAGACATTTTTTTCCATTTCTGACCACAAAATAATTTCAACTTTCTTGTAATGAGGGGGTGTTATGTTTTTGCAGTTTCCTCATGAGGGTGTCAAGTTTTCTTCCATTTTTGACGATAAAAAAATTTCAACTTTTTCGTAAGGGGGTGTTAAGTTTTTTTCATTTTTCTGGCTAGACATTTGTTTCCATATCTGACCACAAAATAATTTCAACTTTCTTGTAATGAGGGGGTGTTATGTTTTTGCAGTTTTCTCATGAGGGTGTCAAGTTTTCTTCCATTTTTGACCATAAAAAAATTTCAACTTTTTCGTAAGGGGGGTGTTACGTTTATTTCATTTTTCTAGCTAGGCATTTTTTTCCATTTTTGACCACAAAATGATTTCAAATTTCTTGTAATGAGGGGGTGTTATGTTTTTGCAGTTTTCTCATGAGGGTGTCATGTTTTCTTCCATTTTTGACGATAAAAAAATTTCAACTTTTTCGTAAGGGGGGGTGTTACGTTTTTTTCATTTTTCTGGCTAGACATTTGTTTCCATATCTGACCACAAAATAATTTCAACTTTCTTGTAATGAGGGGGTGTTATGTTTTTGCAGTTTTCTCATGAGGGTGTCAAGTTTTCTTCCATTTTTGACCATAAAAAAATATCAAATTTTTCGTAAGGGGGGTGTTACGTTTATTTCATTTTTCTAGCTAGGCATTTTTTTCCATTTTTGACCACAAAATGATTTCAAATTTCTTGTAATGAGGGGGTGTTATGTTTTTGCAGTTTTCTCATGAGGGTGTCAAGTTTTCTTCCATTTTTGACGATAAAAAAATGTCAACTTTTTCGTAAGGGGGGGTGTTACGTTTTTTTCATTTTTCTGGCTAGACATTTGTTTCCATATCTGACCACAAAATAATTTCAACTTTCTTGTAATGAGGGGGTGTTATGTTTTTGCAGTTTTCTCATGAGGGTGTCAAGTTTTCTTCCATTTTTGACCATAAAAAAATATCAAATTTTTCGTAAGGGGGGTGTTACGTTTATTTCATTTTTCTAGCTAGGCATTTTTTTCCATTTTTGACCACAAAATGATTTCAAATTTCTTGTAATGAGGGGGTGTTATGTTTTTGCAGTTTTCTCATGAGGGTGTCAAGTTTTCTTCCATTTTTGACGATAAAAAAATGTCAACTTTTTCGTAAGGGGGGTGTTAAGTTTTTTTCATTTTTCTGGCTAGACATTTGTTTCCATATCTGACCACAAAATAATTTCAACTTTCTTGTAATGAGGGGGTGTTATGTTTTTGCAGTTTTCTCATGAGGGTGTCAAGTTTTCTTCCATTTTTGACCATAAAAAAATTTCAACTTTTTCGTAAGGGGGGTGTTACGTTTATTTCATTTTTCTAGCTAGGCATTTTTTTCCATTTTTGACCACAAAATGATTTCAAATTTCTTGTAATGAGGGGGTGTTATGTTTTTGCAGTTTTCTCATGAGGGTGTCAAGTTTTCTTCCATTTTTGACCATAAAAAAATGTCAACTTTTTCGTAAGGGGGTGTTACGTTTATTTCATTTTTCTAGCTAGGCATTTTTTTCAATTTTTGACCACAAAACAATTTCAAATTTCTCGTAATGAGGGGTGTTATGTTTTTGCAGTTTTCTCATGAGGGTGTCAAGTTTTCTTCCATTTTTGACGATAAAAAAATTTCAACTTTTTCGTAAGGGGGGTGTTAAGTTTTTTTCATTTTTCTGGCTAGACATTTTTTTCCATTTTTGACCACAAAATGATTTCAAATTTCTTGTAATGAGGGGGTGTTATGTTTTTGCAGTTTTCTCATGAGGGTGTCAAGTTTTCTTCCATTTTTGACGATAAAAAAATTTCAACTTTTTCGTAAGGGGGGGTGTTAAGTTTTTTTCATTTTTCTGGCTAGACATTTGTTTCCATATCTGACCACAAAATAATTTCAACTTTCTTGTAATGAGGGGGTGTTATGTTTTTGCAGTTTTCTCATGAGGGTGTCAAGTTTTCTTCCATTTTTGACCATAAAAAAATTTCAACTTTTTCGTAAGGGGGGTGTTATGTTTTTTTCATTTTTCTGGCTAGACATTGTTTTCCATTTTTGACCACAAAATGATTTCAAATTTCTTGTAATGAGGGGGTGTTATGTTTTTGCAGTTTTCTCATGAGGGTGTCAAGTTTTCTTCCATTTTTGACCATAAAAAAATTTCAACTTTTTCGTAAGGGGGTGTTACGTTTATTTCATTTTTCTACCTAGGCATTTTTTTCAATTTTTGACCACAAAACAATTTCAAATTTCTCGTAATGAGGGGTGTTATGTTTTTGCAGTTTTCTCATGAGGGTGTCAAGTTTTCTTCCATTTTTGACGATAAAAAAATTTCAACTTTTTCGTAAGGGGGGTGTTACGTTTATTTCATTTTTCTAGCTAGGCATTTTTTTCAATTTTTGACCACAAAACAATTTCAACTTTCTTGTAATGAGGGGGTGTTATGTTTTTGCAGTTTTCTCATGAGGGTGTCAAGTTTTCTTCCATTTTTGACCATAAAAAAATTTCAACTTTTTCGTAAGGGGGGTGTTATGTTTTTTTCATTTTTCTGGCTAGACATTGTTTTCCATTTTTGACCACAAAATGATTTCAAATTTCTTGTAATGAGGGGGTGTTATGTTTTTGCAGTTTTCTCATGAGGGTGTCAAGTTTTCTTCCATTTTTGACCATAAAAAAATTTCAACTTTTTCGTAAGGGGGTGTTACGTTTATTTCATTTTTCTACCTAGGCATTTTTTTCAATTTTTGACCACAAAACAATTTCAAATTTCTCGTAATGAGGGGTGTTATGTTTTTGCAGTTTTCTCATGAGGGTGTCAAGTTTTCTTCCATTTTTGACCATAAAAAAATTTCAACTTTTTCGTAAGGGGGGTGTTACGTTTATTTCATTTTTCTAGCTAGGCATTTTTTTCCATTTTTGACCACAAAATGATTTCAAATTTCTTGTAATGAGGGGGTGTTATGTTTTTGCAGTTTTCTCATGAGGGTGTCATGTTTTCTTCCATTTTTGACGATAAAAAAATTTCAACTTTTTCGTAAGGGGGGGTGTTACGTTTTTTTCATTTTTCTGGCTAGACATTTGTTTCCATATCTGACCACAAAATAATTTCAACTTTCTTGTAATGAGGGGGTGTTATGTTTTTGCAGTTTTCTCATGAGGGTGTCAAGTTTTCTTCCATTTTTGACGATAAAAAAATTTCAACTTTTTCGTAAGGGGGTGTTACGTTTATTTCATTTTTCTAGCTAGGCATTTTTTTCAATTTTTGACCACAAAACAATTTCAAATTTCTCGTAATGAGGGGTGTTATGTTTTTGCAGTTTTCTCATGAGGGTGTCAAGTTTTCTTCCATTTTTGACGATAAAAAAATTTCAACTTTTTCGTAAGGGGGGTGTTAAGTTTTTTTCATTTTTCTGGCTAGACATTTTTTTCCATTTTTGACCACAAAATGATTTCAAATTTCTTGTAATGAGGGGGTGTTATGTTTTTGCAGTTTTCTCATGAGGGTGTCAAGTTTTCTTCCATTTTTGACGATAAAAAAATTTCAACTTTTTCGTAAGGGGGGGTGTTAAGTTTTTTTCATTTTTCTGGCTAGACATTTGTTTCCATATCTGACCACAAAATAATTTCAACTTTCTTGTAATGAGGGGGTGTTATGTTTTTGCAGTTTTCTCATGAGGGTGTCAAGTTTTCTTCCATTTTTGACCATAAAAAAATTTCAACTTTTTCGTAAGGGGGTGTTACGTTTATTTCATTTTTCTACCTAGGCATTTTTTTCAATTTTTGACCACAAAACAATTTCAAATTTCTCGTAATGAGGGGTGTTATGTTTTTGCAGTTTTCTCATGAGGGTGTCAAGTTTTCTTCCATTTTTGACGATAAAAAAATTTCAACTTTTTCGTAAGGGGGGTGTTACGTTTATTTCATTTTTCTAGCTAGGCATTTTTTTCAATTTTTGACCACAAAACAATTTCAACTTTCTTGTAATGAGGGGGTGTTATGTTTTTGCAGTTTTCTCATGAGGGTGTCAAGTTTTCTTCCATTTTTGACCATAAAAAAATTTCAACTTTTTCGTAAGGGGGGTGTTATGTTTTTTTCATTTTTCTGGCTAGACATTGTTTTCCATTTTTGACCACAAAATGATTTCAAATTTCTTGTAATGAGGGGGTGTTATGTTTTTGCAGTTTTCTCATGAGGGTGTCAAGTTTTCTTCCATTTTTGACGATAAAAAAATTTCAACTTTTTCGTAAGGGGGGGTGTTAAGTTTTTTTCATTTTTCTGGCTAGACATTTGTTTCCATATCTGACCACAAAATAATTTCAACTTTCTTGTAATGAGGGGGTGTTATGTTTTTGCAGTTTTCTCATGAGGGTGTCAAGTTTTCTTCCATTTTTGACCATAAAAAAATTTCAACTTTTTCGTAAGGGGGTGTTACGTTTATTTCATTTTTCTACCTAGGCATTTTTTTCAATTTTTGACCACAAAACAATTTCAAATTTCTCGTAATGAGGGGTGTTATGTTTTTGCAGTTTTCTCATGAGGGTGTCAAGTTTTCTTCCATTTTTGACGATAAAAAAATTTCAACTTTTTCGTAAGGGGGGTGTTACGTTTATTTCATTTTTCTAGCTAGGCATTTTTTTCAATTTTTGACCACAAAACAATTTCAACTTTCTTGTAATGAGGGGGTGTTATGTTTTTGCAGTTTTCTCATGAGGGTGTCAAGTTTTCTTCCATTTTTGACCATAAAAAAATTTCAACTTTTTCGTAAGGGGGGTGTTATGTTTTTTTCATTTTTCTGGCTAGACATTGTTTTCCATTTTTGACCACAAAATGATTTCAAATTTCTTGTAATGAGGGGGTGTTATGTTTTTGCAGTTTTCTCATGAGGGTGTCAAGTTTTCTTCCATTTTTGACCATAAAAAAATTTCAACTTTTTCGTAAGGGGGTGTTACGTTTATTTCATTTTTCTACCTAGGCATTTTTTTCAATTTTTGACCACAAAACAATTTCAAATTTCTCGTAATGAGGGGTGTTATGTTTTTGCAGTTTTCTCATGAGGGTGTCAAGTTTTCTTCCATTTTTGACCATAAAAAAATTTCAACTTTTTCGTAAGGGGGGTGTTACGTTTATTTCATTTTTCTAGCTAGGCATTTTTTTCCATTTTTGACCACAAAATGATTTCAAATTTCTTGTAATGAGGGGGTGTTATGTTTTTGCAGTTTTCTCATGAGGGTGTCATGTTTTCTTCCATTTTTGACGATAAAAAAATTTCAACTTTTTCGTAAGGGGGGGTGTTACGTTTTTTTCATTTTTCTGGCTAGACATTTGTTTCCATATCTGACCACAAAATAATTTCAACTTTCTTGTAATGAGGGGGTGTTATGTTTTTGCAGTTTTCTCATGAGGGTGTCAAGTTTTCTTCCATTTTTGACCATAAAAAAATTTCAAATTTTTCGTAAGGGGGGTGTTACGTTTATTTCATTTTTCTAGCTAGGCATTTTTTTCCATTTTTGACCACAAAATGATTTCAAATTTCTTGTAATGAGGGGGTGTTATGTTTTTGCAGTTTTCTCATGAGGGTGTCAAGTTTTCTTCCATTTTTGACGATAAAAAAATGTCAACTTTTTCGTAAGGGGGGTGTTAAGTTTTTTTCATTTTTCTGGCTAGACATTTGTTTCCATATCTGACCACAAAATAATTTCAACTTTCTTGTAATGAGGGGGTGTTATGTTTTTGCAGTTTTCTCATGAGGGTGTCAAGTTTTCTTCCATTTTTGACCATAAAAAAATTTCAACTTTTTCGTAAGGGGGGTGTTACGTTTATTTCATTTTTCTAGCTAGGCATTTTTTTCCATTTTTGACCACAAAATGATTTCAAATTTCTTGTAATGAGGGGGTGTTATGTTTTTGCAGTTTTCTCATGAGGGTGTCAAGTTTTCTTCCATTTTTGACCATAAAAAAATTTCAACTTTTTCGTAAGGGGGTGTTACGTTTATTTCATTTTTCTAGCTAGGCATTTTTTTCAATTTTTGACCACAAAACAATTTCAAATTTCTCGTAATGAGGGGTGTTATGTTTTTGCAGTTTTCTCATGAGGGTGTCAAGTTTTCTTCCATTTTTGACGATAAAAAAATTTCAACTTTTTCGTAAGGGGGGTGTTAAGTTTTTTTCATTTTTCTGGCTAGACATTTTTTTCCATTTTTGACCACAAAATGATTTCAAATTTCTTGTAATGAGGGGGTGTTATGTTTTTGCAGTTTTCTCATGAGGGTGTCAAGTTTTCTTCCATTTTTGACGATAAAAAAATTTCAACTTTTTCGTAAGGGGGGGTGTTAAGTTTTTTTCATTTTTCTGGCTAGACATTTGTTTCCATATCTGACCACAAAATAATTTCAACTTTCTTGTAATGAGGGGGTGTTATGTTTTTGCAGTTTTCTCATGAGGGTGTCAAGTTTTCTTCCATTTTTGACCATAAAAAAATTTCAACTTTTTCGTAAGGGGGGTGTTATGTTTTTTTCATTTTTCTGGCTAGACATTGTTTTCCATTTTTGACCACAAAATGATTTCAAATTTCTTGTAATGAGGGGGTGTTATGTTTTTGCAGTTTTCTCATGAGGGTGTCAAGTTTTCTTCCATTTTTGACCATAAAAAAATTTCAACTTTTTCGTAAGGGGGTGTTACGTTTATTTCATTTTTCTACCTAGGCATTTTTTTCAATTTTTGACCACAAAACAATTTCAAATTTCTCGTAATGAGGGGTGTTATGTTTTTGCAGTTTTCTCATGAGGGTGTCAAGTTTTCTTCCATTTTTGACGATAAAAAAATTTCAACTTTTTCGTAAGGGGGGTGTTACGTTTATTTCATTTTTCTAGCTAGGCATTTTTTTCAATTTTTGACCACAAAACAATTTCAACTTTCTTGTAATGAGGGGGTGTTATGTTTTTGCAGTTTTCTCATGAGGGTGTCAAGTTTTCTTCCATTTTTGACCATAAAAAAATTTCAACTTTTTCGTAAGGGGGGTGTTATGTTTTTTTCATTTTTCTGGCTAGACATTGTTTTCCATTTTTGACCACAAAATGATTTCAAATTTCTTGTAATGAGGGGGTGTTATGTTTTTGCAGTTTTCTCATGAGGGTGTCAAGTTTTCTTCCATTTTTGACCATAAAAAAATTTCAACTTTTTCGTAAGGGGGTGTTACGTTTATTTCATTTTTCTACCTAGGCATTTTTTTCAATTTTTGACCACAAAACAATTTCAAATTTCTCGTAATGAGGGGTGTTATGTTTTTGCAGTTTTCTCATGAGGGTGTCAAGTTTTCTTCCATTTTTGACGATAAAAAAATGTCAACTTTTTCGTAAGGGGGGTGTTAAGTTTTTTTCATTTTTCTGGCTAGACATTTTTTTCCATTTCTGACCACAAAATAATTTCAACTTTCTTGTAATGAGGGGGTGTTATGTTTTTGCAGTTTTCTCATGAGGGTGTCAAGTTTTCTTCCATTTTTGACGATAAAAAAATGTCAACTTTTTCGTAAGGGGGGTGTTAAGTTTTTTTCATTTTTCTGGCTAGACATTTGTTTCCATATCTGACCACAAAATAATTTCAACTTTCTTGTAATGAGGGGGTGTTATGTTTTTGCAGTTTTCTCATGAGGGTGTCAAGTTTTCTTCCATTTTTGACCATAAAAAAATTTCAACTTTTTCGTAAGGGGG
This sequence comes from Symphodus melops, assembly GCF_947650265.1. NCBI lineage: Eukaryota > Metazoa > Chordata > Actinopteri > Labriformes > Labridae > Symphodus > Symphodus melops. Next base: position 13,845,146 of record NC_136713.1, on the reverse strand, counting down.
GTGTTACGTTTATTTCATTTTTCTAGCTAGGCATTTTTTTCCATTTTTGACCACAAAATGATTTCAAATTTCTTGTAATGAGGGGGTGTTATGTTTTTGCAGTTTTCTCATGAGGGTGTCAAGTTTTCTTCCATTTTTGACGATAAAAAAATGTCAACTTTTTCGTAAGGGGGGTGTTAAGTTTTTTTCATTTTTCTGGCTAGACATTTTTTTCCATTTCTGACCACAAAATAATTTCAACTTTCTTGTAATGAGGGGGTGTTATGTTTTTGCAGTTTCCTCATGAGGGTGTCAAGTTTTCTTCCATTTTTGACGATAAAAAAATTTCAACTTTTTCGTAAGGGGGTGTTAAGTTTTTTTCATTTTTCTGGCTAGACATTTGTTTCCATATCTGACCACAAAATAATTTCAACTTTCTTGTAATGAGGGGGTGTTATGTTTTTGCAGTTTTCTCATGAGGGTGTCAAGTTTTCTTCCATTTTTGACCATAAAAAAATTTCAACTTTTTCGTAAGGGGGGTGTTACGTTTATTTCATTTTTCTAGCTAGGCATTTTTTTCCATTTTTGACCACAAAATGATTTCAAATTTCTTGTAATGAGGGGGTGTTATGTTTTTGCAGTTTTCTCATGAGGGTGTCATGTTTTCTTCCATTTTTGACGATAAAAAAATTTCAACTTTTTCGTAAGGGGGGGTGTTACGTTTTTTTCATTTTTCTGGCTAGACATTTTTTTCCATTTCTGACCACAAAATAATTTCAACTTTCTTGTAATGAGGGGGTGTTATGTTTTTGAAGTTTTCTCATGATGGTGTCAAGTTTTCTTCCATTTTTGACGATAAAAAAATTTCAACTTTTTCGTAAGGGGGGGTGTTACGTTTTTTTCATTTTTCTGGCTAGACATTTTTTTCCATTTTTGACCACAAAATGATTTCAAATTTCTTGTAATGAGGGGGTGTTATGTTTTTGCAGTTTTCTCATGAGGGTGTCAAGTTTTCTACCATTTTTGATGATGAAAAAATTTCAACTTTTTCGTAAGGGGGGGTGTTACGTTTCTTTCATTTTTCAAGCTAGGCATTTTTTTCAATTTTTGACCACAAAATAATTTAAAATTTCTTGTAATGAGGGGGTGTTATGTTTTTGCAGTTTTCTCATGAGGGTGTCAAGTTTTCTTCCATTTTTGACGATAAAAAAATTTCAACTTTTTCGTAAGGGGGTGTTAAGTTTTTTTCATTTTTCTGGCTAGACATTTGTTTCCATATCTGACCACAAAATAATTTCAACTTTCTTGTAATGAGGGGGTGTTATGTTTTTGCAGTTTTCTCATGAGGGTGTCAAGTTTTCTTCCATTTTTGACCATAAAAAAATTTCAACTTTTTCGTAAGGGGGGTGTTACGTTTATTTCATTTTTCTAGCTAGGCATTTTTTTCCATTTTTGACCACAAAATGATTTCAAATTTCTTGTAATGAGGGGGTGTTATGTTTTTGCAGTTTTCTCATGAGGGTGTCAAGTTTTCTTCCATTTTTGACGATAAAAAAATGTCAACTTTTTCGTAAGGGGGGTGTTAAGTTTTTTTCATTTTTCTGGCTAGACATTTGTTTCCATATCTGACCACAAAATAATTTCAACTTTCTTGTAATGAGGGGGTGTTATGTTTTTGCAGTTTTCTCATGAGGGTGTCAAGTTTTCTTCCATTTTTGACCATAAAAAAATTTCAACTTTTTCGTAAGGGGGGTGTTACGTTTATTTCATTTTTCTAGCTAGGCATTTTTTTCCATTTTTGACCACAAAATGATTTCAAATTTCTTGTAATGAGGGGGTGTTATGTTTTTGCAGTTTTCTCATGAGGGTGTCATGTTTTCTTCCATTTTTGACGACAAAAAAATTTCAACTTTTTCGTAAGGGGGGGTGTTACGTTTTTTTCATTTTTCTGGCTAGACATTTTTTTCCATTTCTGACCACAAAATAATTTCAACTTTCTTGTAATGAGGGGGTGTTATGTTTTTGCAGTTTTCTCATGAGGGTGTCAAGTTTTCTTCCATTTTTGACGATAAAAAAATTTCAACTTTTTCGTTAGGGGGTGTGTTATGTTTTTTTCATTTTTCTGGCTAGACATTTGTTTCCATATCTGACCACAAAATAATTTCAACTTTCTTGTAATGAGGGGGTGTTATGTTTTTGCAGTTTTCTCATGAGGGTGTCAAGTTTTCTTCCATTTTTGACCATAAAAAAATTTCAACTTTTTCGTAAGGGGGGTGTTACGTTTATTTCATTTTTCTAGCTAGGCATTTTTTTCCATTTTTGACCACAAAATGATTTCAAATTTCTTGTAATGAGGGGGTGTTATGTTTTTGCAGTTTTCTCATGAGGGTGTCAAGTTTTCTTCCATTTTTGACGATAAAAAAATGTCAACTTTTTCGTAAGGGGGGTGTTAAGTTTTTTTCATTTTTCTGGCTAGACATTTTTTTCCATTTCTGACCACAAAATAATTTCAACTTTCTTGTAATGAGGGGGTGTTATTTTTTTGCAGTTTTCTCATGAGGGTGTCAAGTTTTCTTCCATTTTTGACCATAAAAAAATTTCAACTTTTTCGTAAGGGGGGTGTTACGTTTATTTCATTTTTCTGGCTAGACATTTGTTTCCATATCTGACCACAAAATAATTTCAACTTTCTTGTAATGAGGGGGTGTTATGTTTTTGCAGTTTTCTCATGAGGGTGTCAAGTTTTCTTCCATTTTTGACCATAAAAAAATTTCAACTTTTTCGTAAGGGGGGTGTTACGTTTATTTCATTTTTCTAGCTAGGCATTTTTTTTCCATTTTTGACCACAAAATGATTTCAAATTTCTTGTAATGAGGGGGTGTTATGTTTTTGCAGTTTTCTCATGAGGGTGTCATGTTTTCTTCCATTTTTGACGATAAAAAAATTTCAACTTTTTCGTAAGGGGGGGTGTTACGTTTTTTTCATTTTTCTGGCTAGACATTTTTTTCCATTTCTGACCACAAAATAATTTCAACTTTCTTGTAATGAGGGGGTGTTATGTTTTTGAAGTTTTCTCATGATGGTGTCAAGTTTTCTTCCATTTTTGACGATAAAAAAATTTCAACTTTTTCGTAAGGGGGGGTGTTACGTTTTTTTCATTTTTCTGGCTAGACATTTTTTTCCATTTTTGACCACAAAATGATTTCAAATTTCTTGTAATGAGGGGGTGTTATGTTTTTGCAGTTTTCTCATGAGGGTGTCAAGTTTTCTACCATTTTTGATGATGAAAAAATTTCAACTTTTTCGTAAGGGGGGGTGTTACGTTTCTTTCATTTTTCAAGCTAGGCATTTTTTTCAATTTTTGACCACAAAATAATTTAAAATTTCTTGTAATGAGGGGGTGTTATGTTTTTGCAGTTTTCTCATGAGGGTGTCAAGTTTTCTTCCAATTTTGACCATAAAAAAATTTCAACTTTTTCGTAAGGGGGGGTGTTAAGTTTTTTTCATTTTTCTGGCTAGACATTTTTTTCCATTTCTGACCACAAAATAATTTCAACTTTCTTGTAATGAGGGGGTGTTATGTTTTTGCAGTTTTCTCATGAGGGTGTCAAGTTTTCTTCCATTTTTGACGATAAAAAAATTTCAACTTTTTCGTTAGGGGGTGTGTTATGTTTTTTTCATTTTTCTGGCTAGACATTTTTTTCCATTTTTGACCACAAAATGATTTCAAATTTCTTGTAATGAGGGGGTGTTATGTTTTTGCAGTTTTCTCATGAGGGTGTCAAGTTTTCTTCCATTTTTGACGATAAAAAAATTTAAACTTTTTCGTTAGGGGGTGTTAAGTTTTTTTCATTTTTCTGGCTAGACATTTTTTTCCATTTCTGACCACAAAATAATTTCAACTTTCTTGTAATGAGGGGGTGTTATGTTTTTGCAGTTTTCTCATGAGGGTGTCAAGTTTTCTTCCATTTTTGACCATAAAAAAATTTCAACTTTTTCGTAAGGGGGGTGTTATGTTTTTTTCATTTTTCTGGCTAGACATTTTTTTCCATTTTTGACCACAAAATGATTTCAAATTTCTTGTAATGAGGGGGTGTTATGTTTTTGCAGTTTTCTCATGAGGGTGTCAAGTTTTCTTCCATTTTTGACGATAAAAAAATGTCCACCTTTTCGTAAGGGGGGGTGTTAAGTTTTTTTCATTTTTCTGGCTAGACATTTTTTTCCATTTTTGACCACAAAATGATTTCAAATTTCTTGTAATGAGGGGGTGTTATGTTTTTGCAGTTTTCTCATGAGGGTGTCAAGTTTTCTTCCATTTTTGACCATAAAAAAATTTCAACTTTTTCGTAAGGGGGGTGTTATGTTTTTTTCATTTTTCTGGCTAGACATTTTTTTCCATTTTTGACCACAAAATGATTTCAAATTTATTGTAATGAGGGGGTGTTATGTTTTTGCAGTTTTCTCATGAGGGTGTCAAGTTTTCTTCCATTTTTGACGATAAAAAAATTTCAACTTTTTCGTAAGGGGGTGTTACGTTTATTTCATTTTTCTACCTAGGCATTTTTTTCAATTTTTGACCACAAAACAATTTCAAATTTCTCGTAATGAGGGGTGTTATGTTTTTGCAGTTTTCTCATGAGGGTGTCAAGTTTTCTTCCATTTTTGACGATAAAAAAATTTCAACTTTTTCGTAAGGGGGGTGTTAAGTTTTTTTCATTTTTCTGGCTAGACATTTTTTTCCATTTTTGACCACAAAATGATTTCAAATTTCTTGTAATGAGGGGGTGTTATGGTTTTGCAGTTTTCTCATGAGGGTGTCAAGTTTTCTTCCATTTTTGACGATAAAAAAATTTCAACTTTTTCGTAAGGGGGGGTGTTACGTTTTTTTCATTTTTCTGGCTAGACATTTTTTTCCATTTCTGACCACAAAATAATTTCAACTTTCTTGTAATGAGGGGGTGTTATGTTTTTGCAGTTTTCTCATGAGGGTGTCAAGTTTTCTTCCATTTTTGACGATAAAAAAATTTCAACTTTTTCGTAAGGTTGGGTGTCACGTTTTTTTCATTTTTCTGGCTAGACATTTTTTTCCATTTTTGACCACAAAATGATTTCAAATTTCTTGTAATGAGGGGGTGTTATGTTTTTGCAGTTTTCTCATGAGGGTGTCAAGTTTTCTTCCATTTTTGACGATAAAAAAATTTCAACTTTTTCGTAAGGGGGTGTTACGTTTATTTCATTTTTCTAGCTAGGCATTTTTTTCAATTTTTGACCACAAAACAATTTCAAATTTCTCGTAATGAGGGGTGTTATGTTTTTGCAGTTTTCTCATGAGGGTGTCAAGTTTTCTTCCATTTTTGACGATAAAAAAATTTCAACTTTTTCGTAAGGGGGGTGTTAAGTTTTTTTCATTTTTCTGGCTAGACATTTTTTTCCATTTTTGACCACAAAATGATTTCAAATTTCTTGTAATGAGGGGGTGTTATGTTTTTGCAGTTTTCTCATGAGGGTGTCAAGTTTTCTTCCATTTTTGACCATAAAAAAATTTCAACTTTTTCGTAAGGGGGGTGTTACGTTTATTTCATTTTTCTAGCTAGGCATTTTTTTCCATTTTTGACCACAAAATGATTTCAAATTTCTTGTAATGAGGGGGTGTTATGTTTTTGCAGTTTTCTCATGAGGGTGTCATGTTTTCTTCCATTTTTGACGACAAAAAAATTTCAACTTTTTCGTAAGGGGGGGTGTTACGTTTTTTTCATTTTTCTGGCTAGACATTTTTTTCCATTTCTGACCACAAAATAATTTCAACTTTCTTGTAATGAGGGGGTGTTATGTTTTTGCAGTTTTCTCATGAGGGTGTCAAGTTTTCTTCCATTTTTGACGATAAAAAAATTTCAACTTTTTCGTTATGTTTTTTTCATTTTTCTGGCTAGACATTTTTTTCCATTTTTGACCACAAAATGATTTCAAATTTCTTGTAATGAGGGGGTGTTATGTTTTTGCAGTTTTCTCATGAGGGTGTCAAGTTTTCTTCCATTTTTGACGATAAAAAAATGTCAACTTTTTCGTAAGGGGGGTGTTAAGTTTTTTTCATTTTTCTGGCTAGACATTTTTTTCCATTTCTGACCACAAAATAATTTCAACTTTCTTGTAATGAGGGGGTGTTATGTTTTTGCAGTTTTCTCATGAGGGTGTCAAGTTTTCTTCCATTTTTGACCATAAAAAAATTTCAACTTTTTCGTAAGGGGGGTGTTAAGTTTTTTTCATTTTTCTGGCTAGACATTTGTTTCCATATCTGACCACAAAATAATTTCAACTTTCTTGTAATGAGGGGGTGTTATGTTTTTGCAGTTTTCTCATGAGGGTGTCAAGTTTTCTTCCATTTTTGACCATAAAAAAATTTCAACTTTTTCGTAAGGGGGTGTTACGTTTATTTCATTTTTCTAGCTAGGCATTTTTTTCCATTTTTGACCACAAAATGATTTCAAATTTCTTGTAATGAGGGGGTGTTATGTTTTTGCAGTTTTCTCATGAGGGTGTCATGTTTTCTTCCATTTTTGACGACAAAAAAATTTCAACTTTTTCGTAAGGGGGGGTGTTACGTTTTTTTCATTTTTCTGGCTAGACATTTTTTTCCATTTCTGACCACAAAATAATTTCAACTTTCTTGTAATGAGGGGGTGTTATGTTTTTGAAGTTTTCTCATGATGGTGTCAAGTTTTCTTCCATTTTTGACGATAAAAAATTTTCAACTTTTTCGTAAGGGGGGGTGTTACGTTTTTTTCATTTTTCTGGCTAGACATTTTTTTCCATTTTTGACCACAAAATGATTTCAAATTTCTTGTAATGAGGGGGTGTTATGTTTTTGCAGTTTTCTCATGAGGGTGTCAAGTTTTCTTCCATTTTTGACGATAAAAAAATTTCAACTTTTTCGTTAGGGGGTGTTAAGTTTTTTTCATTTTTCTGGCTAGACATTTGTTTCCATATCTGACCACAAAATAATTTCAACTTTCTTGTAATGAGGGGGTGTTATGTTTTTGCAGTTTTCTCATGAGGGTGTCAAGTTTTCTTCCATTTTTGACCATAAAAAAATTTCAACTTTTTCGTAAGGGGGGTGTTACGTTTATTTCATTTTTCTAGCTAGGCATTTTTTTCCATTTTTGACCACAAAATGATTTCAAATTTCTTGTAATGAGGGGGTGTTATGTTTTTGCAGTTTTCTCATGAGGGTGTCAAGTTTTCTTCCATTTTTGACGATAAAAAAATGTCAACTTTTTCGTAAGGGGGGTGTTAAGTTTTTTTCATTTTTCTGGCTAGACATTTTTTTCCATTTCTGACCACAAAATAATTTCAACTTTCTTGTAATGAGGGGGTGTTATTTTTTTGCAGTTTTCTCATGAGGGTGTCAAGTTTTCTTCCATTTTTGACCATAAAAAAATTTCAACTTTTTCGTAAGGGGGGTGTTACGTTTATTTCATTTTTCTGGCTAGACATTTGTTTCCATATCTGACCACAAAATAATTTCAACTTTCTTGTAATGAGGGGGTGTTATGTTTTTGCAGTTTTCTCATGAGGGTGTCAAGTTTTCTTCCATTTTTGACCATAAAAAAATTTCAACTTTTTCGTAAGGGGGGTGTTACGTTTATTTCATTTTTCTAGCTAGGCATTTTTTTTCCATTTTTGACCACAAAATGATTTCAAATTTCTTGTAATGAGGGGGTGTTATGTTTTTGCAGTTTTCTCATGAGGGTGTCATGTTTTCTTCCATTTTTGACGATAAAAAAATTTCAACTTTTTCGTAAGGGGGGGTGTTACGTTTTTTTCATTTTTCTGGCTAGACATTTTTTTCCATTTCTGACCACAAAATAATTTCAACTTTCTTGTAATGAGGGGGTGTTATGTTTTTGAAGTTTTCTCATGATGGTGTCAAGTTTTCTTCCATTTTTGACGATAAAAAAATTTCAACTTTTTCGTAAGGGGGGGTGTTACGTTTTTTTCATTTTTCTGGCTAGACATTTTTTTCCATTTTTGACCACAAAATGATTTCAAATTTCTTGTAATGAGGGGGTGTTATGTTTTTGCAGTTTTCTCATGAGGGTGTCAAGTTTTCTACCATTTTTGATGATGAAAAAATTTCAACTTTTTCGTAAGGGGGGGTGTTACGTTTCTTTCATTTTTCAAGCTAGGCATTTTTTTCAATTTTTGACCACAAAATAATTTAAAATTTCTTGTAATGAGGGGGTGTTATGTTTTTGCAGTTTTCTCATGAGGGTGTCAAGTTTTCTTCCAATTTTGACCATAAAAAAATTTCAACTTTTTCGTAAGGGGGGGTGTTAAGTTTTTTTCATTTTTCTGGCTAGACATTTTTTTCCATTTCTGACCACAAAATAATTTCAACTTTCTTGTAATGAGGGGGTGTTATGTTTTTGCAGTTTTCTCATGAGGGTGTCAAGTTTTCTTCCATTTTTGACGATAAAAAAATTTCAACTTTTTCGTTAGGGGGTGTGTTATGTTTTTTTCATTTTTCTGGCTAGACATTTTTTTCCATTTTTGACCACAAAATGATTTCAAATTTCTTGTAATGAGGGGGTGTTATGTTTTTGCAGTTTTCTCATGAGGGTGTCAAGTTTTCTTCCATTTTTGACGATAAAAAAATTTAAACTTTTTCGTTAGGGGGTGTTAAGTTTTTTTCATTTTTCTGGCTAGACATTTTTTTCCATTTCTGACCACAAAATAATTTCAACTTTCTTGTAATGAGGGGGTGTTATGTTTTTGCAGTTTTCTCATGAGGGTGTCAAGTTTTCTTCCATTTTTGACCATAAAAAAATTTCAACTTTTTCGTAAGGGGGGTGTTATGTTTTTTTCATTTTTCTGGCTAGACATTTTTTTCCATTTTTGACCACAAAATGATTTCAAATTTCTTGTAATGAGGGGGTGTTATGTTTTTGCAGTTTTCTCATGAGGGTGTCAAGTTTTCTTCCATTTTTGACGATAAAAAAATGTCCACCTTTTCGTAAGGGGGGGTGTTAAGTTTTTTTCATTTTTCTGGCTAGACATTTTTTTCCATTTTTGACCACAAAATGATTTCAAATTTCTTGTAATGAGGGGGTGTTATGTTTTTGCAGTTTTCTCATGAGGGTGTCAAGTTTTCTACCATTTTTGATGATGAAAAAATTTCAACTTTTTCGTAAGGGGGGGTGTTACGTTTCTTTCATTTTTCAAGCTAGGCATTTTTTTCAATTTTTGACCACAAAATAATTTAAAATTTCTTGTAATGAGGGGGTGTTATGTTTTTGCAGTTTTCTCATGAGGGTGTCAAGTTTTCTTCCAATTTTGACCATAAAAAAATTTCAACTTTTTCGTAAGGGGGGGTGTTAAGTTTTTTTCATTTTTCTGGCTAGACATTTTTTTCCATTTCTGACCACAAAATAATTTCAACTTTCTTGTAATGAGGGGGTGTTATGTTTTTGCAGTTTTCTCATGAGGGTGTCAAGTTTTCTTCCATTTTTGACGATAAAAAAATTTCAACTTTTTCGTTAGGGGGTGTGTTATGTTTTTTTCATTTTTCTGGCTAGACATTTTTTTCCATTTTTGACCACAAAATGATTTCAAATTTCTTGTAATGAGGGGGTGTTATGTTTTTGCAGTTTTCTCATGAGGGTGTCAAGTTTTCTTCCATTTTTGACGATAAAAAAATTTAAACTTTTTCGTTAGGGGGTGTTAAGTTTTTTTCATTTTTCTGGCTAGACATTTTTTTCCATTTCTGACCACAAAATAATTTCAACTTTCTTGTAATGAGGGGGTGTTATGTTTTTGCAGTTTTCTCATGAGGGTGTCAAGTTTTCTTCCATTTTTGACCATAAAAAAATTTCAACTTTTTCGTAAGGGGGGTGTTATGTTTTTTTCATTTTTCTGGCTAGACATTTTTTTCCATTTTTGACCACAAAATGATTTCAAATTTCTTGTAATGAGGGGGTGTTATGTTTTTGCAGTTTTCTCATGAGGGTGTCAAGTTTTCTTCCATTTTTGACGATAAAAAAATGTCCACCTTTTCGTAAGGGGGGGTGTTAAGTTTTTTTCATTTTTCTGGCTAGACATTTTTTTCCATTTTTGACCACAAAATGATTTCAAATTTCTTGTAATGAGGGGGTGTTATGTTTTTGCAGTTTTCTCATGAGGGTGTCAAGTTTTCTTCCATTTTTGACCATAAAAAAATTTCAACTTTTTCGTAAGGGGGGTGTTATGTTTTTTTCATTTTTCTGGCTAGACATTTTTTTCCATTTTTGACCACAAAATGATTTCAAATTTATTGTAATGAGGGGGTGTTATGTTTTTGCAGTTTTCTCATGAGGGTGTCAAGTTTTCTTCCATTTTTGACGATAAAAAAATTTCAACTTTTTCGTAAGGGGGTGTTACGTTTATTTCATTTTTCTACCTAGGCATTTTTTTCAATTTTTGACCACAAAACAATTTAATTTCAAATTTCTCGTAATGAGGGGTGTTATGTTTTTGCAGTTTTCTCATGAGGGTGTCAAGTTTTCTTCCATTTTTGACGATAAAAAAATTTCAACTTTTTCGTAAGGGGGGTGTTAAGTTTTTTTCATTTTTCTGGCTAGACATTTTTTTCCATTTCTGACCACAAAATAATTTCAACTTTCTTGTAATGAGGGGGTGTTATGTTTTTGCAGTTTTCTCATGAGGGTGTCAAGTTTTCTTCCATTTTTGACCATAAAAAAATTTCAACTTTTTCGTAAGGGGGGTGTTAAGTTTTTTTCATTTTTCTGGCTAGACATTTGTTTCCATATCTGACCACAAAATAATTTCAACTTTCTTGTAATGAGGGGGTGTTATGTTTTTGCAGTTTTCTCATGAGGGTGTCAAGTTTTCTTCCATTTTTGACCATAAAAAAATTTCAACTTTTTCGTAAGGGGGTGTTACGTTTATTTCATTTTTCTAGCTAGGCATTTTTTTCCATTTTTGACCACAAAATGATTTCAAATTTCTTGTAATGAGGGGGTGTTATGTTTTTGCAGTTTTCTCATGAGGGTGTCATGTATTCTTCCATTTTTGACGACAAAAAAATTTCAACTTTTTCGTAAGGGGGGGTGTTACGTTTTTTTCATTTTTCTGGCTAGACATTTTTTTCCATTTCTGACCACAAAATAATTTCAACTTTCTTGTAATGAGGGGGTGTTATGTTTTTGAAGTTTTCTCATGATGGTGTCAAGTTTTCTTCCATTTTTGACGATAAAAAATTTTCAACTTTTTCGTAAGGGGGGGTGTTACGTTTTTTTCATTTTTCTAGCTAGGCATTTTTTTCCATTTTTGACCACAAAATGATTTCAAATTTCTTGTAATGAGGGGGTGTTATGTTTTTGCAGTTTTCTCATGAGGGTGTCAAGTTTTCTTCCATTTTTGACGATAAAAAAATGTCAACTTTTTCGTAAGGGGGGTGTTAAGTTTTTTTCATTTTTCTGGCTAGACATTTGTTTCCATATCTGACCACAAAATAATTTCAACTTTCTTGTAATGAGGGGGTGTTATGTTTTTGCAGTTTTCTCATGAGGGTGTCAAGTTTTCTTCCATTTTTGACCATAAAAAAATTTCAACTTTTTCGTAAGGGGGGTGTTACGTTTATTTCATTTTTCTAGCTAGGCATTTTTTTCCATTTTTGACCACAAAATGATTTCAAATTTCTTGTAATGAGGGGGTGTTATGTTTTTGCAGTTTTCTCATGAGGGTGTCAAGTTTTCTTCCATTTTTGACGATAAAAAAATGTCAACTTTTTCGTAAGGGGGGTGTTAAGTTTTTTTCATTTTTCTGGCTAGACATTTGTTTCCATATCTGACCACAAAATAATTTCAACTTTCTTGTAATGAGGGGGTGTTATGTTTTTGCAGTTTTCTCATGAGGGTGTCAAGTTTTCTTCCATTTTTGACCATAAAAAAATTTCAACTTTTTCGTAAGGGGGGTGTTACGTTTATTTCATTTTTCTAGCTAGGCATTTTTTTCCATTTTTGACCACAAAATGATTTCAAATTTCTTGTAATGAGGGGGTGTTATGTTTTTGCAGTTTTCTCATGAGGGTGTCATGTTTTCTTCCATTTTTGACGACAAAAAAATTTCAACTTTTTCGTAAGGGGGGGTGTTACGTTTTTTTCATTTTTCTGGCTAGACATTTTTTTCCATTTCTGACCACAAAATAATTTCAACTTTCTTGTAATGAGGGGGTGTTATGTTTTTGCAGTTTTCTCATGAGGGTGTCAAGTTTTCTTCCATTTTTGACGATAAAAAAATTTCAACTTTTTCGTTAGGGGGTGTGTTATGTTTTTTTCATTTTTCTGGCTAGACATTTTTTTCCATTTTTGACCACAAAATGATTTCAAATTTCTTGTAATGAGGGGGTGTTATGTTTTTGCAGTTTTCTCATGAGGGTGTCAAGTTTTCTTCCATTTTTGACGATAAAAAAATGTCAACTTTTTCGTAAGGGGGGTGTTAAGTTTTTTTCATTTTTCTGGCTAGACATTTTTTTCCATTTCTGACCACAAAATAATTTCAACTTTCTTGTAATGAGGGGGTGTTATGTTTTTGCAGTTTTCTCATGAGGGTGTCAAGTTTTCTTCCATTTTTGACCATAAAAAAATTTCAACTTTTTCGTAAGGGGGGTGTTAAGTTTTTTTCATTTTTCTGGCTAGACATTTGTTTCCATATCTGACCACAAAATAATTTCAACTTTCTTGTAATGAGGGGGTGTTATGTTTTTGCAGTTTTCTCATGAGGGTGTCAAGTTTTCTTCCATTTTTGACCATAAAAAAATTTCAACTTTTTCGTAAGGGGGTGTTACGTTTATTTCATTTTTCTAGCTAGGCATTTTTTTCCATTTTTGACCACAAAATGATTTCAAATTTCTTGTAATGAGGGGGTGTTATGTTTTTGCAGTTTTCTCATGAGGGTGTCATGTTTTCTTCCATTTTTGACGACAAAAAAATTTCAACTTTTTCGTAAGGGGGGGTGTTACGTTTTTTTCATTTTTCTGGCTAGACATTTTTTTCCATTTCTGACCACAAAATAATTTCAACTTTCTTGTAATGAGGGGGTGTTATGTTTTTGAAGTTTTCTCATGATGGTGTCAAGTTTTCTTCCATTTTTGACGATAAAAAATTTTCAACTTTTTCGTAAGGGGGGGTGTTACGTTTTTTTCATTTTTCTGGCTAGACATTTTTTTCCATTTTTGACCACAAAATGATTTCAAATTTCTTGTAATGAGGGGGTGTTATGTTTTTGCAGTTTTCTCATGAGGGTGTCAAGTTTTCTTCCATTTTTGACGATAAAAAAATTTCAACTTTTTCGTTAGGGGGTGTTAAGTTTTTTTCATTTTTCTGGCTAGACATTTGTTTCCATATCTGACCACAAAATAATTTCAACTTTCTTGTAATGAGGGGGTGTTATGTTTTTGCAGTTTTCTCATGAGGGTGTCAAGTTTTCTTCCATTTTTGACCATAAAAAAATTTCAACTTTTTCGTAAGGGGGGTGTTACGTTTATTTCATTTTTCTAGCTAGGCATTTTTTTCCATTTTTGACCACAAAATGATTTCAAATTTCTTGTAATGAGGGGGTGTTATGTTTTTGCAGTTTTCTCATGAGGGTGTCAAGTTTTCTTCCATTTTTGACGATAAAAAAATGTCAACTTTTTCGTAAGGGGGGTGTTAAGTTTTTTTCATTTTTCTGGCTAGACATTTTTTTCCATTTCTGACCACAAAATAATTTCAACTTTCTTGTAATGAGGGGGTGTTATTTTTTTGCAGTTTTCTCATGAGGGTGTCAAGTTTTCTTCCATTTTTGACCATAAAAAAATTTCAACTTTTTCGTAAGGGGGGTGTTACGTTTATTTCATTTTTCTGGCTAGACATTTGTTTCCATATCTGACCACAAAATAATTTCAACTTTCTTGTAATGAGGGGGTGTTATGTTTTTGCAGTTTTCTCATGAGGGTGTCAAGTTTTCTTCCATTTTTGACCATAAAAAAATTTCAACTTTTTCGTAAGGGGGGTGTTACGTTTATTTCATTTTTCTAGCTAGGCATTTTTTTTCCATTTTTGACCACAAAATGATTTCAAATTTCTTGTAATGAGGGGGTGTTATGTTTTTGCAGTTTTCTCATGAGGGTGTCATGTTTTCTTCCATTTTTGACGATAAAAAAATTTCAACTTTTTCGTAAGGGGGGGTGTTACGTTTTTTTCATTTTTCTGGCTAGACATTTTTTTCCATTTCTGACCACAAAATAATTTCAACTTTCTTGTAATGAGGGGGTGTTATGTTTTTGAAGTTTTCTCATGATGGTGTCAAGTTTTCTTCCATTTTTGACGATAAAAAAATTTCAACTTTTTCGTAAGGGGGGGTGTTACGTTTTTTTCATTTTTCTGGCTAGACATTTTTTTCCATTTTTGACCACAAAATGATTTCAAATTTCTTGTAATGAGGGGGTGTTATGTTTTTGCAGTTTTCTCATGAGGGTGTCAAGTTTTCTACCATTTTTGATGATGAAAAAATTTCAACTTTTTCGTAAGGGGGGGTGTTACGTTTCTTTCATTTTTCAAGCTAGGCATTTTTTTCAATTTTTGACCACAAAATAATTTAAAATTTCTTGTAATGAGGGGGTGTTATGTTTTTGCAGTTTTCTCATGAGGGTGTCAAGTTTTCTTCCAATTTTGACCATAAAAAAATTTCAACTTTTTCGTAAGGGGGGGTGTTAAGTTTTTTTCATTTTTCTGGCTAGACATTTTTTTCCATTTCTGACCACAAAATAATTTCAACTTTCTTGTAATGAGGGGGTGTTATGTTTTTGCAGTTTTCTCATGAGGGTGTCAAGTTTTCTTCCATTTTTGACGATAAAAAAATTTCAACTTTTTCGTTAGGGGGTGTGTTATGTTTTTTTCATTTTTCTGGCTAGACATTTTTTTCCATTTTTGACCACAAAATGATTTCAAATTTCTTGTAATGAGGGGGTGTTATGTTTTTGCAGTTTTCTCATGAGGGTGTCAAGTTTTCTTCCATTTTTGACGATAAAAAAATTTAAACTTTTTCGTTAGGGGGTGTTAAGTTTTTTTCATTTTTCTGGCTAGACATTTTTTTCCATTTCTGACCACAAAATAATTTCAACTTTCTTGTAATGAGGGGGTGTTATGTTTTTGCAGTTTTCTCATGAGGGTGTCAAGTTTTCTTCCATTTTTGACCATAAAAAAATTTCAACTTTTTCGTAAGGGGGGTGTTATGTTTTTTTCATTTTTCTGGCTAGACATTTTTTTCCATTTTTGACCACAAAATGATTTCAAATTTCTTGTAATGAGGGGGTGTTATGTTTTTGCAGTTTTCTCATGAGGGTGTCAAGTTTTCTTCCATTTTTGACGATAAAAAAATGTCCACCTTTTCGTAAGGGGGGGTGTTAAGTTTTTTTCATTTTTCTGGCTAGACATTTTTTTCCATTTTTGACCACAAAATGATTTCAAATTTCTTGTAATGAGGGGGTGTTATGTTTTTGCAGTTTTCTCATGAGGGTGTCAAGTTTTCTACCATTTTTGATGATGAAAAAATTTCAACTTTTTCGTAAGGGGGGGTGTTACGTTTCTTTCATTTTTCAAGCTAGGCATTTTTTTCAATTTTTGACCACAAAATAATTTAAAATTTCTTGTAATGAGGGGGTGTTATGTTTTTGC
This sequence comes from Symphodus melops, assembly GCF_947650265.1. Lineage (NCBI taxonomy): Eukaryota > Metazoa > Chordata > Actinopteri > Labriformes > Labridae > Symphodus > Symphodus melops. Next base: position 13,829,457 of record NC_136713.1, on the reverse strand, counting down.
AGTTTTCTCATGAGGGTGTCAAGTTTTCTTCCAATTTTGACCATAAAAAAATTTCAACTTTTTCGTAAGGGGGGGTGTTAAGTTTTTTTCATTTTTCTGGCTAGACATTTTTTTCCATTTCTGACCACAAAATAATTTCAACTTTCTTGTAATGAGGGGGTGTTATGTTTTTGCAGTTTTCTCATGAGGGTGTCAAGTTTTCTTCCATTTTTGACGATAAAAAAATTTCAACTTTTTCGTTAGGGGGTGTGTTATGTTTTTTTCATTTTTCTGGCTAGACATTTTTTTCCATTTTTGACCACAAAATGATTTCAAATTTCTTGTAATGAGGGGGTGTTATGTTTTTGCAGTTTTCTCATGAGGGTGTCAAGTTTTCTTCCATTTTTGACGATAAAAAAATTTAAACTTTTTCGTTAGGGGGTGTTAAGTTTTTTTCATTTTTCTGGCTAGACATTTTTTTCCATTTCTGACCACAAAATAATTTCAACTTTCTTGTAATGAGGGGGTGTTATGTTTTTGCAGTTTTCTCATGAGGGTGTCAAGTTTTCTTCCATTTTTGACCATAAAAAAATTTCAACTTTTTCGTAAGGGGGGTGTTATGTTTTTTTCATTTTTCTGGCTAGACATTTTTTTCCATTTTTGACCACAAAATGATTTCAAATTTCTTGTAATGAGGGGGTGTTATGTTTTTGCAGTTTTCTCATGAGGGTGTCAAGTTTTCTTCCATTTTTGACGATAAAAAAATGTCCACCTTTTCGTAAGGGGGGGTGTTAAGTTTTTTTCATTTTTCTGGCTAGACATTTTTTTCCATTTTTGACCACAAAATGATTTCAAATTTCTTGTAATGAGGGGGTGTTATGTTTTTGCAGTTTTCTCATGAGGGTGTCAAGTTTTCTTCCATTTTTGACCATAAAAAAATTTCAACTTTTTCGTAAGGGGGGTGTTATGTTTTTTTCATTTTTCTGGCTAGACATTTTTTTCCATTTTTGACCACAAAATGATTTCAAATTTATTGTAATGAGGGGGTGTTATGTTTTTGCAGTTTTCTCATGAGGGTGTCAAGTTTTCTTCCATTTTTGACGATAAAAAAATTTCAACTTTTTCGTAAGGGGGTGTTACGTTTATTTCATTTTTCTACCTAGGCATTTTTTTCAATTTTTGACCACAAAACAATTTAATTTCAAATTTCTCGTAATGAGGGGTGTTATGTTTTTGCAGTTTTCTCATGAGGGTGTCAAGTTTTCTTCCATTTTTGACGATAAAAAAATTTCAACTTTTTCGTAAGGGGGGTGTTAAGTTTTTTTCATTTTTCTGGCTAGACATTTTTTTCCATTTCTGACCACAAAATAATTTCAACTTTCTTGTAATGAGGGGGTGTTATGTTTTTGCAGTTTTCTCATGAGGGTGTCAAGTTTTCTTCCATTTTTGACCATAAAAAAATTTCAACTTTTTCGTAAGGGGGGTGTTAAGTTTTTTTCATTTTTCTGGCTAGACATTTGTTTCCATATCTGACCACAAAATAATTTCAACTTTCTTGTAATGAGGGGGTGTTATGTTTTTGCAGTTTTCTCATGAGGGTGTCAAGTTTTCTTCCATTTTTGACCATAAAAAAATTTCAACTTTTTCGTAAGGGGGTGTTACGTTTATTTCATTTTTCTAGCTAGGCATTTTTTTCCATTTTTGACCACAAAATGATTTCAAATTTCTTGTAATGAGGGGGTGTTATGTTTTTGCAGTTTTCTCATGAGGGTGTCATGTTTTCTTCCATTTTTGACGACAAAAAAATTTCAACTTTTTCGTAAGGGGGGGTGTTACGTTTTTTTCATTTTTCTGGCTAGACATTTTTTTCCATTTCTGACCACAAAATAATTTCAACTTTCTTGTAATGAGGGGGTGTTATGTTTTTGAAGTTTTCTCATGATGGTGTCAAGTTTTCTTCCATTTTTGACGATAAAAAATTTTCAACTTTTTCGTAAGGGGGGGTGTTACGTTTTTTTCATTTTTCTGGCTAGACATTTTTTTCCATTTTTGACCACAAAATGATTTCAAATTTCTTGTAATGAGGGGGTGTTATGTTTTTGCAGTTTTCTCATGAGGGTGTCAAGTTTTCTTCCATTTTTGACGATAAAAAAATTTCAACTTTTTCGTTAGGGGGTGTTAAGTTTTTTTCATTTTTCTGGCTAGACATTTGTTTCCATATCTGACCACAAAATAATTTCAACTTTCTTGTAATGAGGGGGTGTTATGTTTTTGCAGTTTTCTCATGAGGGTGTCAAGTTTTCTTCCATTTTTGACCATAAAAAAATTTCAACTTTTTCGTAAGGGGGGTGTTACGTTTATTTCATTTTTCTAGCTAGGCATTTTTTTCCATTTTTGACCACAAAATGATTTCAAATTTCTTGTAATGAGGGGGTGTTATGTTTTTGCAGTTTTCTCATGAGGGTGTCAAGTTTTCTTCCATTTTTGACGATAAAAAAATGTCAACTTTTTCGTAAGGGGGGTGTTAAGTTTTTTTCATTTTTCTGGCTAGACATTTTTTTCCATTTCTGACCACAAAATAATTTCAACTTTCTTGTAATGAGGGGGTGTTATTTTTTTGCAGTTTTCTCATGAGGGTGTCAAGTTTTCTTCCATTTTTGACCATAAAAAAATTTCAACTTTTTCGTAAGGGGGGTGTTACGTTTATTTCATTTTTCTGGCTAGACATTTGTTTCCATATCTGACCACAAAATAATTTCAACTTTCTTGTAATGAGGGGGTGTTATGTTTTTGCAGTTTTCTCATGAGGGTGTCAAGTTTTCTTCCATTTTTGACCATAAAAAAATTTCAACTTTTTCGTAAGGGGGGTGTTACGTTTATTTCATTTTTCTAGCTAGGCATTTTTTTTCCATTTTTGACCACAAAATGATTTCAAATTTCTTGTAATGAGGGGGTGTTATGTTTTTGCAGTTTTCTCATGAGGGTGTCATGTTTTCTTCCATTTTTGACGATAAAAAAATTTCAACTTTTTCGTAAGGGGGGGTGTTACGTTTTTTTCATTTTTCTGGCTAGACATTTTTTTCCATTTCTGACCACAAAATAATTTCAACTTTCTTGTAATGAGGGGGTGTTATGTTTTTGAAGTTTTCTCATGATGGTGTCAAGTTTTCTTCCATTTTTGACGATAAAAAAATTTCAACTTTTTCGTAAGGGGGGGTGTTACGTTTTTTTCATTTTTCTGGCTAGACATTTTTTTCCATTTTTGACCACAAAATGATTTCAAATTTCTTGTAATGAGGGGGTGTTATGTTTTTGCAGTTTTCTCATGAGGGTGTCAAGTTTTCTACCATTTTTGATGATGAAAAAATTTCAACTTTTTCGTAAGGGGGGGTGTTACGTTTCTTTCATTTTTCAAGCTAGGCATTTTTTTCAATTTTTGACCACAAAATAATTTAAAATTTCTTGTAATGAGGGGGTGTTATGTTTTTGCAGTTTTCTCATGAGGGTGTCAAGTTTTCTTCCAATTTTGACCATAAAAAAATTTCAACTTTTTCGTAAGGGGGGGTGTTAAGTTTTTTTCATTTTTCTGGCTAGACATTTTTTTCCATTTCTGACCACAAAATAATTTCAACTTTCTTGTAATGAGGGGGTGTTATGTTTTTGCAGTTTTCTCATGAGGGTGTCAAGTTTTCTTCCATTTTTGACGATAAAAAAATTTCAACTTTTTCGTTAGGGGGTGTGTTATGTTTTTTTCATTTTTCTGGCTAGACATTTTTTTCCATTTTTGACCACAAAATGATTTCAAATTTCTTGTAATGAGGGGGTGTTATGTTTTTGCAGTTTTCTCATGAGGGTGTCAAGTTTTCTTCCATTTTTGACGATAAAAAAATTTAAACTTTTTCGTTAGGGGGTGTTAAGTTTTTTTCATTTTTCTGGCTAGACATTTTTTTCCATTTCTGACCACAAAATAATTTCAACTTTCTTGTAATGAGGGGGTGTTATGTTTTTGCAGTTTTCTCATGAGGGTGTCAAGTTTTCTTCCATTTTTGACCATAAAAAAATTTCAACTTTTTCGTAAGGGGGGTGTTATGTTTTTTTCATTTTTCTGGCTAGACATTTTTTTCCATTTTTGACCACAAAATGATTTCAAATTTCTTGTAATGAGGGGGTGTTATGTTTTTGCAGTTTTCTCATGAGGGTGTCAAGTTTTCTTCCATTTTTGACGATAAAAAAATGTCCACCTTTTCGTAAGGGGGGGTGTTAAGTTTTTTTCATTTTTCTGGCTAGACATTTTTTTCCATTTTTGACCACAAAATGATTTCAAATTTCTTGTAATGAGGGGGTGTTATGTTTTTGCAGTTTTCTCATGAGGGTGTCAAGTTTTCTACCATTTTTGATGATGAAAAAATTTCAACTTTTTCGTAAGGGGGGGTGTTACGTTTCTTTCATTTTTCAAGCTAGGCATTTTTTTCAATTTTTGACCACAAAATAATTTAAAATTTCTTGTAATGAGGGGGTGTTATGTTTTTGCAGTTTTCTCATGAGGGTGTCAAGTTTTCTTCCAATTTTGACCATAAAAAAATTTCAACTTTTTCGTAAGGGGGGGTGTTAAGTTTTTTTCATTTTTCTGGCTAGACATTTTTTTCCATTTCTGACCACAAAATAATTTCAACTTTCTTGTAATGAGGGGGTGTTATGTTTTTGCAGTTTTCTCATGAGGGTGTCAAGTTTTCTTCCATTTTTGACGATAAAAAAATTTCAACTTTTTCGTTAGGGGGTGTGTTATGTTTTTTTCATTTTTCTGGCTAGACATTTTTTTCCATTTTTGACCACAAAATGATTTCAAATTTCTTGTAATGAGGGGGTGTTATGTTTTTGCAGTTTTCTCATGAGGGTGTCAAGTTTTCTTCCATTTTTGACGATAAAAAAATTTAAACTTTTTCGTTAGGGGGTGTTAAGTTTTTTTCATTTTTCTGGCTAGACATTTTTTTCCATTTCTGACCACAAAATAATTTCAACTTTCTTGTAATGAGGGGGTGTTATGTTTTTGCAGTTTTCTCATGAGGGTGTCAAGTTTTCTTCCATTTTTGACCATAAAAAAATTTCAACTTTTTCGTAAGGGGGGTGTTATGTTTTTTTCATTTTTCTGGCTAGACATTTTTTTCCATTTTTGACCACAAAATGATTTCAAATTTCTTGTAATGAGGGGGTGTTATGTTTTTGCAGTTTTCTCATGAGGGTGTCAAGTTTTCTTCCATTTTTGACGATAAAAAAATGTCCACCTTTTCGTAAGGGGGGGTGTTAAGTTTTTTTCATTTTTCTGGCTAGACATTTTTTTCCATTTTTGACCACAAAATGATTTCAAATTTCTTGTAATGAGGGGGTGTTATGTTTTTGCAGTTTTCTCATGAGGGTGTCAAGTTTTCTTCCATTTTTGACCATAAAAAAATTTCAACTTTTTCGTAAGGGGGGTGTTATGTTTTTTTCATTTTTCTGGCTAGACATTTTTTTCCATTTTTGACCACAAAATGATTTCAAATTTATTGTAATGAGGGGGTGTTATGTTTTTGCAGTTTTCTCATGAGGGTGTCAAGTTTTCTTCCATTTTTGACGATAAAAAAATTTCAACTTTTTCGTAAGGGGGTGTTACGTTTATTTCATTTTTCTACCTAGGCATTTTTTTCAATTTTTGACCACAAAACAATTTAATTTCAAATTTCTCGTAATGAGGGGTGTTATGTTTTTGCAGTTTTCTCATGAGGGTGTCAAGTTTTCTTCCATTTTTGACGATAAAAAAATTTCAACTTTTTCGTAAGGGGGGTGTTAAGTTTTTTTCATTTTTCTGGCTAGACATTTTTTTCCATTTTTGACCACAAAATGATTTCAAATTTCTTGTAATGAGGGGGTGTTATGGTTTTGCAGTTTTCTCATGAGGGTGTCAAGTTTTCTTCCATTTTTGACGATAAAAAAATTTCAACTTTTTCGTAAGGGGGGGTGTTACGTTTTTTTCATTTTTCTGGCTAGACATTTTTTTCCATTTCTGACCACAAAATAATTTCAACTTTCTTGTAATGAGGGGGTGTTATGTTTTTGAAGTTTTCTCATGATGGTGTCAAGTTTTCTTCCATTTTTGACGATAAAAAAATTTCAACTTTTTCGTAAGGTTGGGTGTCACGTTTTTTTCATTTTTCTGGCTAGACATTTTTTTCCATTTTTGACCACAAAATGATTTCAAATTTCTTGTAATGAGGGGGTGTTATGTTTTTGCAGTTTTCTCATGAGGGTGTCAAGTTTTCTTCCATTTTTGACGATAAAAAAATTTCAACTTTTTCGTAAGGGGGTGTTACGTTTATTTCATTTTTCTAGCTAGGCATTTTTTTCAATTTTTGACCACAAAACAATTTCAAATTTCTCGTAATGAGGGGTGTTATTTTTTTGCAGTTTTCTCATGAGGGTGTCAAGTTTTCTTCCATTTTTGACGATAAAAAAATTTCAACTTTTTCGTAAGGGGGGTGTTAAGTTTTTTTCATTTTTCTGGCTAGACATTTTTTTCCATTTTTGACCACAAAATGATTTCAAATTTCTTGTAATGAGGGGGTGTTATGTTTTTGCAGTTTTCTCATGAGGGTGTCAAGTTTTCTACCATTTTTGATGATGAAAAAATTTCAACTTTTTCGTAAGGGGGGGTGTTACGTTTCTTTCATTTTTCAAGCTAGGCATTTTTTTCAATTTTTGACCACAAAATAATTTAAAATTTCTTGTAATGAGGGGGTGTTATGTTTTTGCAGTTTTCTCATGAGGGTGTCAAGTTTTCTTCCAATTTTGACCATAAAAAAATTTCAACTTTTTCGTAAGGGGGGGTGTTAAGTTTTTTTCATTTTTCTGGCTAGACATTTTTTTCCATTTCTGACCACAAAATAATTTCAACTTTCTTGTAATGAGGGGGTGTTATGTTTTTGCAGTTTTCTCATGAGGGTGTCAAGTTTTCTTCCATTTTTGACGATAAAAAAATTTCAACTTTTTCGTTAGGGGGTGTGTTATGTTTTTTTCATTTTTCTGGCTAGACATTTTTTTCCATTTTTGACCACAAAATGATTTCAAATTTCTTGTAATGAGGGGGTGTTATGTTTTTGCAGTTTTCTCATGAGGGTGTCAAGTTTTCTTCCATTTTTGACGATAAAAAAATTTAAACTTTTTCGTTAGGGGGTGTTAAGTTTTTTTCATTTTTCTGGCTAGACATTTTTTTCCATTTCTGACCACAAAATAATTTCAACTTTCTTGTAATGAGGGGGTGTTATGTTTTTGCAGTTTTCTCATGAGGGTGTCAAGTTTTCTTCCATTTTTGACCATAAAAAAATTTCAACTTTTTCGTAAGGGGGGTGTTATGTTTTTTTCATTTTTCTGGCTAGACATTTTTTTCCATTTTTGACCACAAAATGATTTCAAATTTCTTGTAATGAGGGGGTGTTATGTTTTTGCAGTTTTCTCATGAGGGTGTCAAGTTTTCTTCCATTTTTGACGATAAAAAAATGTCCACCTTTTCGTAAGGGGGGGTGTTAAGTTTTTTTCATTTTTCTGGCTAGACATTTTTTTCCATTTTTGACCACAAAATGATTTCAAATTTCTTGTAATGAGGGGGTGTTATGTTTTTGCAGTTTTCTCATGAGGGTGTCAAGTTTTCTTCCATTTTTGACCATAAAAAAATTTCAACTTTTTCGTAAGGGGGGTGTTATGTTTTTTTCATTTTTCTGGCTAGACATTTTTTTCCATTTTTGACCACAAAATGATTTCAAATTTATTGTAATGAGGGGGTGTTATGTTTTTGCAGTTTTCTCATGAGGGTGTCAAGTTTTCTTCCATTTTTGACGATAAAAAAATTTCAACTTTTTCGTAAGGGGGTGTTACGTTTATTTCATTTTTCTACCTAGGCATTTTTTTCAATTTTTGACCACAAAACAATTTCAAATTTCTCGTAATGAGGGGTGTTATGTTTTTGCAGTTTTCTCATGAGGGTGTCAAGTTTTCTTCCATTTTTGACGATAAAAAAATTTCAACTTTTTCGTAAGGGGGGTGTTAAGTTTTTTTCATTTTTCTGGCTAGACATTTTTTTCCATTTTTGACCACAAAATGATTTCAAATTTCTTGTAATGAGGGGGTGTTATGGTTTTGCAGTTTTCTCATGAGGGTGTCAAGTTTTCTTCCATTTTTGACGATAAAAAAATTTCAACTTTTTCGTAAGGGGGGGTGTTACGTTTTTTTCATTTTTCTGGCTAGACATTTTTTTCCATTTCTGACCACAAAATAATTTCAACTTTCTTGTAATGAGGGGGTGTTATGTTTTTGAAGTTTTCTCATGATGGTGTCAAGTTTTCTTCCATTTTTGACGATAAAAAAATTTCAACTTTTTCGTAAGGTTGGGTGTCACGTTTTTTTCATTTTTCTGGCTAGACATTTTTTTCCATTTTTGACCACAAAATGATTTCAAATTTCTTGTAATGAGGGGGTGTTATGTTTTTGCAGTTTTCTCATGAGGGTGTCAAGTTTTATTCCATTTTTGACGATAAAAAAATTTCAACTTTTTCGTAAGGGGGTGTTACGTTTATTTCATTTTTCTAGCTAGGCATTTTTTTCAATTTTTGACCACAAAACAATTTCAAATTTCTCGTAATGAGGGGTGTTATTTTTTTGCAGTTTTCTCATGAGGGTGTCAAGTTTTCTTCCATTTTTGACGATAAAAAAATTTCAACTTTTTCGTAAGGGGGGTGTTAAGTTTTTTTCATTTTTCTGGCTAGACATTTTTTTCCATTTTTGACCACAAAATGATTTCAAATTTCTTGTAATGAGGGGGTGTTATGTTTTTGCAGTTTTCTCATGAGGGTGTCAAGTTTTCTTCCATTTTTGACGATAAAAAAATGTCAACTTTTTCGTAAGGGGGGTGTTAAGTTTTTTTCATTTTTCTGGCTAGACATTTTTTTCCATTTCTGACCACAAAATAATTTCAACTTTCTTGTAATGAGGGGGTGTTATGTTTTTGCAGTTTTCTCATGAGGGTGTCAAGTTTTCTTCCATTTTTGACGATAAAAAAATTTCAACTTTTTCGTAAGGGGGTGTTAAGTTTTTTTCATTTTTCTGGCTAGACATTTGTTTCCATATCTGACCACAAAATAATTTCAACTTTCTTGTAATGAGGGGGTGTTATGTTTTTGCAGTTTTCTCATGAGGGTGTCAAGTTTTCTTCCATTTTTGACCATAAAAAAATTTCAACTTTTTCGTAAGGGGGGTGTTACGTTTATTTCATTTTTCTAGCTAGGCATTTTTTTCCATTTTTGACCACAAAATGATTTCAAATTTCTTGTAATGAGGGGGTGTTATGTTTTTGCAGTTTTCTCATGAGGGTGTCAACTTTTTCGTAAGGGGGGTGTTAAGTTTTTTTCATTTTTCTGGCTAGACATTTTTTTCCATTTTTGACCACAAAATGATTTCAACTTTCTTGTAATGAGGGGGTGTTATGTTTTTGCAGTTTTCTCATGAGGGTGTCAAGTTTTCTTCCATTTTTGACGATAAAAAAATTTCAACTTTTTCGTAAGGGGGGGTGTCACGTTTTTTTCATTTTTCTGGCTAGACATTTTTTTCCATTTTTGACCACAAAATGATTTCAAATTTCTTGTAATGAGGGGGTGTTATGTTTTTGCAGTTTTCTCATGAGGGTGTCAAGTTTTCTTCCATTTTTGACGATAAAAAAATTTCAACTTTTTCGTAAGGGGGTGTTACGTTTATTTCATTTTTCTAGCTAGGCATTTTTTTCAATTTTTGACCACAAAACAATTTCAAATTTCTCGTAATGAGGGGTGTTATGTTTTTGCAGTTTTCTCATGAGGGTGTCAAGTTTTCTTCCATTTTTGACGATAAAAAAATTTCAACTTTTTCGTAAGGGGGGTGTTAAGTTTTTTTCATTTTTCTGGCTAGACATTTTTTTCCATTTTTGACCACAAAATGATTTCAAATTTCTTGTAATGAGGGGGTGTTATGTTTTTGCAGTTTTCTCATGAGGGTGTCAAGTTTTCTTCCATTTTTGACGATGAAAAAATTTCAACTTTTTCGTAAGGGGGGGTGTTACGTTTTTTTCATTTTTCTGGCTAGACATTTTTTTCCATTTCTGACCACAAAATAATTTCAACTTTCTTGTAATGAGGGGGTGTTATGTTTTTGAAGTTTTCTCATGATGGTGTCAAGTTTTCTTCCATTTTTGACGATAAAAAATTTTCAACTTTTTCGTAAGGGGGGGTGTTACGTTTTTTTCATTTTTCTGGCTAGACATTTTTTTCCATTTTTGACCACAAAATGATTTCAAATTTCTTGTAATGAGGGGGTGTTATGTTTTTGCAGTTTTCTCATGAGGGTGTCAAGTTTTCTTCCATTTTTGACGATAAAAAAATTTCAACTTTTTCGTAAGGGGGTGTTACGTTTATTTCATTTTTCTAGCTAGGCATTTTTTTCAATTTTTGACCACAAAACAATTTCAAATTTCTCGTAATGAGGGGTGTTATGTTTTTGCAGTTTTCTCATGAGGGTGTCAAGTTTTCTTCCATTTTTGACGATAAAAAAATTTCAACTTTTTCGTAAGGGGGGTGTTAAGTTTTTTTCATTTTTCTGGCTAGACATTTTTTTCCATTTTTGACCACAAAATGATTTCAAATTTCTTGTAATGAGGGGGTGTTATGTTTTTGCAGTTTTCTCATGAGGGTGTCAAGTTTTCTTCCATTTTTGACGATAAAAAAATGTCAACTTTTTCGTAAGGGGGGTGTTAAGTTTTTTTCATTTTTCTGGCTAGACATTTTTTTCCATTTCTGACCACAAAATAATTTCAACTTTCTTGTAATGAGGGGGTGTTATGTTTTTGCAGTTTTCTCATGAGGGTGTCAAGTTTTCTTCCATTTTTGACGATAAAAAAATTTCAACTTTTTCGTAAGGGGGGGTGTCACGTTTTTTTCATTTTTCTGGCTAGACATTTTTTTCCATTTTTGACCACAAAATGATTTCAAATTTCTTGTAATGAGGGGGTGTTATGTTTTTGCAGTTTTCTCATGAGGGTGTCAAGTTTTCTTCCATTTTTGACGATAAAAAAATTTCAACTTTTTCGTAAGGGGGTGTTACGTTTATTTCATTTTTCTAGCTAGGCATTTTTTTCAATTTTTGACCACAAAACAATTTCAAATTTCTCGTAATGAGGGGTGTTATGTTTTTGCAGTTTTCTCATGAGGGTGTCAAGTTTTCTTCCATTTTTGACGATAAAAAAATTTCAACTTTTTCGTAAGGGGGGTGTTAAGTTTTTTTCATTTTTCTGGCTAGACATTTTTTTCCATTTTTGACCACAAAATGATTTCAAATTTCTTGTAATGAGGGGGTGTTATGTTTTTGCAGTTTTCTCATGAGGGTGTCAAGTTTTCTTCCATTTTTGACGATGAAAAAATTTCAACTTTTTCGTAAGGGGGGGTGTTACGTTTTTTTCATTTTTCTGGCTAGACATTTTTTTCCATTTCTGACCACAAAATAATTTCAACTTTCTTGTAATGAGGGGGTGTTATGTTTTTGAAGTTTTCTCATGATGGTGTCAAGTTTTCTTCCATTTTTGACGATAAAAAATTTTCAACTTTTTCGTAAGGGGGGGTGTTACGTTTTTTTCATTTTTCTGGCTAGACATTTTTTTCCATTTTTGACCACAAAATGATTTCAAATTTCTTGTAATGAGGGGGTGTTATGTTTTTGCAGTTTTCTCATGAGGGTGTCAAGTTTTCTTCCATTTTTGACGATAAAAAAATTTCAACTTTTTCGTAAGGGGGGGTGTTACGTTTTTTTCATTTTTCTGGCTAGACATTTTTTTCCATTTCTGACCACAAAATAATTTCAACTTTCTTGTAATGAGGGGGTGTTATGTTTTTGAAGTTTTCTCATGATGGTGTCAAGTTTTCTTCCATTTTTGACGATAAAAAAATTTCAACTTTTTCGTAAGGTTGGGTGTCACGTTTTTTTCATTTTTCTGGCTAGACATTTTTTTCCATTTTTGACCACAAAATGATTTCAAATTTCTTGTAATGAGGGGGTGTTATGTTTTTGCAGTTTTCTCATGAGGGTGTCAAGTTTTCTTCCATTTTTGACGATAAAAAAATTTCAACTTTTTCGTAAGGGGGGTGTTAAGTTTTTTTCATTTTTCTGGCTAGACATTTTTTTCCATTTCTGACCACAAAATAATTTCAACTTTCTTGTAATGAGGGGGTGTTATTTTTTTGCAGTTTTCTCATGAGGGTGTCAAGTTTTCTTCCCTTTTTGACCATAAAAAAATTTCAACTTTTTCGTAAGGGGGGTGTTACGTTTATTTCATTTTTCTGGCTAGACATTTGTTTCCATATCTGACCACAAAATAATTTCAACTTTCTTGTAATGAGGGGGTGTTATGTTTTTGCAGTTTTCTCATGAGGGTGTCAAGTTTTCTTCCATTTTTGACCATAAAAAAATTTCAACTTTTTCGTAAGGGGGGTGTTACGTTTATTTCATTTTTCTAGCTAGGCATTTTTTTTCCATTTTTGACCACAAAATGATTTCAAATTTCTTGTAATGAGGGGGTGTTATGTTTTTGCAGTTTTCTCATGAGGGTGTCATGTTTTCTTCCATTTTTGACGATAAAAAAATTTCAACTTTTTCGTAAGGGGGGGTGTTACGTTTTTTTCATTTTTCTGGCTAGACATTTTTTTCCATTTCTGACCACAAAATAATTTCAACTTTCTTGTAATGAGGGGGTGTTATGTTTTTGAAGTTTTCTCATGATGGTGTCAAGTTTTCTTCCATTTTTGACGATAAAAAAATTTCAACTTTTTCGTAAGGGGGGGTGTTACGTTTTTTTCATTTTTCTGGCTAGACATTTTTTTCCATTTTTGACCACAAAATGATTTCAAATTTCTTGTAATGAGGGGGTGTTATGTTTTTGCAGTTTTCTCATGAGGGTGTCAAGTTTTCTACCATTTTTGATGATGAAAAAATTTCAACTTTTTCGTAAGGGTGGGTGTTACGTTTCTTTCATTTTTCAAGCTAGGCATTTTTTTCAATTTTTGACCACAAAATAATTTAAAATTTCTTGTAATGAGGGGGTGTTATGTTTTTGCAGTTTTCTCATGAGGGTGTCAAGTTTTCTTCCAATTTTGACCATAAAAAAATTTCAACTTTTTCGTAAGGGGGGGTGTTAAGTTTTTTTCATTTTTCTGGCTAGACATTTTTTTCCATTTCTGACCACAAAATAATTTCAACTTTCTTGTAATGAGGGGGTGTTATGTTTTTGCAGTTTTCTCATGAGGGTGTCAAGTTTTCTTCCATTTTTGACGATAAAAAAATTTCAACTTTTTCGTTAGGGGGTGTGTTATGTTTTTTTCATTTTTCTGGCTAGACATTTTTTTCCATTTTTGACCACAAAATGATTTCAAATTTCTTGTAATGAGGGGGTGTTATGTTTTTGCAGTTTTCTCATGAGGGTGTCAAGTTTTCTTCCATTTTTGACGATAAAAAAATTTCAACTTTTTCGTTAGGGGGTGTTAAGTTTTTTTCATTTTTCTGGCTAGACATTTTTTTCCATTTCTGACCACAAAATAATTTCAACTTTCTTGTAATGAGGGGGTGTTATGTTTTTGCAGTTTTCTCATGAGGGTGTCAAGTTTTCTTCCATTTTTGACCATAAAAAAATTTCAACTTTTTCGTAAGGGGGGTGTTATGTTTTTTTCATTTTTCTGGCTAGACATTTTTTTCCATTTTTGACCACAAAATGATTTCAAATTTCTTGTAATGAGGGGGTGTTATGTTTTTGCAGTTTTCTCATGAGGGTGTCAAGTTTTCTTCCATTTTTGACGATAAAAAAATGTCCACCTTTTCGTAAGGGGGGGTGTTAAGTTTTTTTCATTTTTCTGGCTAGACATTTTTTTCCATTTTTGACCACAAAATGATTTCAAATTTCTTGTAATGAGGGGGTGTTATGTTTTTGCAGTTTTCTCATGAGGGTGTCAAGTTTTCTTCCATTTCTGACCATAAAAAAATTTCAACTTTTTCGTAAGGGGGGTGTTATGTTTTTTTCATTTTTCTGGCTAGACATTTTTTTCCATTTTTGACCACAAAATGATTTCAAATTTATTGTAATGAGGGGGTGTTATGTTTTTGCAGTTTTCTCATGAGGGTGTCAAGTTTTCTTCCATTTTTGACCATAAAAAAATTTCAACTTTTTCGTAAGGGGGGTGTTACGTTTATTTCATTTTTCTAGCTAGGCATTTTTCTTCCATTTTTGACCACAAAATGATTTCAAATTTCTTGTAATGAGGGGGTGTTATGTTTTTGCAGTTTTCTCATGAGGGTGTCATGTTTTCTTCCATTTTTGACGATAAAAAAATTTCAACTTTTTCGTAAGGGGGGGTGTTACGTTTTTTTCATTTTTCTGGCTAGACATTTTTTTCCATTTCTGACCACAAAATAATTTCAACTTTCTTGTAATGAGGGGGTGTTATGTTTTTGAAGTTTTCTCATGATGGTGTCAAGTTTTCTTCCATTTTTGACGATAAAAAAATTTCAACTTTTTCGTAAGGGGGGGTGTTACGTTTTTTTCATTTTTCTGGCTAGACATTTTTTTCCATTTTTGACCACAAAATGATTTCAAATTTCTTGTAATGAGGGGGTGTTATGTTTTTGCAGTTTTCTCATGAGGGTGTCAAGTTTTCTACCATTTTTGATGATGAAAAAATTTCAACTTTTTCGTAAGGGGGGGTGTTACGTTTCTTTCATTTTTCAAGCTAGGCATTTTTTTCAATTTTTGACCACAAAATAATTTAAAATTTCTTGTAATGAGGGGGTGTTATGTTTTTGCAGTTTTCTCATGAGGGTGTCAAGTTTTCTTCCAATTTTGACCATAAAAAAATTTCAACTTTTTCGTAAGGGGGGGTGTTAAGTTTTTTTCATTTTTCTGGCTAGACATTTTTTTCCATTTCTGACCACAAAATAATTTCAACTTTCTTGTAATGAGGGGGTGTTATGTTTTTGCAGTTTTCTCATGAGGGTGTCAAGTTTTCTTCCATTTTTGACGATAAAAAAATTTCAACTTTTTCGTTAGGGGGTGTGTTATGTTTTTTTCATTTTTCTGGCTAGACATTTTTTTCCATTTTTGACCACAAAATGATTTCAAATTTCTTGTAATGAGGGGGTGTTATGTTTTTGCAGTTTTCTCATGAGGGTGTCAAGTTTTCTTCCATTTTTGACGATAAAAAAATTTCAACTTTTTCGTTAGGGGGTGTTAAGTTTTTTTCATTTTTCTGGCTAGACATTTTTTTCCATTTCTGACCACAAAATAATTTCAACTTTCTTGTAATGAGGGGGTGTTATGTTTTTGCAGTTTTCTCATGAGGGTGTCAAGTTTTCTTCCATTTTTGACCATAAAAAAATTTCAACTTTTTCGTAAGGGGGGTGTTATGTTTTTTTCATTTTTCTGGCTAGACATTTTTTTCCATTTTTGACCACAAAATGATTTCAAATTTCTTGTAATGAGGGGGTGTTATGTTTTTGCAGTTTTCTCATGAGGGTGTCAAGTTTTCTTCCATTTTTGACGATAAAAAAATGTCCACCTTTTCGTAAGGGGGGGTGTTAAGTTTTTTTCATTTTTCTGGCTAGACATTTTTTTCCATTTTTGACCACAAAATGATTTCAAATTTCTTGTAATGAGGGGGTGTTATGTTTTTGCAGTTTTCTCATGAGGGTGTCAAGTTTTCTTCCATTTTTGACCATAAAAAAATTTCAACTTTTTCGTAAGGGGGGTGTTATGTTTTTTTCATTTTTCTGGCTAGACATTTTTTTCCATTTTTGACCACAAAATGATTTCAAATTTATTGTAATGAGGGGGTGTTATGTTTTTGCAGTTTTCTCATGAGGGTGTCAAGTTTTCTTCCATTTTTGACGATAAAAAAATTTCAACTTTTTCGTAAGGGGGTGTTACGTTTATTTCATTTTTCTACCTAGGCATTTTTTTCAATTTTTGACCACAAAACAATTTCAAATTTCTCGTAATGAGGGGTGTTATGTTTTTGCAGTTTTCTCATGAGGGTGTCAAGTTTTCTTCCATTTTTGACGATAAAAAAATTTCAACTTTTTCGTAAGGGGGGTGTTAAGTTTTTTTCATTTTTCTGGCTAGACATTTTTTTCCATTTTTGACCACAAAATGATTTCAAATTTCTTGTAATGAGGGGGTGTTATGGTTTTGCAGTTTTCTCATGAGGGTGTCAAGTTTTCTTCCATTTTTGACGATAAAAAAATTTCAACTTTTTCGTAAGGGGGGGTGTTACGTTTTTTTCATTTTTCTGGCTAGACATTTTTTTCCATTTCTGACCACAAAATAATTTCAACTTTCTTGTAATGAGGGGGTGTTATGTTTTTGAAGTTTTCTCATGATGGTGTCAAGTTTTCTTCCATTTTTGACGATAAAAAAATTTCAACTTTTTCGTAAGGTTGGGTGTCACGTTTTTTTCATTTTTCTGGCTAGACATTTTTTTCCATTTTTGACCACAAAATGATTTCAAATTTCTTGTAATGAGGGGGTGTTATGTTTTTGCAGTTTTCTCATGAGGGTGTCAAGTTTTCTTCCATTTTTGACGATAAAAAAATTTCAACTTTTTCGTAAGGGGGTGTTACGTTTATTTCATTTTTCTAGCTAGGCATTTTTTTCAATTTTTGACCACAAAACAATTTCAAATTTCTCGTAATGAGGGGTGTTATGTTTTTGCAGTTTTCTCATGAGGGTGTCAAGTTTTCTTCCATTTTTGACGATAAAAAAATTTCAACTTTTTCGTAAGGGGGGTGTTAAGTTTTTTTCATTTTTCTGGCTAGACATTTTTTTCCATTTTTGACCACAAAATGATTTCAAATTTCTTGTAATGAGGGGGTGTTATGTTTTTGCAGTTTTCTCATGAGGGTGTCAAGTTTTCTTCCATTTTTGACGATAAAAAAATGTCAACTTTTTCGTAAGGGGGGTGTTAAGTTTTTTTCATTTTTCTGGCTAGACATTTTTTTCCATTTCTGACCACAAAATAATTTCAACTTTCTTGTAATGAGGGGGTGTTATGTTTTTGCAGTTTTCTCATGAGGGTGTCAAGTTTTCTTCCATTTTTGACGATAAAAAAATTTCAACTTTTTCGTAAGGGGGGTGTTAAGTTTTTTTCATTTTTCTGGCTAGACATTTTTTTCCATTTTTGACCACAAAATAATTTCAACTTTCTTGTAATGAGGGGGTGTTATGTTTTTGCAGTTTTCTCATGAGGGTGTCAAGTTTTCTTCCATTTTTGACCATAAAAAAATTTCAACTTTTTCGTAAGGGGGGTGTTACGTTTATTTCATTTTTCTAGCTAGGCATTTTTTTCCATTTTTGACCACAAAATGATTTCAAATTTCTTGTAATGAGGGGGTGTTATGTTTTTGCAGTTTTCTCATGAGGGTGTCAACTTTTTCGTAAGGGGGGTGTTAAGTTTTTTTCATTTTTCTGGCTAGACATTTTTTTCCATTTTTGACCACAAAATGATTTCAACTTTCTTGTAATGAGGGGGTGTTATGTTTTTGCAGTTTTCTCATGAGGGTGTCAAGTTTTCTTCCATTTTTGACGATAAAAAAATTTCAACTTTTTCGTAAGGGGGGTGTTAAGTTTTTTTCATTTTTCTGGCTAGACATTTTTTTCCATTTCTGACCACAAAATAATTTCAACTTTCTTGTAATGAGGGGGTGTTATGTTTTTGAAGTTTTCTCATGATGGTGTCAAGTTTTCTTCCATTTTTGACGATAAAAAATTTTCAACTTTTTCGTAAGGGGGGGTGTTACGTTTTTTTCATTTTTCTGGCTAGACATTTTTTTCCATTTTTGACCACAAAATGATTTCAAATTTCTTGTAATGAGGGGGTGTTATGTTTTTGCAGTTTTCTCATGAGGGTGTCAAGTTTTCTTCCATTTTTGACGATAAAAAAATTTCAACTTTTTCGTAAGGGGGTGTTACGTTTATTTCATTTTTCTAGCTAGGCATTTTTTTCAATTTTTGACCACAAAACAATTTCAAATTTCTCGTAATGAGGGGTGTTATGTTTTTGCAGTTTTCTCATGAGGGTGTCAAGTTTTCTTCCATTTTTGACGATAAAAAAATTTCAACTTTTTCGTAAGGGGGGTGTTAAGTTTTTTTCATTTTTCTGGCTAGACATTTTTTTCCATTTTTGACCACAAAATGATTTCAAATTTCTTGTAATGAGGGGGTGTTATGTTTTTGCAGTTTTCTCATGAGGGTGTCAAGTTTTCTTCCATTTTTGACGATAAAAAAATGTCAACTTTTTCGTAAGGGGGGTGTTAAGTTTTTTTCATTTTTCTGGCTAGACATTTTTTTCCATTTCTGACCACAAAATAATTTCAACTTTCTTGTAATGAGGGGGTGTTATGTTTTTGCAGTTTTCTCATGAGGGTGTCAAGTTTTCTTCCATTTTTGACGATAAAAAAATTTCAACTTTTTCGTAAGGGGGGTGTTAAGTTTTTTTCATTTTTCTGGCTAGACATTTGTTTCCATATCTGACCACAAAATAATTTCAACTTTCTTGTAATGAGGGGGTGTTATGTTTTTGCAGTTTTCTCATGAGGGTGTCAAGTTTTCTTCCATTTTTGACCATAAAAAAATTTCAACTTTTTCGTAAGGGGGGTGTTACGTTTATTTCATTTTTCTAGCTAGGCATTTTTTTCCATTTTTGACCACAAAATGATTTCAAATTTCTTGTAATGAGGGGGTGTTATGTTTTTGCAGTTTTCTCATGAGGGTGTCAAGTTTTCTTCCATTTTTGACGATAAAAAAATTTCAACTTTTTCGTAAGGGGGGGTGTCACGTTTTTTTCATTTTTCTGGCTAGACATTTTTTTCCATTTTTGACCACAAAATGATTTCAAATTTCTTGTAATGAGGGGGTGTTATGTTTTTGCAGTTTTCTCATGAGGGTGTCAAGTTTTCTTCCATTTTTGACGATAAAAAAATTTCAACTTTTTCGTAAGGGGGTGTTACGTTTATTTCATTTTTCTAGCTAGGCATTTTTTTCAATTTTTGACCACAAAACAATTTCAAATTTCTCGTAATGAGGGGTGTTATGTTTTTGCAGTTTTCTCATGAGGGTGTCAAGTTTTCTTCCATTTTTGACGATAAAAAAATTTCAACTTTTTCGTAAGGGGGGTGTTAAGTTTTTTTCATTTTTCTGGCTAGACATTTTTTTCCATTTTTGACCACAAAATGATTTCAAATTTCTTGTAATGAGGGGGTGTTATGTTTTTGCAGTTTTCTCATGAGGGTGTCAAGTTTTCTTCCATTTTTGACGATGAAAAAATTTCAACTTTTTCGTAAGGGGGGGTGTTACGTTTTTTTCATTTTTCTGGCTAGACATTTTTTTCCATTTCTGACCACAAAATAATTTCAACTTTCTTGTAATGAGGGGGTGTTATGTTTTTGAAGTTTTCTCATGATGGTGTCAAGTTTTCTTCCATTTTTGACGATAAAAAATTTTCAACTTTTTCGTAAGGGGGGGTGTTACGTTTTTTTCATTTTTCTGGCTAGACATTTTTTTCCATTTTTGACCACAAAATGATTTCAAATTTCTTGTAATGAGGGGGTGTTATGTTTTTGCAGTTTTCTCATGAGGGTGTCAAGTTTTCTTCCATTTTTGACGATAAAAAAATTTCAACTTTTTCGTAAGGGGGGGTGTTACGTTTTTTTCATTTTTCTGGCTAGACATTTTTTTCCATTTCTGACCACAAAATAATTTCAACTTTCTTGTAATGAGGGGGTGTTATGTTTTTGAAGTTTTCTCATGATGGTGTCAAGTTTTCTTCCATTTTTGACGATAAAAAAATTTCAACTTTTTCGTAAGGTTGGGTGTCACGTTTTTTTCATTTTTCTGGCTAGACATTTTTTTCCATTTTTGACCACAAAATGATTTCAAATTTCTTGTAATGAGGGGGTGTTATGTTTTTGCAGTTTTCTCATGAGGGTGTCAAGTTTTCTTCCATTTTTGACGATAAAAAAATTTCAACTTTTTCGTAAGGGGGTGTTACGTTTATTTCATTTTTCTAGCTAGGCATTTTTTTCAATTTTTGACCACAAAACAATTTCAAATTTCTCGTAATGAGGGGTGTTATGTTTTTGCAGTTTTCTCATGAGGGTGTCAAGTTTTCTTCCATTTTTGACGATAAAAAAATTTCAACTTTTTCGTAAGGGGGGTGTTACGTTTATTTCATTTTTCTAGCTAGGCATTTTTTTCAATTTTTGACCACAAAACAATTTCAAATTTCTCGTAATGAGGGGTGTTATGTTTTTGCAGTTTTCTCATGAGGGTGTCAAGTTTTCTTCCATTTTTGACGATAAAAAAATTTCAACTTTTTCGTAAGGGGGGTGTTAAGTTTTTTTCATTTTTCTGGCTAGACATTTTTTTCCATTTTTGACCACAAAATGATTTCAAATTTCTTGTAATGAGGGGGTGTTATGTTTTTGCAGTTTTCTCATGAGGGTGTCAAGTTTTCTTCCATTTTTGACGATAAAAAAATGTCAACTTTTTCGTAAGGGGGGTGTTAAGTTTTTTTCATTTTTCTGGCTATACATTTTTTTCCATTTCTGACCACAAAATAATTTCAACTTTCTTGTAATGAGGGGGTGTTATGTTTTTGCAGTTTTCTCATGAGGGTGTCAAGTTTTCTTCCATTTTTGACGATAAAAAAATTTCAACTTTTTCGTAAGGGGGGTGTTAAGTTTTTTTCATTTTTCTGGCTAGACATTTGTTTCCATATCTGACCACAAAATAATTTCAACTTTCTTGTAATGAGGGGGTGTTATGTTTTTGCAGTTTTCTCATGAGGGTGTCAAGTTTTCTTCCATTTTTGACGATAAAAAAATTTCAACTTTTTCGTAAGGGGGGTGTTACGTTTATTTCATTTTTCTAGCTAGGCATTTTTTTCCATTTTTGACCACAAAATGATTTCAAATTTCTTGTAATGAGGGGGTGTTATGTTTTTGCAGTTTTCTCATGAGGGTGTCATGTTTTCTTCCATTTTTGACGATAAAAAAATTTCAACTTTTTCGTAAGGGGGGTGTTACGTTTTTTTCATTTTTCTGGCTAGACATTTTTTTCCATTTCTGACCACAAAATAATTTCAACTTTCTTGTAATGAGGGGGTGTTATGTTTTTGAAGTTTTCTCATGATGGTGTCAAGTTTTCTTCCATTTTTGACGATAAAAAAATTTCAACTTTTTCGTAAGGGGGGGTGTTACGTTTTTTTCATTTTTCTGGCTAGACATTTGTTTCCATATCTGACCACAAAATAATTTCAACTTTCTTGTAATGAGGGGGTGTTATGTTTTTGCAGTTTTCTCATGAGGGTGTCAAGTTTTCTTCCATTTTTGACGATAAAAAAATGTCAACTTTTTCGTAAGGGGGGTGTTAAGTTTTTTTCATTTTTCTGGCTAGACATTTTTTTCCATTTCTGACCACAAAATAATTTCAACTTTCTTGTAATGAGGGGGTGTTATGTTTTTGCAGTTTTCTCATGAGGGTGTCAAGTTTTCTTCCATTTTTGACGATAAAAAAATTTCAACTTTTTCGTAAGGGGGGTGTTAAGTTTTTTTCATTTTTCTGGCTAGACATTTGTTTCCATATCTGACCACAAAATAATTTCAACTTTCTTGTAATGAGGGGGTGTTATGTTTTTGCAGTTTTCTCATGAGGGTGTCAAGTTTTCTTCCATTTTTGACCATAAAAAAATTTCAACTTTTTCGTAAGGGGGGTGTTACGTTTATTTCATTTTTCTAGCTAGGCATTTTTTTCCATTTTTGACCACAAAATGATTTCAAATTTCTTGTAATGAGGGGGTGTTATGTTTTTGCAGTTTTCTCATGAGGGTGTCAACTTTTTCGTAAGGGGGGTGTTAAGTTTTTTTCATTTTTCTGGCTAGACATTTTTTTCCATTTTTGACCACAAAATGATTTCAACTTTCTTGTAATGAGGGGGTGTTATGTTTTTGCAGTTTTCTCATGAGGGTGTCAAGTTTTCTTCCATTTTTGACGATAAAAAAATTTCAACTTTTTCGTAAGGGGGGGTGTCACGTTTTTTTCATTTTTCTGGCTAGACATTTTTTTCCATTTTTGACCACAAAATGATTTCAAATTTCTTGTAATGAGGGGGTGTTATGTTTTTGCAGTTTTCTCATGAGGGTGTCAAGTTTTCTTCCATTTTTGACGATGAAAAAATTTCAACTTTTTCGTAAGGGGGGGTGTTACGTTTTTTTCATTTTTCTGGCTAGACATTTTTTTCCATTTCTGACCACAAAACAATTTCACATTTCTCGTAATGAGGGGTGTTATGTTTTTGTAGTTTTCTCATGAGGGTGTCAAGTTTTCTTCCATTTTTGACGATAAAAAAATTTCAACTTTTTCGTAAGGGGGGTGTTAAGTTTTTTTCATTTTTCTGGCTAGACATTTTTTTCCATTTTTGACCACAAAATGATTTCAAATTTCTTCTAATGAGGGGGTGTTATGTTTTTGCAGTTTTCTCATGAGGGTGTCAAGTTTTCTTCCATTTTTGACGATGAAAAAATTTCAACTTTTTCGTAAGGGGGGGTGTTACGTTTTTTTCATTTTTCTGGCTAGACATTTTTTTCCATTTCTGACCACAAAATAATTTCAACTTTAATGAGGGGTGTTATGTTTTTGCAGTTTTCTCATGAGGGTGTCAAGTTTTCTTCCATTTTTGACGATAAAAAAATTTCAACTTTTTCGTAAGGGGGGTGTTAAGTTTTTTTCATTTTTCTGGCTAGACATTTTTTTCCATTTTTGACCACAAAATGATTTCAAATTTCTTGTAATGAGGGGGTGTTATGTTTTTGCAGTTTTCTCATGAGGGTGTCAAGTTTTCTTCCATTTTTGACGATGAAAAAATTTCAACTTTTTCGTAAGGGGGGGTGTTACGTTTTTTTCATTTTTCTGGCTAGACATTTTTTTCCATTTCTGACCACAAAATAATTTCAACTTTCTTGTAATGAGGGGGTGTTATGTTTTTGCAGTTTTCTCATGAGGGTGTCAAGTTTTCTTCCATTTTTGACCATAAAAAAATTTCAACTTTTTCGTAAGGGGGGGTGTTACGTTTTTTTCATTTTTCTGGCTAGGCATTTTTTTCCATTTCTGACCACAAAATAATTTCAACTTTCTTGTAATGAGGGGGTGTTATGTTTTTGAAGTTTTCTCATGAGGGTGTCAAGTTTTCTTCCATTTTTGACCATAAAAAATTTTCAACTTTTTCCTAAGTGGGGGTGTTAAGTTTTTTTCATTTTTCTGGCTAGACATTTGTTTCCATATCTGACCACAAAATAATTTCAACTTTCTTGTAATGAGGGGGTGTTATGTTTTTGCAGTTTTCTCATGAGGGTGTCAAGTTTTCTTCCATTTTTGACCATAAAAAAATTTCAACTTTTTCGTAAGGGGGGGTGTTACGTTTTTTTCATTTTTCTGGTTAGGCATTTTTTTCCATTTTTGACCACAAAATGATTTCAAATTTCTTGTAATGAGGGGGTGTTATGTTTTTGCAGTTTTCTCATGAGGGTGTCAACTTTTTCGTAAGGGGGGTGTTAAGTTTTTTTCATTTTTCTGGCTAGACATTTTTTTCCATTTTTGACCACAAAATGATTTCAACTTTCTTGTAATGAGGGGGTGTTATGTTTTTGCAGTTTTCTCATGAGGGTGTCAAGTTTTCTTCCATTTTTGACGATAAAAAAATTTCAACTTTTTCGTAAGGGGGGGTGTTACGTTTTTTTCATTTTTCTGGCTAGGCATTTTTTTCCATTTCTGACCACAAAATAATTTCAACTTTCTTGTAATGAGGGGGTGTTATGTTTTTGCAGTTTTCTCATGAGGGTGTCAAGTTTTCTTCCATTTTTGACGATAAAAAAATTTCAACTTTTTCGTAAGGGGGGGTGTTACGTTTTTTTCATTTTTCTGGCTAGGCATTTTTTTCAATTTTTGACCACAAAACAATTTCAAATTTCTTGTAATGAGGGGGTGTTATGTTTTTGCAGTTTTCTCATGAGGGTGTCAAGTTTTCTTCCATTTTTGACGATAAAAAAATGTCAACTTTTTCGTAAGTTAAGTTAAGTTAAGTTTTTTTCATTTTTCTGGCTAGACATTTTTTTCCATTTCTGACCACAAAATAATTTCAACTTTCTTGTAATGAGGGGGTGTTATGTTTTTGCAGTTTTCTCATGAGGGTGTCAAGTTTTCTTCCATTTTTGACCATAAAAAATTTTCAACTTTTTCGTAAGTGGGGGTGTTAAGTTTTTTTCATTTTTCTGGCTAGACATTTGTTTCCATATCTGACCACAAAATAATTTCAACTTTCTTGTAATGAGGGGGTGTTATGTTTTTGCAGTTTTGTCATGAGGGTGTCAAGTTTTCTTCCATTTTTGACGATAAAAAAATTTCAACTTTTTCGTAAGGGGGGGTGTCACGTTTTTTTCATTTTTCTGGCTAGACATTTTTTTCCATTTTTGACCACAAAATGATTTCAACTTTCTTGTAATGAGGGGGTGTTATGTTTTTGCAGTTTTCTCATGAGGGTGTCAAGTTTTCTTCCATTTTTGACGATAAAAAAATTTCAACTTTTTCGTAAGGGGGGGTGTCACGTTTTTTTCATTTTTCTGGCTAGACATTTTTTTCCATTTTTGACCACAAAATGATTTCAAATTTCTTGTAATGAGGGGGTGTTATGTTTTTGCAGTTTTCTCATGAGGGTGTCAAGTTTTCTTCCATTTTTGACGATAAAAAAATTTCAACTTTTTCGTAAGGGGGTGTTACGTTTATTTCATTTTTCTAGCTAGGCATTTTTTTCAATTTTTGACCAAAACAATTTCAAATTTCTCGTAATGAGGGGTGTTATGTTTTTGCAGTTTTCTCATGAGGGTGTCAAGTTTTCTTCCATTTTTGACGATAAAAAAATTTCAACTTTTTCGTAAGGGGGGTGTTAAGTTTTTTTCATTTTTCTGGCTAGACATTTTTTTCCATTTTTGACCACAAAATGATTTCAAATTTCTTGTAATGAGGGGGTGTTATGTTTTTGCAGTTTTCTCATGAGGGTGTCAAGTTTTTCTTCCATTTTTGACGATGAAAAAATTTCAACTTTTTCGTAAGGGGGGGTGTTACGTTTTTTTCATTTTTCTGGCTAGACATTTTTTTCCATTTCTGACCACAAAACAATTTCACATTTCTCGTAATGAGGGGTGTTATGTTTTTGCAGTTTTCTCATGAGGGTGTCAAGTTTTCTTCCATTTTTGACGATAAAAAAATTTCAACTTTTTCGTAAGTTTTTTTCATTTTTTTCATTTTTCTGGCTAGACATTTTTTTCCATTTTTGACCACAAAATGATTTCAAATTTCTTCTAATGAGGGGGTGTTATGTTTTTGCAGTTTTCTCATGAGGGTGTCAAGTTTTCTTCCATTTTTGACGATGAAAAAATTTCAACTTTTTCGTAAGGGGGGGTGTTACGTTTTTTTCATTTTTCTGGCTAGACATTTTTTTCCATTTCTGACCACAAAATAATTTCAACTTTAATGAGGGGTGTTATGTTTTTGCAGTTTTCTCATGAGGGTGTCAAGTTTTCTTCCATTTTTGACGATAAAAAAATTTCAACTTTTTCGTAAGGGGGGTGTTAAGTTTTTTTCATTTTTCTGGCTAGACATTTTTTTCCATTTTTGACCACAAAATGATTTCAAATTTCTTGTAATGAGGGGGTGTTATGTTTTTGCAGTTTTCTCATGAGGGTGTCAAGTTTTCTTCCATTTTTGACAATGAAAAAATTTCAACTTTTTCGTAAGGGGGGGTGTTACGTTTTTTTCATTTTTCTGGCTAGACATTTTTTTCCATTTCTGACCACAAAATAATTTCAACTTTCTTGTAATGAGGGGGTGTTATGTTTTTGCAGTTTTCTCATGAGGGTGTCAAGTTTTCTTCCATTTTTGACCATAAAAAAATTTCAACTTTTTCGTAAGGGGGGGTGTTACGTTTTTTTCATTTTTCTGGCTAGGCATTTTTTTCCATTTCTGACCACAAAATAATTTCAACTTTCTTGTAATGAGGGGGTGTTATGTTTTTGAAGTTTTCTCATGAGGGTGTCAAGTTTTCTTCCATTTTTGACCATAAAAAATTTTCAACTTTTTCCTAAGTGGGGGTGTTAAGTTTTTTTCATTTTTCTGGCTAGACATTTGTTTCCATATCTGACCACAAAATAATTTCAACTTTCTTGTAATGAGGGGGTGTTATGTTTTTGCAGTTTTCTCATGAGGGTGTCAAGTTTTCTTCCATTTTTGACCATAAAAAAATTTCAACTTTTTCGTAAGGGGGGGTGTTACGTTTTTTTCATTTTTCTGGTTAGGCATTTTTTTCCATTTTTGACCACAAAATGATTTCAAATTTCTTGTAATGAGGGGGTGTTATGTTTTTGCAGTTTTCTCATGAGGGTGTCAACTTTTTCGTAAGGGGGGTGTTAAGTTTTTTTCATTTTTCTGGCTAGACATTTTTTTCCATTTTTGACCACAAAATGATTTCAACTTTCTTGTAATGAGGGGGTGTTATGTTTTTGCAGTTTTCTCATGAGGGTGTCAAGTTTTCTTCCATTTTTGACGATAAAAAAATTTCAACTTTTTCGTAAGGGGGGGTGTTACGTTTTTTTCATTTTTCTGGCTAGGCATTTTTTTCCATTTCTGACCACAAAATAATTTCAACTTTCTTGTAATGAGGGGGTGTTATGTTTTTGCAGTTTTCTCATGAGGGTGTCAAGTTTTCTTCCATTTTTGACGATAAAAAAATTTCAACTTTTTCGTAAGGGGGGGTGTTACGTTTTTTTCATTTTTCTGGCTAGGCATTTTTTTCAATTTTTGACCACAAAACAATTTCAAATTTCTTGTAATGAGGGGGTGTTATGTTTTTGCAGTTTTCTCATGAGGGTGTCAAGTTTTCTTCCATTTTTGACGATAAAAAAATGTCAACTTTTTCGTAAGTTAAGTTAAGTTAAGTTTTTTTCATTTTTCTGGCTAGACATTTTTTTCCATTTCTGACCACAAAATAATTTCAACTTTCTTGTAATGAGGGGGTGTTATGTTTTTGCAGTTTTCTCATGAGGGTGTCAAGTTTTCTTCCATTTTTGACCATAAAAAATTTTCAACTTTTTCGTAAGTGGGGGTGTTAAGTTTTTTTCATTTTTCTGGCTAGACATTTGTTTCCATATCTGACCACAAAATAATTTCAACTTTCTTGTAATGAGGGGGTGTTATGTTTTTGCAGTTTTGTCATGAGGGTGTCAAGTTTTCTTCCATTTTTGACGATAAAAAAATTTCAACTTTTTCGTAAGGGGGGGTGTCACGTTTTTTTCATTTTTCTGGCTAGACATTTTTTTCCATTTTTGACCACAAAATGATTTCAACTTTCTTGTAATGAGGGGGTGTTATGTTTTTGCAGTTTTCTCATGAGGGTGTCAAGTTTTCTTCCATTTTTGACGATAAAAAAATTTCAACTTTTTCGTAAGGGGGGGTGTCACGTTTTTTTCATTTTTCTGGCTAGACATTTTTTTCCATTTTTGACCACAAAATGATTTCAAATTTCTTGTAATGAGGGGGTGTTATGTTTTTGCAGTTTTCTCATGAGGGTGTCAAGTTTTCTTCCATTTTTGACGATAAAAAAATTTCAACTTTTTCGTAAGGGGGTGTTACGTTTATTTCATTTTTCTAGCTAGGCATTTTTTTCAATTTTTGACCAAAACAATTTCAAATTTCTCGTAATGAGGGGTGTTATGTTTTTGCAGTTTTCTCATGAGGGTGTCAAGTTTTCTTCCATTTTTGACGATAAAAAAATTTCAACTTTTTCGTAAGGGGGGTGTTAAGTTTTTTTCATTTTTCTGGCTAGACATTTTTTTCCATTTTTGACCACAAAATGATTTCAAATTTCTTGTAATGAGGGGGTGTTATGTTTTTGCAGTTTTCTCATGAGGGTGTCAAGTTTTTCTTCCATTTTTGACGATGAAAAAATTTCAACTTTTTCGTAAGGGGGGGTGTTACGTTTTTTTCATTTTTCTGGCTAGACATTTTTTTCCATTTCTGACCACAAAACAATTTCACATTTCTCGTAATGAGGGGTGTTATGTTTTTGCAGTTTTCTCATGAGGGTGTCAAGTTTTCTTCCATTTTTGACGATAAAAAAATTTCAACTTTTTCGTAAGTTTTTTTCATTTTTTTCATTTTTCTGGCTAGACATTTTTTTCCATTTTTGACCACAAAATGATTTCAAATTTCTTCTAATGAGGGGGTGTTATGTTTTTGCAGTTTTCTCATGAGGGTGTCAAGTTTTCTTCCATTTTTGACGATGAAAAAATTTCAACTTTTTCGTAAGGGGGGGTGTTACGTTTTTTTCATTTTTCTGGCTAGACATTTTTTTCCATTTCTGACCACAAAATAATTTCAACTTTAATGAGGGGTGTTATGTTTTTGCAGTTTTCTCATGAGGGTGTCAAGTTTTCTTCCATTTTTGACGATAAAAAAATTTCAACTTTTTCGTAAGGGGGGTGTTAAGTTTTTTTCATTTTTCTGGCTAGACATTTTTTTCCATTTTTGACCACAAAATGATTTCAAATTTCTTGTAATGAGGGGGTGTTATGTTTTTGCAGTTTTCTCATGAGGGTGTCAAGTTTTCTTCCATTTTTGACAATGAAAAAATTTCAACTTTTTCGTAAGGGGGGGTGTTACGTTTTTTTCATTTTTCTGGCTAGACATTTTTTTCCATTTCTGACCACAAAATAATTTCAACTTTCTTGTAATGAGGGGGTGTTATGTTTTTGCAGTTTTCTCATGAGGGTGTCAAGTTTTCTTCCATTTTTGACCATAAAAAAATTTCAACTTTTTCGTAAGGGGGGGTGTTACGTTTTTTTCATTTTTCTGGCTAGGCATTTTTTTCCATTTCTGACCACAAAATAATTTCAACTTTCTTGTAATGAGGGGGTGTTATGTTTTTGAAGTTTTCTCATGAGGGTGTCAAGTTTTCTTCCATTTTTGACCATAAAAAATTTTCAACTTTTTCCTAAGTGGGGGTGTTAAGTTTTTTTCATTTTTCTGGCTAGACATTTGTTTCCATATCTGACCACAAAATAATTTCAACTTTCTTGTAATGAGGGGGTGTTATGTTTTTGCAGTTTTCTCATGAGGGTGTCAAGTTTTCTTCCATTTTTGACCATAAAAAAATTTCAACTTTTTCGTAAGGGGGGGTGTTACGTTTTTTTCATTTTTCTGGTTAGGCATTTTTTTCCATTTTTGACCACAAAATGATTTCAAATTTCTTGTAATGAGGGGGTGTTATGTTTTTGCAGTTTTCTCATGAGGGTGTCAACTTTTTCGTAAGGGGGGTGTTAAGTTTTTTTCATTTTTCTGGCTAGACATTTTTTTCCATTTTTGACCACAAAATGATTTCAACTTTCTTGTAATGAGGGGGTGTTATGTTTTTGCAGTTTTCTCATGAGGGTGTCAAGTTTTCTTCCATTTTTGACGATAAAAAAATTTCAACTTTTTCGTAAGGGGGGGTGTTACGTTTTTTTCATTTTTCTGGCTAGGCATTTTTTTCCATTTCTGACCACAAAATAATTTCAACTTTCTTGTAATGAGGGGGTGTTATGTTTTTGCAGTTTTCTCATGAGGGTGTCAAGTTTTCTTCCATTTTTGACGATAAAAAAATTTCAACTTTTTCGTAAGGGGGGGTGTTACGTTTTTTTCATTTTTCTGGCTAGGCATTTTTTTCAATTTTTGACCACAAAACAATTTCAAATTTCTTGTAATGAGGGGGTGTTATGTTTTTGCAGTTTTCTCATGAGGGTGTCAAGTTTTCTTCCATTTTTGACGATAAAAAAATGTCAACTTTTTCGTAAGTTAAGTTAAGTTAAGTTTTTTTCATTTTTCTGGCTAGACATTTTTTTCCATTTCTGACCACAAAATAATTTCAACTTTCTTGTAATGAGGGGGTGTTATGTTTTTGCAGTTTTCTCATGAGGGTGTCAAGTTTTCTTCCATTTTTGACCATAAAAAATTTTCAACTTTTTCGTAAGTGGGGGTGTTAAGTTTTTTTCATTTTTCTGGCTAGACATTTGTTTCCATATCTGACCACAAAATAATTTCAACTTTCTTGTAATGAGGGGGTGTTATGTTTTTGCAGTTTTCTCATGAGGGTGTCAAGTTTTCTTCCATTTTTGACGATAAAAAAATTTCAACTTTTTCGTAAGGGGGGGTGTCACGTTTTTTTCATTTTTCTGGCTAGACATTTTTTTCCATTTTTGACCACAAAATGATTTCAAATTTCTTGTAATGAGGGGGTGTTATGTTTTTGCAGTTTTCTCATGAGGGTGTCAAGTTTTCTTCCATTTTTGACGATAAAAAAATTTCAACTTTTTCGTAAGGGGGTGTTACGTTTATTTCATTTTTCTAGCTAGGCATTTTTTTCAATTTTTGACCACAAAACAATTTCAAATTTCTCGTAATGAGGGGTGTTATGTTTTTGCAGTTTTCTCATGAGGGTGTCAAGTTTTCTTCCATTTTTGACGATAAAAAAATTTCAACTTTTTCGTAAGGGGGGTGTTAAGTTTTTTTCATTTTTCTGGCTAGACATTTTTTTCCATTTTTGACCACAAAATGATTTCAAATTTCTTGTAATGAGGGGGTGTTATGTTTTTGCAGTTTTCTCATGAGGGTGTCAAGTTTTCTTCCATTTTTGACGATGAAAAAATTTCAACTTTTTCGTAAGGGGGGGTGTTACGTTTTTTTCATTTTTCTGGCTAGACATTTTTTTCCATTTCTGACCACAAAACAATTTCACATTTCTCGTAATGAGGGGTGTTATGTTTTTGCAGTTTTCTCATGAGGGTGTCAAGTTTTCTTCCATTTTTGACGATAAAAAAATTTCAACTTTTTCGTAAGTTTTTTTCATTTTTTTCATTTTTCTGGCTAGACATTTTTTTCCATTTTTGACCACAAAATGATTTCAAATTTCTTCTAATGAGGGGGTGTTATGTTTTTGCAGTTTTCTCATGAGGGTGTCAAGTTTTCTTCCATTTTTGACGATGAAAAAATTTCAACTTTTTCGTAAGGGGGGGTGTTACGTTTTTTTCATTTTTCTGGCTAGACATTTTTTTCCATTTCTGACCACAAAATAATTTCAACTTTAATGAGGGGTGTTATGTTTTTGCAGTTTTCTCATGAGGGTGTCAAGTTTTCTTCCATTTTTGACGATAAAAAAATTTCAACTTTTTCGTAAGGGGGGTGTTAAGTTTTTTTCATTTTTCTGGCTAGACATTTTTTTCCATTTTTGACCACAAAATGATTTCAAATTTCTTGTAATGAGGGGGTGTTATGTTTTTGCAGTTTTCTCATGAGGGTGTCAAGTTTTCTTCCATTTTTGACAATGAAAAAATTTCAACTTTTTCGTAAGGGGGGGTGTTACGTTTTTTTCATTTTTCTGGCTAGACATTTTTTTCCATTTCTGACCACAAAATAATTTCAACTTTCTTGTAATGAGGGGGTGTTATGTTTTTGCAGTTTTCTCATGAGGGTGTCAAGTTTTCTTCCATTTTTGACCATAAAAAAATTTCAACTTTTTCGTAAGGGGGGGTGTTACGTTTTTTTCATTTTTCTGGCTAGGCATTTTTTTCCATTTCTGACCACAAAATAATTTCAACTTTCTTGTAATGAGGGGGTGTTATGTTTTTGAAGTTTTCTCATGAGGGTGTCAAGTTTTCTTCCATTTTTGACCATAAAAAATTTTCAACTTTTTCCTAAGTGGGGGTGTTAAGTTTTTTTCATTTTTCTGGCTAGACATTTGTTTCCATATCTGACCACAAAATAATTTCAACTTTCTTGTAATGAGGGGGTGTTATGTTTTTGCAGTTTTCTCATGAGGGTGTCAAGTTTTCTTCCATTTTTGACCATAAAAAAATTTCAACTTTTTCGTAAGGGGGGGTGTTACGTTTTTTTCATTTTTCTGGTTAGGCATTTTTTTCCATTTTTGACCACAAAATGATTTCAAATTTCTTGTAATGAGGGGGTGTTATGTTTTTGCAGTTTTCTCATGAGGGTGTCAACTTTTTCGTAAGGGGGGTGTTAAGTTTTTTTCATTTTTCTGGCTAGACATTTTTTTCCATTTTTGACCACAAAATGATTTCAACTTTCTTGTAATGAGGGGGTGTTATGTTTTTGCAGTTTTCTCATGAGGGTGTCAAGTTTTCTTCCATTTTTGACGATAAAAAAATTTCAACTTTTTCGTAAGGGGGGGTGTTACGTTTTTTTCATTTTTCTGGCTAGGCATTTTTTTCCATTTCTGACCACAAAATAATTTCAACTTTCTTGTAATGAGGGGGTGTTATGTTTTTGCAGTTTTCTCATGAGGGTGTCAAGTTTTCTTCCATTTTTGACGATAAAAAAATTTCAACTTTTTCGTAAGGGGGGGTGTTACGTTTTTTTCATTTTTCTGGCTAGGCATTTTTTTCAATTTTTGACCACAAAACAATTTCAAATTTCTTGTAATGAGGGGGTGTTATGTTTTTGCAGTTTTCTCATGAGGGTGTCAAGTTTTCTTCCATTTTTGACGATAAAAAAATGTCAACTTTTTCGTAAGTTAAGTTAAGTTAAGTTTTTTTCATTTTTCTGGCTAGACATTTTTTTCCATTTCTGACCACAAAATAATTTCAACTTTCTTGTAATGAGGGGGTGTTATGTTTTTGAAGTTTTCTCATGAGGGTGTCAAGTTTTCTTCCATTTTTGACCATAAAAAATTTTCAACTTTTTCCTAAGTGGGGGTGTTAAGTTTTTTTCATTTTTCTGGCTAGACATTTGTTTCCATATCTGACCACAAAATAATTTCAACTTTCTTGTAATGAGGGGGTGTTATGTTTTTGCAGTTTTCTCATGAGGGTGTCAAGTTTTCTTCCATTTTTGACCATAAAAAAATTTCAACTTTTTCGTAAGGGGGGGTGTTACGTTTTTTTCATTTTTCTGGTTAGGCATTTTTTTCCATTTTTGACCACAAAATGATTTCAAATTTCTTGTAATGAGG
Source organism: Symphodus melops (assembly GCF_947650265.1). Lineage (NCBI taxonomy): Eukaryota > Metazoa > Chordata > Actinopteri > Labriformes > Labridae > Symphodus > Symphodus melops. The sequence goes on along the minus strand of NC_136713.1, from coordinate 13,796,291 downwards.
GGGTGTTATGTTTTTGCAGTTTTCTCATGAGGGTGTCAACTTTTTCGTAAGGGGGGTGTTAAGTTTTTTTCATTTTTCTGGCTAGACATTTTTTTCCATTTTTGACCACAAAATGATTTCAACTTTCTTGTAATGAGGGGGTGTTATGTTTTTGCAGTTTTCTCATGAGGGTGTCAAGTTTTCTTCCATTTTTGACGATAAAAAAATTTCAACTTTTTCGTAAGAGGGGGTGTTACGTTTTTTTCATTTTTCTGGCTAGGCATTTTTTTCCATTTCTGACCACAAAATAATTTCAACTTTCTTGTAATGAGGGGGTGTTATGTTTTTGCAGTTTTCTCATGAGGGTGTCAAGTTTTCTTCCATTTTTGACGATAAAAAAATTTCAACTTTTTCGTAAGGGGGGGTGTTACGTTTTTTTCATTTTTCTGGCTAGGCATTTTTTTCAATTTTTGACCACAAAACAATTTCAAATTTCTTGTAATGAGGGGGTGTTATGTTTTTGCAGTTTTCTCATGAGGGTGTCAAGTTTTCTTCCATTTTTGACGATAAAAAAATGTCAACTTTTTCGTAAGTTAAGTTAAGTTAAGTTTTTTTCATTTTTCTGGCTAGACATTTTTTTCCATTTCTGACCACAAAATAATTTCAACTTTCTTGTAATGAGGGGGTGTTATGTTTTTGCAGTTTTCTCATGAGGGTGTCAAGTTTTCTTCCATTTTTGACCATAAAAAATTTTCAACTTTTTCGTAAGTGGGGGTGTTAAGTTTTTTTCATTTTTCTGGCTAGACATTTGTTTCCATATCTGACCACAAAATAATTTCAACTTTCTTGTAATGAGGGGGTGTTATGTTTTTGCAGTTTTGTCATGAGGGTGTCAAGTTTTCTTCCATTTTTGACGATAAAAAAATTTCAACTTTTTCGTAAGGGGGGTGTTACGTTTTTTTCATTTTTCTGGCTAGACATTTTTTTCCATTTTTGACCACAAAATGATTTCAAATTTCTTGTAATGAGGGGGTGTTATGTTTTTGCAGTTTTCTCATGAGGGTGTCAAGTTTTCTTTCATTTTTGACGATAAAAAAATGTCAAATTTTTCGTAAGGGGGGTGTTATGTTTATTTCATTTTTCTGGCTAGACATTTTTTTCCATTTTTGACCACAAAATGATTTCAAATTTCTTGTAATGAGGGGGTGTTATGTTTTTGCAGTTTTGTCATGAGGGTGTCAAGTTTTCTTCCATTTTTGATGATGAAAAAATTTCAACTTTTTCGTAAGGGGGGTGTTAAGTTTATTTCATTTTTCTAGCTAGGAATCTTTTTCAATTTTTGACCACAAAATAATTTAAAATTTCTTGTAATGAGGGGGTGTTATGTTTTTGCAGTTTTCTCATGAGGGTGTCAAGTTTTCTTCCATTTTTGACGATAAAAAAATGTCAACTTTTTCGTAAGGGGGGTGTTAAGTTTTTTTCATTTTTCTGGCTAGACATTTTTTTCCATTTCTGACCACAAAATAATTTCAACTTTCTTGTAATGAGGGGGTGTTATGTTTTTGCAGTTTTCTCATGAGGGTGTCAAGTTTTCTTCCATTTTTGACGATAAAAAAATTTCAACTTTTTCGTAAGGGGGGTGTTATGTTTATTTCATTTTTCTGGCTAGACATTTTTTTCCATTTTTGACCACAAAATGATTTCAAATTTCTTGTAATGAGGGGGTGTTATGTTTTTGCAGTTTTGTCATGAGGGTGTCAAGTTTTCTTCCATTTTTGATGATGAAAAAATTTCAACTTTTTCGTAAGGGGGGTGTTACGTTTTTTTCATTTTTCTGGCTAGACATTTTTTTCCATTTTTGACCACAAAATGATTTCAAATTTCTTGTAATGAGGGGGTGTTATGTTTTTGCAGTTTTCTCATGAGGGTGTCAAGTTTTCTTCCATTTTTGACGATAAAAAAATTTCAACTTTTTCGTAAGGGGGGGTGTTAAGTTTTTTTCATTTTTCTGGCTAGACATTTGTGTCCATTTCTGACCACAAAATAATTTCAACTTTCTTGTAATGAGGGGGTGTTATGTTTTTGCAGTTTTCTCATGAGGGTGTCAAGTTTTCTTCCATTTTTGACCATAAAAAAATTTCAACTTTTTCGTAAGGGGGGTGTTATGTTTTTTTCATTTTTCTGGCTAGACATTTTTTTCCATTTTTGACCACAAAATGATTTCAAATTTCTTGTAATGAGGGGGTGTTATGTTTTTGCAGTTTTGTCATGAGGGTGTCAAGTTTTCTTCCAATTTTGACCATAAAAAAATTTCAACTTTTTCGTAAGGGGGTGTTAAGTTTTTCTCATTTTTCTGGCTAGACATTTTTTTCCATTTCTAACCACAAAATAATTTCAACTTTCTTGTAATGAGGGGGTGTTATGTTTTTGCAGTTTTCTCATGAGGGTGTCAAGTTTTCTTCCATTTTTGACGATAAAAAAATTTCAACTTTTTCGTAAGGGGGGTGTTATGTTTATTTCATTTTTCTGGCTAGACATTTTTTTCCATTTTTGACCACAAAATGATTTCAAATTTCTTGTAATGAGGGGGTGTTATGTTTTTGCAGTTTTGTCATGAGGGTGTCAAGTTTTCTTCCATTTTTGATGATGAAAAAATTTCAACTTTTTCTTAAGGGGGGTGTTACGTTTTTTTCATTTTTCTGGCTAGACATTTTTTTCCATTTTTGACCACAAAATGATTTCAAATTTCTTGTAATGAGGGGGTGTTATGTTTTTGCAGTTTTCTCATGAGGGTGTCAAGTTTTCTTCCATTTTTGACGATAAAAAAATTTCAACTTTTTCGTAAGGGGGTGTTACGTTTATTTCATTTTTCTAGCTAGGCATTTTTTTCAATTTTTGACCACAAAACAATTTCAAATTTCTCGTAATGAGGGGTGTTATGTTTTTGCAGTTTTCTCATGAGGGTGTCAAGTTTTCTTCCATTTTTGACGATAAAAAAATTTCAACTTTTTCGTAAGGGGGGTGTTAAGTTTTTTTCATTTTTCTGGCTAGACATTTTTTTCCATTTTTGACCACAAAATGATTTCAAATTTCTTGTAATGAGGGGGTGTTATGTTTTTGCAGTTTTCTCATGAGGGTGTCAAGTTTTCTTCCATTTTTGACGATGAAAAAATGTCAACTTTTTCGTAAGGGGGGGTGTTACGTTTTTTTCATTTTTCTGGCTAGACATTTTTTTCCATTTCTGACCACAAAATAATTTCAACTTTCTTGTAATGAGGGGGTGTTATGTTTTTGAAGTTTTCTCATGATGGTGTCAAGTTTTCTTCCATTTTTGACGATAAAAAATTTTCAACTTTTTCGTAAGGGGGGGTGTTACGTTTTTTTCATTTTTCTGGCTAGACATTTTTTTCCATTTTTGACCACAAAATGATTTCAAATTTCTTGTAATGAGGGGGTGTTATGTTTTTGCAGTTTTCTCATGAGGGTGTCAAGTTTTCTTCCATTTTTGACGATAAAAACATTTCAACTTTTTCGTTAGGGGGTGTTAAGTTTTTTTCATTTTTCTGGCTAGACATTTGTTTCCATATCTGACCACAAAATAATTTCAACTTTCTTGTAATGAGGGGGTGTTATGTTTTTGCAGTTTTCTCATGAGGGTGTCAAGTTTTCTTCCATTTTTGACCATAAAAAAATTTCAACTTTTTCGTAAGGGGGGTGTTACGTTTATTTCATTTTTCTAGCTAGGCATTTTTTTCCATTTTTGACCACAAAATGATTTCAAATTTCTTGTAATGAGGGGGTGTTATGTTTTTGCAGTTTTCTCATGAGGGTGTCAACTTTTTCGTAAGGGGGGTGTTAAGTTTTTTTCATTTTTCTGGCTAGACATTTTTTTCCATTTTTGACCACAAAATGATTTCAACTTTCTTGTAATGAGGGGGTGTTATGTTTTTGCAGTTTTCTCATGAGGGTGTCAAGTTTTCTTCCATTTTTGACGATAAAAAAATTTCAACTTTTTCGTAAGGGGGGGTGTCACGTTTTTTTCATTTTTCTGGCTAGACATTTTTTTCCATTTTTGACCACAAAATGATTTCAAATTTCTTGTAATGAGGGGGTGTTATGTTTTTGCAGTTTTCTCATGAGGGTGTCAAGTTTTCTTCCATTTTTGACGATAAAAAAATTTCAACTTTTTCGTAAGGGGGTGTTACGTTTATTTCATTTTTCTAGCTAGGCATTTTTTTCAATTTTTGACCACAAAACAATTTCAAATTTCTCGTAATGAGGGGTGTTATGTTTTTGCAGTTTTCTCATGAGGGTGTCAAGTTTTCTTCCATTTTTGACGATAAAAAAATTTCAACTTTTTCGTAAGGGGGGTGTTAAGTTTTTTTCATTTTTCTGGCTAGACATTTTTTTCCATTTTTGACCACAAAATGATTTCAAATTTCTTGTAATGAGGGGGTGTTATGTTTTTGCAGTTTTCTCATGAGGGTGTCAAGTTTTCTTCCATTTTTGACGATGAAAAAATTTCAACTTTTTCGTAAGGGGGGTGTTACGTTTTTTTCATTTTTCTGGCTAGACATTTTTTTCCATTTCTGACCACAAAATAATTTCAACTTTCTTGTAATGAGGGGGTGTTATGTTTTTGCAGTTTTCTCATGAGGGTGTCAAGTTTTCTTCCATTTTTGACCATAAAAAAATTTCAACTTTTTCGTAAGGGGGGGTGTTACGTTTTTTTCATTTTTCTGGCTAGGCATTTTTTTCCATTTCTGACCACAAAATAATTTCAACTTTCTTGTAATGAGGGGGTGTTATGTTTTTGAAGTTTTCTCATGAGGGTGTCAAGTTTTCTTCCATTTTTGACCATAAAAAATTTTCAACTTTTTCGTAAGTGGGGGTGTTAAGTTTTTTTCATTTTTCTGGCTAGACATTTTTTTCCATTTTTGACCACAAAATGATTTCAACTTTCTTGTAATGAGGGGGTGTTATGTTTTTGCAGTTTTCTCATGAGGGTGTCAAGTTTTCTTCCATTTTTGACGATAAAAAAATTTCAACTTTTTCGTAAGGGGGGGTGTTACGTTTTTTTCATTTTTCTGGCTAGGCATTTTTTTCCATTTCTGACCACAAAATAATTTCAACTTTCTTGTAATGAGGGGGTGTTATGTTTTTGCAGTTTTCTCATGAGGGTGTCAAGTTTTCTTCCATTTTTGACGATAAAAAAATTTCAACTTTTTCGTAAGGGGGGGTGTTACGTTTTTTTCATTTTTCTGGCTAGGCATTTTTTTCAATTTTTGACCACAAAACAATTTCAAATTTCTTGTAATGAGGGGGTGTTATGTTTTTGCAGTTTTCTCATGAGGGTGTCAAGTTTTCTTCCATTTTTGACGATAAAAAAATGTCAACTTTTTCGTAAGTTAAGTTAAGTTAAGTTTTTTTCATTTTTCTGGCTAGACATTTTTTTCCATTTCTGACCACAAAATAATTTCAACTTTCTTGTAATGAGGGGGTGTTATGTTTTTGCAGTTTTCTCATGAGGGTGTCAAGTTTTCTTCCATTTTTGACCATAAAAAATTTTCAACTTTTTCGTAAGTGGGGGTGTTAAGTTTTTTTCATTTTTCTGGCTAGACATTTGTTTCCATATCTGACCACAAAATAATTTCAACTTTCTTGTAATGAGGGGGTGTTATGTTTTTGCAGTTTTGTCATGAGGGTGTCAAGTTTTCTTCCATTTTTGACCATAAAAAAATTTCAACTTTTTCGTAAGGGGGGGTGTTAAGTTTTTTTCATTTTTCTGGCTAGACATTTTTTTCCATTTTTGACCACAAAATGATTTCAAATTTCTTGTAATGAGGGGGTGTTATGTTTTTGCAGTTTTCTCATGAGGGTGTCAAGTTTTCTTCCATTTTTGACGATAAAAACATTTCAACTTTTTCGTTAGGGGGTGTTAAGTTTTTTTCATTTTTCTGGCTAGACATTTGTTTCCATATCTGACCACAAAATAATTTCAACTTTCTTGTAATGAGGGGGTGTTATGTTTTTGCAGTTTTCTCATGAGGGTGTCAAGTTTTCTTCCATTTTTGACCATAAAAAAATTTCAACTTTTTCGTAAGGGGGGTGTTACGTTTATTTCATTTTTCTAGCTAGGCATTTTTTTCCATTTTTGACCACAAAATGATTTCAAATTTCTTGTAATGAGGGGGTGTTATGTTTTTGCAGTTTTCTCATGAGGGTGTCAACTTTTTCGTAAGGGGGGTGTTAAGTTTTTTTCATTTTTCTGGCTAGACATTTTTTTCCATTTTTGACCACAAAATGATTTCAACTTTCTTGTAATGAGGGGGTGTTATGTTTTTGCAGTTTTCTCATGAGGGTGTCAAGTTTTCTTCCATTTTTGACGATAAAAAAATTTCAACTTTTTCGTAAGGGGGGGTGTCACGTTTTTTTCATTTTTCTGGCTAGACATTTTTTTCCATTTTTGACCACAAAATGATTTCAAATTTCTTGTAATGAGGGGGTGTTATGTTTTTGCAGTTTTCTCATGAGGGTGTCAAGTTTTCTTCCATTTTTGACGATAAAAAAATTTCAACTTTTTCGTAAGGGGGTGTTACGTTTATTTCATTTTTCTAGCTAGGCATTTTTTTCAATTTTTGACCACAAAACAATTTCAAATTTCTCGTAATGAGGGGTGTTATGTTTTTGCAGTTTTCTCATGAGGGTGTCAAGTTTTCTTCCATTTTTGACGATAAAAAAATTTCAACTTTTTCGTAAGGGGGGTGTTAAGTTTTTTTCATTTTTCTGGCTAGACATTTTTTTCCATTTTTGACCACAAAATGATTTCAAATTTCTTGTAATGAGGGGGTGTTATGTTTTTGCAGTTTTCTCATGAGGGTGTCAAGTTTTCTTCCATTTTTGACGATGAAAAAATTTCAACTTTTTCGTAAGGGGGGTGTTACGTTTTTTTCATTTTTCTGGCTAGACATTTTTTTCCATTTCTGACCACAAAATAATTTCAACTTTCTTGTAATGAGGGGGTGTTATGTTTTTGAAGTTTTCTCATGAGGGTGTCAAGTTTTCTTCCATTTTTGACCATAAAAAATTTTCAACTTTTTCGTAAGTGGGGGTGTTAAGTTTTTTTCATTTTTCTGGCTAGACATTTGTTTCCATATCTGACCACAAAATAATTTCAACTTTCTTGTAATGAGGGGGTGTTATGTTTTTGCAGTTTTCTCATGAGGGTGTCAAGTTTTCTTCCATTTTTGACCATAAAAAAATTTCAACTTTTTCGTAAGGGGGGGTGTTACGTTTTTTTCATTTTTCTGGCTAGACATTTTTTTCCATTTCTGACCACAAAATAATTTCAACTTTCTTGTAATGAGGGGGTGTTATGTTTTTGCAGTTTTCTCATGAGGGTGTCAAGTTTTCTTCCATTTTTGACCATAAAAAAATTTCAACTTTTTCGTAAGGGGGGTGTTACGTTTATTTCATTTTTCTAGCTAGGCATTTTTTTCCATTTTTGACCACAAAATGATTTCAAATTTCTTGTAATGAGGGGGTGTTATGTTTTTGCAGTTTTCTCATGAGGGTGTCAAGTTTTCTTCCATTTTTGACGATAAAAAAATTTCAACTTTTTCGTAAGGGGGGGTGTTACGTTTTTTTCATTTTTCTGGCTAGGCATTTTTTTCAATTTTTGACCACAAAACAATTTCAAATTTCTTGTAATGAGGGGGTGTTATGTTTTTGCAGTTTTCTCATGAGGGTGTCAAGTTTTCTTCCATTTTTGACGATAAAAAAATGTCAACTTTTTCGTAAGTTAAGTTAAGTTAAGTTTTTTTCATTTTTCTGGCTAGACATTTTTTTCCATTTCTGACCACAAAATAATTTCAACTTTCTTGTAATGAGGGGGTGTTATGTTTTTGCAGTTTTCTCATGAGGGTGTCAAGTTTTCTTCCATTTTTGACCATACAAAATTTTCAACTTTTTCGTAAGTTAAGTTTTTTTCATTTTTCTGGCTAGACATTTGTTTCCATATCTGACCACAAAATAATTTCAACTTTCTTGTAATGAGGGGGTGTTATGTTTTTGCAGTTTTGTCATGAGGGTGTCAAGTTTTCTTCCATTTTTGACCATAAAAAAATTTCAACTTTTTCGTAAGGGGGGGTGTTAAGTTTTTTTCATTTTTCTGGCTAGACATTTGTTTCCATTTTTGACCACAAAATGATTTCAAATTTCTTGTAATGAGGGGGTGTTATGTTTTTGCAGTTTTGTCATGAGGGTGTCAAGTTTTCTTCCATTTTTGATGATGAAAAAATTTCAACTTTTTCTTAAGGGGGGTGTTACGTTTTTTTCATTTTTCTGGCTAGACATTTTTTTCCATTTTTGACCACAAAATGATTTCAAATTTCTTTTAATGAGGGGGTGTTATGTTTTTGCAGTTTTCTCATGAGGGTGTCAAGTTTTCTTCCATTTTTGACGATAAAAAAATTTCAACTTTTTCGTAAGGGGGGTGTTACGTTTTTTTCATTTTTCTGGCTAGACATTTTTTTCCATTTTTGACCACAAAATGATTTCAAATTTCTTGTAATGAGGGGGTGTTATGTTTTTGCAGTTTTCTCATGAGGGTGTCAAGTTTTCTTTCATTTTTGATGATAAAAAAATGTCAAATTTTTCGTAAGGGGGGTGTTATGTTTATTTCATTTTTCTGGCTAGACATTTTTTTCCATTTTTGACCACAAAATGATTTCAAATTTCTTGTAATGAGGGGGTGTTATGTTTTTGCAGTTTTGTCATGAGGGTGTCAAGTTTTCTTCCATTTTTGATGATGAAAAAATTTCAACTTTTTCGTAAGGGGGGTGTTAAGTTTATTTCATTTTTCTAGCTAGGAATCTTTTTCAATTTTTGACCACAAAATAATTTAAAATTTCTTGTAATGAGGGGGTGTTATGTTTTTGCAGTTTTCTCATGAGGGTGTCAAGTTTTCTTCCATTTTTGACGATAAAAAAATGTCAACTTTTTCGTAAGGGGGGTGTTAAGTTTTTTTCATTTTTCTGGCTAGACATTTTTTTCCATTTCTGACCACAAAATAATTTCAACTTTCTTGTAATGAGGGGGTGTTATGTTTTTGCAGTTTTCTCATGAGGGTGTCAAGTTTTCTTCCATTTTTGACGATAAAAAAATTTCAACTTTTTCGTAAGGGGGGTGTTATGTTTATTTCATTTTTCTGGCTAGACATTTTTTTCCATTTTTGACCACAAAATGATTTCAAATTTCTTGTAATGAGGGGGTGTTATGTTTTTGCAGTTTTGTCATGAGGGTGTCAAGTTTTCTTCCATTTTTGATGATGAAAAAATTTCAACTTTTTCGTAAGGGGGGTGTTACGTTTTTTTCATTTTTCTGGCTAGACATTTTTTTCCATTTTTGACCACAAAATGATTTCAAATTTCTTGTAATGAGGGGGTGTTATGTTTTTGCAGTTTTCTCATGAGGGTGTCAAGTTTTCTTCCATTTTTGACGATAAAAAAATTTCAACTTTTTCGTAAGGGGGGGTGTTAAGTTTTTTTCATTTTTCTGGCTAGACATTTGTGTCCATTTCTGACCACAAAATAATTTCAACTTTCTTGTAATGAGGGGGTGTTATGTTTTTGCAGTTTTCTCATGAGGGTGTCAAGTTTTCTTCCATTTTTGACCATAAAAAAATTTCAACTTTTTCGTAAGGGGGGGTGTTATGTTTTTTTCATTTTTCTGGCTAGACATTTTTTTCCATTTTTGACCACAAAATGATTTCAAATTTCTTGTAATGAGGGGGTGTTATGTTTTTGCAGTTTTGTCATGAGGGTGTCAAGTTTTCTTCCAATTTTGACCATAAAAAAATTTCAACTTTTTCGTAAGGGGGTGTTAAGTTTTTCTCATTTTTCTGGCTAGACATTTTTTTCCATTTCTAACCACAAAATAATTTCAACTTTCTTGTAATGAGGGGGTGTTATGTTTTTGCAGTTTTCTCATGAGGGTGTCAAGTTTTCTTCCATTTTTGACGATAAAAAAATTTCAACTTTTTCGTAAGGGGGGTGTTATGTTTATTTCATTTTTCTGGCTAGACATTTTTTTCCATTTTTGACCACAAAATGATTTCAAATTTCTTGTAATGAGGGGGTGTTATGTTTTTGCAGTTTTGTCATGAGGGTGTCAAGTTTTCTTCCATTTTTGATGATGAAAAAATTTCAACTTTTTCTTAAGGGGGGTGTTACGTTTTTTTCATTTTTCTGGCTAGACATTTTTTTCCATTTTTGACCACAAAATGATTTCAAATTTCTTGTAATGAGGGGGTGTTATGTTTTTGCAGTTTTCTCATGAGGGTGTCAAGTTTTCTTCCATTTTTGACCATAAAAAAATTTCAACTTTTTCGTTAGGGGGTGTTAAGTTTTTTTCATTTTTCTGGCTAGACATTTTTTTCCATTTTTGACCACAAAATGATTTCAAATTTCTTGTAATGAGGGGGTGTTATGTTTTTGCAGTTTTGTCATGAGGGTGTCAAGTTTTCTTCCATTTTTGATGATGAAAAAATTTCAACGTTTTTGTAAGGGGGGTGTTACGTTTTTTTCATTTTTCTGGCTAGACATTTTTTTCCATTTTTGACCACAAAATGATTTCAAATTTCTTGTAATGAGGGGGTGTTATGTTTTTGCAGTTTTCTCATGAGGGTGTCAAGTTTTCTTCCATTTTTGACCATAAAAAAATTTCAACTTTTTCGTAAGGGGGGGTGTTATGTTTTTTTCATTTTTCTGGCTAGACATTTTTTTCCATTTTTGACCACAAAATGATTTCAAATTTCTTGTAATGAGGGGGTGTTATGTTTTTGCAGTTTTCTCATGAGGGTGTCAAGTTTTCTTCCATTTTTGACGATAAAAAAATGTCCACCTTTTCGTAAGGGGGGTGTTAAGTTTTTTTCATTTTTCTGGCTAGACATTTTTTTCCATTTTTGACCACAAAATGATTTCAAATTTCTTGTAATGAGGGGGTGTTATGTTTTTGCAGTTTTCTCATGAGGGTGTCAAGTTTTCTTCCATTTTTGACAATAAAAAAATTTCAACTTTTTCGTAAGGGGGGTGTTATGTTTTTTTCATTTTCTGGCTAGACATTTTTTTCCATTTTTGACCACAAAATGATTTCAACTTTCTTGTAATGAGGGGGTGTTATGTTTTTGCAGTTTTCTCATGAGGGTGTCAAGTTTTCTTCCATTTTTGACAATAAAAAAATTTCAACTTTCTTGTAATGAGGGGGTGTTATGTTTTTGCAGTTTTCTCATGAGGGTGTCAAGTTTTCTTCCATTTTTGACCGTAAAAAAATTTCAACTTTTTCGTAAGGGGGGTGTTATGTTTTTTTCATTTTTCTGGCTAGACATTTTTTTCCATTTTTGACCACAAAATGATTTCAAATTTCTTGTAATGAGGGGGTGTTATGTTTTTGCAGTTTTGTCATGAGGGTGTCAAGTTTTCTTCCATTTTTGACCATAAAAAAATTTCAACTTTTTCGTAAGGGGGGTGTTATGTTTTTTTCATTTTTCTGGCTAGACATTTTTTTCCATTTTTGACCACAAAATGATTTCAACTTTCTTGTAATGAGGGGGTGTTATGTTTTTGCAGTTTTCTCATGAGGGTGTCAAGTTTTCTTCCATTTTTGATGATGAAAAAATTTCAACTTTTTCGTAAGGGGGGGTGTTACGTTCATTTCATTTTTCAAGCTAGGCATTTTTTTCAATTTTTGACCACAAAATAATTTAAAATTTCTTGTAATGAGGGGGTGTTATGTTTTTGCAGTTTTCTCATGAGGGTGTCAAGTTTTCTTCCAATTTTGACCATAAAAAAATTTCAACTTTTTCGTAAGGGGGGGTGTTAAGTTTTTTTCATTTTTCTGGCTAGACATTTTTTTCCATTTCTGACCACAAAATGATTTCAAATTTCTTGTAATGAGGGGGTGTTATGTTTTTGCAGTTTTCTCATGAGGGTGTCAAGTTTTCTTCCATTTTTGACGATAAAAAAATGTCCACCTTTTCGTAAGGGGGGGTAAGTTTTTTTCATTTTTCTGGCTAGACATTTTTTTCCATTTTTGACCACAAAATGATTTCAAATTTCTTGTAATGAGGGGGTGTTATGTTTTTGCAGTTTTCTCATGAGGGTGTCAAGTTTTCTTCCATTTTTGACGATAAAAAAATGTCCACCTTTTCGTAAGGGGGGGTAAGTTTTTTTCATTTTTCTGGCTAGACATTTTTTTCCATTTTTGACCACAAAATGATTTCAAATTTCTTGTAATGAGGGGGTGTTATGTTTTTGCAGTTTTCTCATGAGGGTGTCAAGTTTTCTTCCATTTTTGACCATAAAAAAATGTCAACTTTTTCGTAAGGGGGGGTGTTAAGTTTTTTTCATTTTTCTGGCTAGACATTTTTTTCCATTTCTGACCACAAAATAATTTCAACTTTCTTGTAATGAGGGGGTGTTATGTTTTTGCAGTTTTCTCATGAGGGTGTTAAGTTTTCTTCCATTTTTGACCATAAAAACTTTTTCAACTTTTCCGTAATGGGGGTGTTAAGTTTTTTTCATTTTTCTGGCTAGACATTTTTTTCCATTTCTGACCACAAAATAATTTCAACTTTCTTGTAATGAGGGGGTGTTATGTTTTTGCAGTTTTCTCATGAGGGTGTCAAGTTTTCTTCCATTTTTGACCATAAAAAAATTTCAACTTTTTCGTAAGGGGGGTGTTATGTTTTTTTCATTTTTCTGGCTAGACATTTTTTTCCATTTTTGACCACAAAATGATTTCAAATTTCTTGTAATGAGGGGGTGTTATGTTTTTGCAGTTTTGTCATGAGGGTGTCAAGTTTTCTTCCATTTTTGATGATGAAAAAATTTCAACGTTTTTGTAAGGGGGGTGTTATGTTTTTTTCATTTTTCTGGCTAGACATTTTTTTCCATTTTTGACCACAAAATGATTTCAAATTTCTTGTAATGAGGGGGTGTTATGTTTTTGCAGTTTTCTCATGAGGGTGTCAAGTTTTCTTCCATTTTTGACGATAAAAAAATGTCAACTTTTTCGTAAGGGGGGTGTTATGTTTTTTTCATTTTTCTGGCTAGACATTTTTTTCCATTTTTGACCACAAAATGATTTCAAATTTCTTGTAATGAGGGGGTGTTATGTTTTTGCAGTTTTGTCATGAGGGTGTCAAGTTTTCTTCCATTTTTGATGATGAAAAAATTTCAACGTTTTTGTAAGGGGGGTGTTATGTTTTTTCCATTTTTCTGGCTAGACATTTTTTTCCATTTTTGACCACAAAATGATTTCAAATTTCTTGTAATGAGGGGGTGTTATGTTTTTGCAGTTTTCTCATGAGGGTGTCAAGTTTTCTTCCATTTTTGACGATAAAAAAATTTCAACTTTTTCGTAAGGGGGGTGTTAAGTTTTTTTCATTTTTCTGGCTAGACATTTTTTTCCATTTCTGACCACAAAATAATTTCAACTTTCTTGTAATGAGGGGGTGTTATGTTTTTGCAGTTTTCTCATGAGGGTGTCAAGTTTTCTTCCATTTTTGACGATAAAAAAATGTCCACCTTTTCGTAAGGGGGGGTGTTAAGGTTTTTTCATTTTTCTGGCTAGACATTTTTTTCCATTTTTGACCACAAAATGATTTCAAATTTCTTGTAATGAGGGGGTGTTATGTTTTTGCAGTTTTCTCATGAGGGTGTCAAGTTTTCTTCCATTTTTGACGATAAAAAAATTTCAACTTTTTCGTAAGGGGGGTGTTAAGTTTTTTTCATTTTTCTGGCTAGACATTTTTTTCCATTTCTGACCACAAAATAATTTCAACTTTCTTGTAATGAGGGGGTGTTATGTTTTTGCAGTTTTCTCATGAGGGTGTTAAGTTTTCTTCCATTTTTGACCATAAAAATTTTTCAACTTTTTCGTAATGGGGGTGTTAAGTTTTTTTCATTTTTCTGGCTAGACATTTTTTTCCATTTCTGACCACAAAATAATTTCAACTTTCTTGTAATGAGGGGGTGTTATGTTTTTGCAGTTTTCTCATGAGGGTGTCAAGTTTTCTTCCATTTTTGACCATAAAAAAATTTCAACTTTTTCGTAAGGGGGGGTGTTATGTTTTTTTCATTTTTCTGGCTAGACATTTTTTTCCATTTTTGACCACAAAATGATTTCAAATTTCTTGTAATGAGGGGGTGTTATGTTTTTGCAGTTTTCTCATGAGGGTGTCAAGTTTTCTTCCATTTTTGACCATAAAAAAATTTCAACTTTTTCGTAAGGGGGGGTGTTATGTTTTTTTCATTTTTCTGGCTAGACATTTTTTTCCATTTTTGACCACAAAATGATTTCAAATTTCTTGTAATGAGGGGGTGTTATGTTTTTGCAGTTTTCTCATGAGGGTGTCAAGTTTTCTTCCATTTTTGACCATAAAAAAATTTCAACTTTTTCGTAAGGGGGGGTGTTATGTTTTTTTCATTTTTCTGGCTAGACATTTTTTTCCATTTTTGACCACAAAATGATTTCAAATTTCTTGTAATGAGGGGGTGTTATGTTTTTGCAGTTTTCTCATGAGGGTGTCAAGTTTTCTTCCATTTTTGACCATAAAAAAATTTCAACTTTTTCGTAAGGGGGGGTGTTATGTTTTTTTCATTTTTCTGGCTAGACATTTTTTTCCATTTTTGACCACAAAATGATTTCAAATTTCTTGTAATGAGGTGGTGTTATGTTTTTGCAGTTTTCTCATGAGGGTGTCAAGTTTTCTTCCATTTTTGATGATGAAAAAATTTCAACTTTTTCGTAAGGGGGGGTGTTACGTTTATTTCATTTTTCAAGCTAGGCATTTTTTTCAATTTTTGACCACAAAATGATTTCAAATTTCTTGTAATGAGGGGGTGTTATGTTTTTGCAGTTTTCTCATGAGGGTGTCAAGTTTTCTTCCAATTTTGACCATAAAAAAATTTCAACTTTTTCGTAAGGGGGGTTGTTACGTTTTTTTCATTTTTCTGGCTAGACATTTTTTTCCATTTCTGACAACAAAATAATTTCAACTTTCTTGTAATGAGGGGGTGTTATGTTTTTGCAGTTTTCTCATGAGGGTGTCAAGTTTTCTTCCATTTTTGACGATAAAAAAATTTCAACTTTTTCGTTAGGGGGTGTTAAGTTTTTTTCATTTTTCTGGCTAGACATTTTTTTCCATTTCTGACCACAAAATAATTTCAACTTTCTTGTAATGAGGGGGTGTTATGTTTTTGCAGTTTTCTCATGAGGGTGTCAAGTTTTCTTCCATTTTTGACCATAAAAAAATTTCAACTTTTTCGTAAGGGGGGTGTTATGTTTTTTTCATTTTTCTGGCTAGACATTTTTTTCCATTTTTGACCACAAAATGATTTCAAATTTCTTGTAATGAGGGGGTGTTATGTTTTTGCAGTTTTCTCATGAGGGTGTCAAGTTTTCTTCCATTTTTGACGATAAAAAAATGTCCACCTTTTCGTAAGGGGGGTGTTAAGTTTTTTTCATTTTTCTGGCTAGACATTTTTTTCCATTTTTGACCACAAAATGATTTCAAATTTCTTGTAATGAGGGGGTGTTATGTTTTTGCAGTTTTCTCATGAGGGTGTCAAGTTTTCTTCCATTTTTGACGATAAAAAAATGTCAACTTTTTCGTAAGGGGGGTGTTATGTTTTTTTTCATTTTTCTGGCTAGACATTTTTTTCCATTTCTGACCACAAAATAATTTCAAATTTCTTGTAATGAGGGGGTGTTATGTTTTTGCAGTTTTCTCATGAGGGTGTCAAGTTTTCTTCCATTTTTGACGATAAAAAAATGTCAACTTTTTCGTAAGGGGGGTGTTATGTTTTTTTCATTTTTCTGGCTAGACATTTTTTTCCATTTCTGACCACAAAATAATTTCAACTTTCTTGTAATGAGGGGGTGTTATGTTTTTGCAGTTTTCTCATGAGGGTGTTAAGTTTTCTTCCATTTTTGACCATAAAAATTTTTCAACTTTTTCGTAATGGGGGTGTTAAGTTTTTTTCATTTTTCTGGCTAGACATTTTTTTCCATTTCTGACCACAAAATAATTTCAACTTTCTTGTAATGAGGGGGTGTTATGTTTTTGCAGTTTTCTCATGAGGGTGTCAAGTTTTCTTCCATTTTTGACCATAAAAAAATTTCAACTTTTTCGTAAGGGGGGTGTTATGTTTTTTTCATTTTTCTGGCTAGACATTTTTTTCCATTTTTGACCACAAAATGATTTCAAATTTCTTGTAATGAGGGGGTGTTATGTTTTTGCAGTTTTGTCATGAGGGTGTCAAGTTTTCTTCCATTTTTGATGATGAAAAAATTTCAACGTTTTTGTAAGGGGGGTGTTACGTTTTTTTCATTTTTCTGGCTAGACATTTTTTTCCATATTTGACCACAAAATGATTTCAAATTTCTTGTAATGAGGGGGTGTTATGTTTTTGCAGTTTTCTCATGAGGGTGTCAAGTTTTCTTCCATTTTTGACCATAAAAAAATTTCAACTTTTTCGTAAGGGGGGTGTTATGTTTTTTTCATTTTTCTGGCTAGACATTTTTTTCCATTTTTGACCACAAAATGATTTCAAATTTCTTGTAATGAGGGGGTGTTATGTTTTTGCAGTTTTGTCATGAGGGTGTCAAGTTTTCTTCCATTTTTGATGATGAAAAAATTTCAACGTTTTTGTAAGGGGGGTGTTACGTTTTTTTCATTTTTCTGGCTAGACATTTTTTTCCATATTTGACCACAAAATGATTTCAAATTTCTTGTAATGAGGGGGTGTTATGTTTTTGCAGTTTTCTCATGAGGGTGTCAAGTTTTCTTCCATTTTTGACGATAAAAAAATTTCAACTTTTTCGTAAGGGGGTGTGTTATGTTTTTTTCATTTTTCTGGCTAGACATTTTTTTCCATTTTTCACCACAAAATGATTTCAAATTTCTTGTAATGAGGGGGTGTTATGTTTTTGCAGTTTTCTCATGAGGGTGTCAAGTTTTCTTCCATTTTTGACGATAAAAAAATGTCAACTTTTTCGTAAGGGGGGGTGTTAAGTTTTTTTCATTTTTCTGGATAGACATTTTTTTCCATTTCTGACCACAAAATAATTTCAACTTTCTTGTAATGAGGGGGTGTTATGTTTTTGCAGTTTTCTCATGAGGGTGTCAAGTTTTCTTCCATTTTTGATGATGAAATAATTTCAACGTTTTTGTTACGTTTTTTTCATTTTTCATTTTTCTGGCTAGACATTTTTTTCCATTTTTGACCACAAAATGATTTCAAATTTCTTGTAATGAGGGGGTGTTATGTTTTTGCAGTTTTCTCATGAGGGTGTCAAGTTTTCTTCCATTTTTGACGATAAAAAAATGTCCACCTTTTCGTAAGGGGGGTGTTAAGTTTTTTTCATTTTTCTGGCTAGACATTTTTTTCCATTTTTGACCACAAAATGATTTCAAATTTCTTGTAATGAGGGGGTGTTATGTTTTTGCAGTTTTGTCATGAGCGTGTCAAGTTTTCTTCCATTTTTGATGATGTAAAAATTTCAACTTTTTCGTAAGGGGGGTGTTATGTTTTTTTCATTTTTCTGGCTAGACATTTTTTTCCATTTTTGACCACAAAATGATTTCAAATTTCTTTTAATGAGGGGGTGTTATGTTTTTGCAGTTTTCTCATGAGGGTGTCAAGTTTTCTTCCATTTTTGACGATAAAAAAATTTCAACTTTTTCGTAAGGGGGGTGTTACGTTTTTTTCATTTTTCTGGCTAGACATTTTTTTCCATTTTTGACCACAAAATGATTTCAAATTTCTTGTAATGAGGGGGTGTTATGTTTTTGCAGTTTTCTCATGAGGGTGTCAAGTTTTCTTTCATTTTTGACGATAAAAAAATGTCAAATTTTTCGTAAGGGGGGTGTTATGTTTATTTCATTTTTCTGGCTAGACATTTTTTTCCATTTTTGACCACAAAATGATTTCAAATTTCTTGTAATGAGGGGGTGTTATGTTTTTGCAGTTTTGTCATGAGGGTGTCAAGTTTTCTTCCATTTTTGATGATGAAAAAATTTCAACTTTTTCGTAAGGGGGGTGTTAAGTTTATTTCATTTTTCTAGCTAGGAATCTTTTTCAATTTTTGACCACAAAATAATTTAAAATTTCTTGTAATGAGGGGGTGTTATGTTTTTGCAGTTTTCTCATGAGGGTGTCAAGTTTTCTTCCATTTTTGACGATAAAAAAATGTCAACTTTTTCGTAAGGGGGGTGTTAAGTTTTTTTCATTTTTCTGGCTAGACATTTTTTTCCATTTCTGACCACAAAATAATTTCAACTTTCTTGTAATGAGGGGGTGTTATGTTTTTGCAGTTTTCTCATGAGGGTGTCAAGTTTTCTTCCATTTTTGACGATAAAAAAATTTCAACTTTTTCGTAAGGGGGGTGTTATGTTTATTTCATTTTTCTGGCTAGACATTTTTTTCCATTTTTGACCACAAAATGATTTCAAATTTCTTGTAATGAGGGGGTGTTATGTTTTTGCAGTTTTGTCATGAGGGTGTCAAGTTTTCTTCCATTTTTGATGATGAAAAAATTTCAACTTTTTCGTAAGGGGGGTGTTACGTTTTTTTCATTTTTCTGGCTAGACATTTTTTTCCATTTTTGACCACAAAATGATTTCAAATTTCTTGTAATGAGGGGGTGTTATGTTTTTGCAGTTTTCTCATGAGGGTGTCAAGTTTTCTTCCATTTTTGACGATAAAAAAATTTCAACTTTTTCGTAAGGGGGGGTGTTAAGTTTTTTTCATTTTTCTGGCTAGACATTTGTGTCCATTTCTGACCACAAAATAATTTCAACTTTCTTGTAATGAGGGGGTGTTATGTTTTTGCAGTTTTCTCATGAGGGTGTCAAGTTTTCTTCCATTTTTGACCATAAAAAAATTTCAACTTTTTCGTAAGGGGGGGTGTTATGTTTTTTTCATTTTTCTGGCTAGACATTTTTTTCCATTTTTGACCACAAAATGATTTCAAATTTCTTGTAATGAGGGGGTGTTATGTTTTTGCAGTTTTGTCATGAGGGTGTCAAGTTTTCTTCCAATTTTGACCATAAAAAAATTTCAACTTTTTCGTAAGGGGGTGTTAAGTTTTTCTCATTTTTCTGGCTAGACATTTTTTTCCATTTCTAACCACAAAATAATTTCAACTTTCTTGTAATGAGGGGGTGTTATGTTTTTGCAGTTTTCTCATGAGGGTGTCAAGTTTTCTTCCATTTTTGACGATAAAAAAATTTCAACTTTTTCGTAAGGGGGGTGTTATGTTTATTTCATTTTTCTGGCTAGACATTTTTTTCCATTTTTGACCACAAAATGATTTCAAATTTCTTGTAATGAGGGGGTGTTATGTTTTTGCAGTTTTGTCATGAGGGTGTCAAGTTTTCTTCCATTTTTGATGATGAAAAAATTTCAACTTTTTCTTAAGGGGGGTGTTACGTTTTTTTCATTTTTCTGGCTAGACATTTTTTTCCATTTTTGACCACAAAATGATTTCAAATTTCTTTTAATGAGGGGGTGTTATGTTTTTGCAGTTTTCTCATGAGGGTGTCAAGTTTTCTTCCATTTTTGACGATAAAAAAATTTCAACTTTTTCGTAAGGGGGGTGTTACGTTTTTTTCATTTTTCTGGCTAGACATTTTTTTCCATTTTTGACCACAAAATGATTTCAAATTTCTTGTAATGAGGGGGTGTTATGTTTTTGCAGTTTTCTCATGAGGGTGTCAAGTTTTCTTTCATTTTTGACGATAAAAAAATGTCAAATTTTTCGTAAGGGGGGTGTTATGTTTATTTCATTTTTCTGGCTAGACATTTTTTTCCATTTTTGACCACAAAATGATTTCAAATTTCTTGTAATGAGGGGGTGTTATGTTTTTGCAGTTTTGTCATGAGGGTGTCAAGTTTTCTTCCATTTTTGACGATAAAAAAATTTCAACTTTTTCGTAAGGGGGGGTGTTATGTTTTTTTCATTTTTCTGGCTAGACATTTTTTTCCATTTTTGACCACAAAATGATTTCAAATTTCTTGTAATGAGGTGGTGTTATGTTTTTGCAGTTTTCTCATGAGGGTGTCAAGTTTTCTTCCATTTTTGACGATAAAAAAATTTCAACTTTTTCGTTAGGGGGTGTTAAGTTTTTTTCATTTTTCTGGCTAGACATTTTTTTCCATTTCTGACCACAAAATAATTTCAACTTTCTTGTAATGAGGGGGTGTTATGTTTTTGCAGTTTTCTCATGAGGGTGTCAAGTTTTCTTCCATTTTTGACCATAAAAAAATTTCAACTTTTTCGTAAGGGGGGTGTTATGTTTTTTTCATTTTTCTGGCTAGACATTTTTTTCCATTTTTGACCACAAAATGATTTCAAATTTCTTGTAATGAGGGGGTGTTATGTTTTTGCAGTTTTCTCATGAGGGTGTCAAGTTTTCTTCCATTTTTGACGATAAAAAAATGTCCACCTTTTCGTAAGGGGGGTGTTAAGTTTTTTTCATTTTTCTGGCTAGACATTTTTTTCCATTTTTGACCACAAAATGATTTCAAATTTCTTGTAATGAGGGGGTGTTATGTTTTTGCAGTTTTCTCATGAGGGTGTCAAGTTTTCTTCCATTTTTGACGATAAAAAAATGTCAACTTTTTCGTAAGGGGGGTGTTATGTTTTTTTCATTTTTCTGGCTAGACATTTTTTTCCATTTCTGACCACAAAATAATTTCAAATTTCTTGTAATGAGGGGGTGTTATGTTTTTGCAGTTTTCTCATGAGGGTGTCAAGTTTTCTTCCATTTTTGACGATAAAAAAATGTCAACTTTTTCGTAAGGGGGGTGTTATGTTTTTTTCATTTTTCTGGCTAGACATTTTTTTCCATTTCTGACCACAAAATAATTTCAACTTTCTTGTAATGAGGGGGTGTTATGTTTTTGCAGTTTTCTCATGAGGGTGTTAAGTTTTCTTCCATTTTTGACCATAAAAATTTTTCAACTTTTTCGTAATGGGGGTGTTAAGTTTTTTTCATTTTTCTGGCTAGACATTTTTTTCCATTTCTGACCACAAAATAATTTCAACTTTCTTGTAATGAGGGGGTGTTATGTTTTTGCAGTTTTCTCATGAGGGTGTCAAGTTTTCTTCCATTTTTGACCATAAAAAAATTTCAACTTTTTCGTAAGGGGGGTGTTATGTTTTTTTCATTTTTCTGGCTAGACATTTTTTTCCATTTTTGACCACAAAATGATTTCAAATTTCTTGTAATGAGGGGGTGTTATGTTTTTGCAGTTTTGTCATGAGGGTGTCAAGTTTTCTTCCATTTTTGATGATGAAAAAATTTCAACGTTTTTGTAAGGGGGGTGTTACGTTTTTTTCATTTTTCTGGCTAGACATTTTTTTCCATATTTGACCACAAAATGATTTCAAATTTCTTGTAATGAGGGGGTGTTATGTTTTTGCAGTTTTCTCATGAGGGTGTCAAGTTTTCTTCCATTTTTGACGATAAAAAAATTTCAACTTTTTCGTAAGGGGGTGTGTTATGTTTTTTTCATTTTTCTGGCTAGACATTTTTTTCCATTTTTCACCACAAAATGATTTCAAATTTCTTGTAATGAGGGGGTGTTATGTTTTTGCAGTTTTCTCATGAGGGTGTCAAGTTTTCTTCCATTTTTGACGATAAAAAAATGTCAACTTTTTCGTAAGGGGGGGTGTTAAGTTTTTTTCATTTTTCTGGCTAGACATTTTTTTCCATTTCTGACCACAAAATAATTTCAACTTTCTTGTAATGAGGGGGTGTTATGTTTTTGCAGTTTTCTCATGAGGGTGTCAAGTTTTCTTCCATTTTTGACGATAAAAAAATTTCAACTTTTTCGTTAGGGGGTGTTAAGTTTTTTTCATTTTTCTGGCTAGACATTTTTTTCCATTTCTGACCACAAAATAATTTCAACTTTCTTGTAATGAGGGGGTGTTATGTTTTTGCAGTTTTCTCATGAGGGTGTCAAGTTTTCTTCCATTTTTGACCATAAAAAAATTTCAACTTTTTCGTAAGGGGGGTGTTATGTTTTTTTCATTTTTCTGGCTAGACATTTTTTTCCATTTTTGACCACAAAATGATTTCAAATTTCTTGTAATGAGGGGGTGTTATGTTTTTGCAGTTTTCTCATGAGGGTGTCAAGTTTTCTTCCATTTTTGACGATAAAAAAATGTCCACCTTTTCGTAAGGGGGGTGTTAAGTTTTTTTCATTTTTCTGGCTAGACATTTTTTTCCATTTTTGACCACAAAATGATTTCAAATTTCTTGTAATGAGGGGGTGTTATGTTTTTGCAGTTTTCTCATGAGGGTGTCAAGTTTTCTTCCATTTTTGACGATAAAAAAATGTCAACTTTTTCGTAAGGGGGGTGTTATGTTTTTTTCATTTTTCTGGCTAGACATTTTTTTCCATTTCTGACCACAAAATAATTTCAAATTTCTTGTAATGAGGGGGTGTTATGTTTTTGCAGTTTTCTCATGAGGGTGTCAAGTTTTCTTCCATTTTTGACGATAAAAAAATGTCCACCTTTTCGTAAGGGGGGTGTTAAGTTTTTTTCATTTTTCTGGCTAGACATTTTTTTCCATTTTTGACCACAAAATGATTTCAAATTTCTTGTAATGAGGGGGTGTTATGTTTTTGCAGTTTTCTCATGAGGGTGTCAAGTTTTCTTCCATTTTTGACGATAAAAAAATGTCAACTTTTTCGTAAGGGGGGTGTTATGTTTTTTTCATTTTTCTGGCTAGACATTTTTTTCCATTTCTGACCACAAAATAATTTCAAATTTCTTGTAATGAGGGGGTGTTATGTTTTTGCAGTTTTCTCATGAGGGTGTCAAGTTTTCTTCCATTTTTGACGATAAAAAAATGTCAACTTTTTCGTAAGGGGGGTGTTATGTTTTTTTCATTTTTCTGGCTAGACATTTTTTTCCATTTCTGACCACAAAATAATTTCAAATTTCTTGTAATGAGGGGGTGTTATGTTTTTGCAGTTTTCTCATGAGGGTGTCAAGTTTTCTTCCATTTTTGACGATAAAAAAATGTCAACTTTTTCGTAAGGGGGGTGTTATGTTTTTTTCATTTTTCTGGCTAGACATTTTTTTCCATTTCTGACCACAAAATAATTTCAACTTTCTTGTAATGAGGGGGTGTTATGTTTTTGCAGTTTTCTCATGAGGGTGTTAAGTTTTCTTCCATTTTTGACCATAAAAATTTTTCAACTTTTTCGTAATGGGGGTGTTAAGTTTTTTTCATTTTTCTGGCTAGACATTTTTTTCCATTTCTGACCACAAAATAATTTCAACTTTCTTGTAATGAGGGGGTGTTATGTTTTTGCAGTTTTCTCATGAGGGTGTCAAGTTTTCTTCCATTTTTGACCATAAAAAAATTTCAACTTTTTCGTAAGGGGGGTGTTATGTTTTTTTCATTTTTCTGGCTAGACATTTTTTTCCATTTTTGACCACAAAATGATTTCAAATTTCTTGTAATGAGGGGGTGTTATGTTTTTGCAGTTTTGTCATGAGGGTGTCAAGTTTTCTTCCATTTTTGATGATGAAAAAATTTCAACGTTTTTGTAAGGGGGGTGTTACGTTTTTTTCATTTTTCTGGCTAGACATTTTTTTCCATATTTGACCACAAAATGATTTCAAATTTCTTGTAATGAGGGGGTGTTATGTTTTTGCAGTTTTCTCATGAGGGTGTCAAGTTTTCTTCCATTTTTGACGATAAAAAAATTTCAACTTTTTCGTAAGGGGGGTGTTACGTTTTTTTCATTTTTCTGGCTAGACATTTTTTTCCATTTTTGACCACAAAATGATTTCAAATTTCTTGTAATGAGGGGGTGTTATGTTTTTGCAGTTTTCTCATGAGGGTGTCAAGTTTTCTTTCATTTTTGACGATAAAAAAATGTCAAATTTTTCGTAAGGGGGGTGTTATGTTTATTTCATTTTTCTGGCTAGACATTTTTTTCCATTTTTGACCACAAAATGATTTCAAATTTCTTGTAATGAGGGGGTGTTATGTTTTTGCAGTTTTGTCATGAGGGTGTCAAGTTTTCTTCCATTTTTGACGATAAAAAAATTTCAACTTTTTCGTAAGGGGGGGTGTTATGTTTTTTTCATTTTTCTGGCTAGACATTTTTTTCCATTTTTGACCACAAAATGATTTCAAATTTCTTGTAATGAGGTGGTGTTATGTTTTTGCAGTTTTCTCATGAGGGTGTCAAGTTTTCTTCCATTTTTGACGATAAAAAAATTTCAACTTTTTCGTTAGGGGGTGTTAAGTTTTTTTCATTTTTCTGGCTAGACATTTTTTTCCATTTCTGACCACAAAATAATTTCAACTTTCTTGTAATGAGGGGGTGTTATGTTTTTGCAGTTTTCTCATGAGGGTGTCAAGTTTTCTTCCATTTTTGACCATAAAAAAATTTCAACTTTTTCGTAAGGGGGGTGTTATGTTTTTTTCATTTTTCTGGCTAGACATTTTTTTCCATTTTTGACCACAAAATGATTTCAAATTTCTTGTAATGAGGGGGTGTTATGTTTTTGCAGTTTTCTCATGAGGGTGTCAAGTTTTCTTCCATTTTTGACGATAAAAAAATGTCCACCTTTTCGTAAGGGGGGTGTTAAGTTTTTTTCATTTTTCTGGCTAGACATTTTTTTCCATTTTTGACCACAAAATGATTTCAAATTTCTTGTAATGAGGGGGTGTTATGTTTTTGCAGTTTTCTCATGAGGGTGTCAAGTTTTCTTCCATTTTTGACGATAAAAAAATGTCAACTTTTTCGTAAGGGGGGTGTTATGTTTTTTTCATTTTTCTGGCTAGACATTTTTTTCCATTTCTGACCACAAAATAATTTCAAATTTCTTGTAATGAGGGGGTGTTATGTTTTTGCAGTTTTCTCATGAGGGTGTCAAGTTTTCTTCCATTTTTGACGATAAAAAAATGTCAACTTTTTCGTAAGGGGGGTGTTATGTTTTTTTCATTTTTCTGGCTAGACATTTTTTTCCATTTCTGACCACAAAATAATTTCAACTTTCTTGTAATGAGGGGGTGTTATGTTTTTGCAGTTTTCTCATGAGGGTGTTAAGTTTTCTTCCATTTTTGACCATAAAAATTTTTCAACTTTTTCGTAATGGGGGTGTTAAGTTTTTTTCATTTTTCTGGCTAGACATTTTTTTCCATTTCTGACCACAAAATAATTTCAACTTTCTTGTAATGAGGGGGTGTTATGTTTTTGCAGTTTTCTCATGAGGGTGTCAAGTTTTCTTCCATTTTTGACCATAAAAAAATTTCAACTTTTTCGTAAGGGGGGTGTTATGTTTTTTTCATTTTTCTGGCTAGACATTTTTTTCCATTTTTGACCACAAAATGATTTCAAATTTCTTGTAATGAGGGGGTGTTATGTTTTTGCAGTTTTGTCATGAGGGTGTCAAGTTTTCTTCCATTTTTGATGATGAAAAAATTTCAACGTTTTTGTAAGGGGGGTGTTACGTTTTTTTCATTTTTCTGGCTAGACATTTTTTTCCATATTTGACCACAAAATGATTTCAAATTTCTTGTAATGAGGGGGTGTTATGTTTTTGCAGTTTTCTCATGAGGGTGTCAAGTTTTCTTCCATTTTTGACGATAAAAAAATTTCAACTTTTTCGTAAGGGGGTGTGTTATGTTTTTTTCATTTTTCTGGCTAGACATTTTTTTCCATTTTTCACCACAAAATGATTTCAAATTTCTTGTAATGAGGGGGTGTTATGTTTTTGCAGTTTTCTCATGAGGGTGTCAAGTTTTCTTCCATTTTTGACGATAAAAAAATGTCAACTTTTTCGTAAGGGGGGGTGTTAAGTTTTTTTCATTTTTCTGGCTAGACATTTTTTTCCATTTCTGACCACAAAATAATTTCAACTTTCTTGTAATGAGGGGGTGTTATGTTTTTGCAGTTTTCTCATGAGGGTGTCAAGTTTTCTTCCATTTTTGACGATAAAAAAATTTCAACTTTTTCGTTAGGGGGTGTTAAGTTTTTTTCATTTTTCTGGCTAGACATTTTTTTCCATTTCTGACCACAAAATAATTTCAACTTTCTTGTAATGAGGGGGTGTTATGTTTTTGCAGTTTTCTCATGAGGGTGTCAAGTTTTCTTCCATTTTTGACCATAAAAAAATTTCAACTTTTTCGTAAGGGGGGTGTTATGTTTTTTTCATTTTTCTGGCTAGACATTTTTTTCCATTTTTGACCACAAAATGATTTCAAATTTCTTGTAATGAGGGGGTGTTATGTTTTTGCAGTTTTCTCATGAGGGTGTCAAGTTTTCTTCCATTTTTGACGATAAAAAAATGTCCACCTTTTCGTAAGGGGGGTGTTAAGTTTTTTTCATTTTTCTGGCTAGACATTTTTTTCCATTTTTGACCACAAAATGATTTCAAATTTCTTGTAATGAGGGGGTGTTATGTTTTTGCAGTTTTCTCATGAGGGTGTCAAGTTTTCTTCCATTTTTGACGATAAAAAAATGTCAACTTTTTCGTAAGGGGGGTGTTATGTTTTTTTCATTTTTCTGGCTAGACATTTTTTTCCATTTCTGACCACAAAATAATTTCAAATTTCTTGTAATGAGGGGGTGTTATGTTTTTGCAGTTTTCTCATGAGGGTGTCAAGTTTTCTTCCATTTTTGACGATAAAAAAATGTCCACCTTTTCGTAAGGGGGGTGTTAAGTTTTTTTCATTTTTCTGGCTAGACATTTTTTTCCATTTTTGACCACAAAATGATTTCAAATTTCTTGTAATGAGGGGGTGTTATGTTTTTGCAGTTTTCTCATGAGGGTGTCAAGTTTTCTTCCATTTTTGACGATAAAAAAATGTCAACTTTTTCGTAAGGGGGGTGTTATGTTTTTTTCATTTTTCTGGCTAGACATTTTTTTCCATTTCTGACCACAAAATAATTTCAAATTTCTTGTAATGAGGGGGTGTTATGTTTTTGCAGTTTTCTCATGAGGGTGTCAAGTTTTCTTCCATTTTTGACGATAAAAAAATGTCAACTTTTTCGTAAGGGGGGTGTTATGTTTTTTTCATTTTTCTGGCTAGACATTTTTTTCCATTTCTGACCACAAAATAATTTCAAATTTCTTGTAATGAGGGGGTGTTATGTTTTTGCAGTTTTCTCATGAGGGTGTCAAGTTTTCTTCCATTTTTGACGATAAAAAAATGTCAACTTTTTCGTAAGGGGGGTGTTATGTTTTTTTCATTTTTCTGGCTAGACATTTTTTTCCATTTCTGACCACAAAATAATTTCAACTTTCTTGTAATGAGGGGGTGTTATGTTTTTGCAGTTTTCTCATGAGGGTGTTAAGTTTTCTTCCATTTTTGACCATAAAAATTTTTCAACTTTTTCGTAATGGGGGTGTTAAGTTTTTTTCATTTTTCTGGCTAGACATTTTTTTCCATTTCTGACCACAAAATAATTTCAACTTTCTTGTAATGAGGGGGTGTTATGTTTTTGCAGTTTTCTCATGAGGGTGTCAAGTTTTCTTCCATTTTTGACCATAAAAAAATTTCAACTTTTTCGTAAGGGGGGTGTTATGTTTTTTTCATTTTTCTGGCTAGACATTTTTTTCCATTTTTGACCACAAAATGATTTCAAATTTCTTGTAATGAGGGGGTGTTATGTTTTTGCAGTTTTGTCATGAGGGTGTCAAGTTTTCTTCCATTTTTGATGATGAAAAAATTTCAACGTTTTTGTAAGGGGGGTGTTACGTTTTTTTCATTTTTCTGGCTAGACATTTTTTTCCATATTTGACCACAAAATGATTTCAAATTTCTTGTAATGAGGGGGTGTTATGTTTTTGCAGTTTTCTCATGAGGGTGTCAAGTTTTCTTCCATTTTTGACGATAAAAAAATTTCAACTTTTTCGTAAGGGGGTGTGTTATGTTTTTTTCATTTTTCTGGCTAGACATTTTTTTCCATTTTTCACCACAAAATGATTTCAAATTTCTTGTAATGAGGGGGTGTTATGTTTTTGCAGTTTTCTCATGAGGGTGTCAAGTTTTCTTCCATTTTTGACGATAAAAAAATGTCAACTTTTTCGTAAGGGGGGGTGTTAAGTTTTTTTCATTTTTCTGGATAGACATTTTTTTCCATTTCTGACCACAAAATAATTTCAACTTTCTTGTAATGAGGGGGTGTTATGTTTTTGCAGTTTTCTCATGAGGGTGTCAAGTTTTCTTCCATTTTTGACGATAAAAAAATTTCAACTTTTTCGTTAGGGGGTGTTAAGTTTTTTTCATTTTTCTGGCTAGACATTTTTTTCCATTTCTGACCACAAAATAATTTCAACTTTCTTGTAATGAGGGGGTGTTATGTTTTTGCAGTTTTCTCATGAGGGTGTCAAGTTTTCTTCCATTTTTGACCATAAAAAAATTTCAACTTTTTCGTAAGGGGGGTGTTATGTTTTTTTCATTTTTCTGGCTAGACATTTTTTTCCATTTTTGACCACAAAATGATTTCAAATTTCTTGTAATGAGGGGGTGTTATGTTTTTGCAGTTTTCTCATTCTTCCATTTTTGACGATAAAAAAATGTCCACCTTTTCGTAAGGGGGGTGTTAAGTTTTTTTCATTTTTCTGGCTAGACATTTTTTTCCATTTTTGACCACAAAATGATTTCAAATTTCTTGTAATGAGGGGGTGTTATGTTTTTGCAGTTTTCTCATGAGGGTGTCAAGTTTTCTTCCATTTTTGACGATAAAAAAATGTCAACTTTTTCGTAAGGGGGGTGTTATGTTTTTTTCATTTTTCTGGCTAGACATTTTTTTCCATTTCTGACCACAAAATAATTTCAAATTTCTTGTAATGAGGGGGTGTTATGTTTTTGCAGTTTTCTCATGAGGGTGTCAAGTTTTCTTCCATTTTTGACGATAAAAAAATGTCAACTTTTTCGTAAGGGGGGTGTTATGTTTTTTTCATTTTTCTGGCTAGACATTTTTTTCCATTTCTGACCACAAAATAATTTCAACTTTCTTGTAATGAGGGGGTGTTATGTTTTTGCAGTTTTCTCATGAGGGTGTTAAGTTTTCTTCCATTTTTGACCATAAAAATTTTTCAACTTTTTCGTAATGGGGGTGTTAAGTTTTTTTCATTTTTCTGGCTAGACATTTTTTTCCATTTCTGACCACAAAATAATTTCAACTTTCTTGTAATGAGGGGGTGTTATGTTTTTGCAGTTTTCTCATGAGGGTGTCAAGTTTTCTTCCATTTTTGACCATAAAAAAATTTCAACTTTTTCGTAAGGGGGGTGTTGTGTTTTTTTCATTTTTCTGGCTAGACATTTTTTTCCATTTTTGACCACAAAATGATTTCAAATTTCTTGTAATGAGGGGGTGTTATGTTTTTGCAGTTTTGTCATGAGGGTGTCAAGTTTTCTTCCATTTTTGATGATGAAAAAATTTCAACGTTTTTGTAAGGGGGGTGTTACGTTTTTTTCATTTTTCTGGCTAGACATTTTTTTCCATATTTGACCACAAAATGATTTCAAATTTCTTGTAATGAGGGGGTGTTATGTTTTTGCAGTTTTCTCATGAGGGTGTCAAGTTTTCTTCCATTTTTGACGATAAAAAAATTTCAACTTTTTCGTAAGGGGGTGTGTTATGTTTTTTTCATTTTTCTGGCTAGACATTTTTTTCCATTTTTCACCACAAAATGATTTCAAATTTCTTGTAATGAGGGGGTGTTATGTTTTTGCAGTTTTCTCATGAGGGTGTCAAGTTTTCTTCCATTTTTGACGATAAAAAAATGTCAACTTTTTCGTAAGGGGGGGTGTTAAGTTTTTTTCATTTTTCTGGATAGACATTTTTTTCCATTTCTGACCACAAAATAATTTCAACTTTCTTGTAATGAGGGGGTGTTATGTTTTTGCAGTTTTCTCATGAGGGTGTCAAGTTTTCTTCCATTTTTGATGATGAAAAAATTTCAACGTTTTTGTTACGTTTTTTTCATTTTTCATTTTTCTGGCTAGACATTTTTTTCCATTTTTGACCACAAAATGATTTCAAATTTCTTGTAATGAGGGGGTGTTATGTTTTTGCAGTTTTCTCATGAGGGTGTCAAGTTTTCTTCCATTTTTGACGATAAAAAAATGTCCACCTTTTCGTAAGGGGGGTGTTAAGTTTTTTTCATTTTTCTGGATAGACATTTTTTTCCATTT
Organism: Symphodus melops; assembly: GCF_947650265.1. Classification (NCBI taxonomy): domain Eukaryota; kingdom Metazoa; phylum Chordata; class Actinopteri; order Labriformes; family Labridae; genus Symphodus; species Symphodus melops. Next base: position 13,766,065 of record NC_136713.1, on the reverse strand, counting down.
CTGACCACAAAATAATTTCAACTTTCTTGTAATGAGGGGGTGTTATGTTTTTGCAGTTTTCTCATGAGGGTGTCAAGTTTTCTTCCATTTTTGATGATGAAAAAATTTCAACGTTTTTGTTACGTTTTTTTCATTTTTCATTTTTCTGGCTAGACATTTTTTTCCATTTTTGACCACAAAATGATTTCAAATTTCTTGTAATGAGGGGGTGTTATGTTTTTGCAGTTTTCTCATGAGGGTGTCAAGTTTTCTTCCATTTTTGATGATGAAAAAATTTCAACTTTTTCGTAAGGGGGGTGTTATGTTTTTTTCATTTTTCTGGCTAGACATTTTTTTCCATTTTTGACCACAAAATGATTTCAAATTTCTTTTAATGAGGGGGTGTTATGTTTTTGCAGTTTTCTCATGAGGGTGTCAAGTTTTCTTCCATTTTTGACGATAAAAAAATTTCAACTTTTTCGTAAGGGGGGTGTTACGTTTTTTTCATTTTTCTGGCTAGACATTTTTTTCCATTTTTGACCACAAAATGATTTCAAATTTCTTGTAATGAGGGGGTGTTATGTTTTTGCAGTTTTCTCATGAGGGTGTCAAGTTTTCTTTCATTTTTGACGATAAAAAAATGTCAAATTTTTCGTAAGGGGGGTGTTATGTTTATTTCATTTTTCTGGCTAGACATTTTTTTCCATTTTTGACCACAAAATGATTTCAAATTTCTTGTAATGAGGGGGTGTTATGTTTTTGCAGTTTTGTCATGAGGGTGTCAAGTTTTCTTCCATTTTTGATGATGAAAAAATTTCAACTTTTTCGTAAGGGGGGTGTTAAGTTTATTTCATTTTTCTGGTTAGGCATTTTTTTCAATTTTTGACCACGAAATGATTTCAAATTTCTTGTAATGAGGGGGTGTTATGTTTTTGCAGTTTTCTCATGAGGGTGTCAAGTTTTCTTCCATTTTTGTCGATAAAAAAATGTAAGGGGGTGTTAAAAAAAAAAGTCAACTTTTTCGTAAGGGGGGTGTTACATTTTTTTCATTTTTCTGGCTAGACATTTTTTTCAATTTTTGACCACAAAATGATTTCAAATTTCTTGTAATGAGGGGGTGTTATGTTTTTGCAGTTTTCTCATGAGGGTGTCAAGTTTTCTTCCAATTTTGACCATAAAAAAATTTCAACTTTTTCGTAAGGGGGGGTGTTACGTTTTTTTCATTTTTCTGGCTAGACATTTTTTTCCATTTCTGACCACAAAATAATTTCAACTTTCTTGTAATGAGGGGGTGTTATGTTTTTGCAGTTTTCTCATGAGGGTGTCAAGTTTTCTTCCATTTCTGACCATAAAAAAATTTAAACTTTTTCGTAAGGGGGGGTGTTACGTTTTTTTCATTTTTCTGGCTAGACATTTTTTTCCATTTCTGACCACAAAAAAATTTCAACTTTCTTGTAATGAGGGGGTGTTATGTTTTTGCAGTTTTCTCATGAGGGTGTCAAGTTTTCTTCCATTTTTGATGATAAAAAAATGTCAACTTTTTCGTAAGGGGGTGTTACATTTTTTTATTTTTAATGGCACGGCATTTTTTTTAATTTTTGACCACAAAATAATTTCAACTTTCTTGTATTGAGGGGGTGTTATGTTTTTGCAGTTTTCTCATGAGGGTGTCAAGTTTTCTTCCATTTTTGACGATAAAAAAGATTTCAACTTTTTCGTAAGGGGTGGTGTTACGTTTTTTTCATTTTTCTGGCTAGGCATTTTTTTCAATTTTTGACCACAAAATGATTTCAAATTTCTTGTAATGAGGGGGTGTTATGTTTTTGCAGTTTTCTCATGAGGGTGTCAAGTTTTCTGCCATTTTTGACGATAAAAAAATTTCAACTTTTTCGTAAGGGGGGTGTTACGTTTTTTTCATTTTTCTGGCTAGACATTTTTTTCCATTTCTGACCACAAACTAATTTCAACTTTCTTGTAATGAGGGGGTGTTATGTTTTTGCAGTTTTCTCATGAGGGTGTCAAGTTTTCTTCCATTTTTGACCATAAAAAAATTTAAACTTTTTCGTAAGGGGGGTGTTAAGTTTTTTTCATTTTTCTGGCTAGACATTTTTTTCCATTTCTGACCACAAACTAATTTCAACTTTCTTGTAATGAGGGGGTGTTATGTTTTTGCAGTTTTCTCATGAGGGTGTCAAGTTTTCTTCCATTTTTGATGATAAAAAAATGTCAACTTTTTCGTAAGGGGGTGTTACATTTTTTTATTTTTAATGGCACGGCATTTTTTAAAATTTTTGACCACAAAATAATTTCAACTTTTTCGTAAGGGGGGGTGTTATGTTTTTTTCATTTTTCTGGCTAGACATTTTTTTCCATTTCAGACCACAAAATAATTTCAAATTTCTTGTAACGAGGGGGTGTTATGTTTTTGCAGTTTTCTCATGAGGGTGTCAAGTTTTCTTCCATTTTTGACCATAAAAAAATTTCAACTTTTTCGTAAGGGGGGTGTTATGTATTTTTCATTTTTCTGGCTAGACATTTTTTTCCATTTTTGACCACAAAATAATTTCAACTTTCTTGTAATGAGGGGGTGTTATGTTTTTGCAGTTTTGTCATGAGGGTGTCAAGTTTTCTTCCATTTTTGATGATGAAAAAATTTCAACTTTTTCGTAAGGGGGGTCTTAAGTTTATTTCGTTTTTCTGGTTAGGCATTTTTTTCAATTTTTGACCACGAAATGATTTCAAATTTCTTGTAATGAGGGGGTGTTATGTTTTTGCAGTTTTCTCATGAGGGTGTCAAGTTTTCTTCCATTTTTGTCGATAAAAAAATGTAAGGGGGTGTTAAAAAAAAAAGTCAACTTTTTCGTAAGGGGGGTGTTACATTTTTTTCATTTTTCTGGCTAGACATTTTTTTCAATTTTTGACCACAAAATGATTTCAAATTTCTTGTAATGAGGGGGTGTTATGTTTTTGCAGTTTTCTCATGAGGGTGTCAAGTTTTCTTCCAATTTTGACCATAAAAAAATTTCAACTTTTTCGTAAGGGGGGGTGTTACGTTTTTTTCATTTTTCTGGCTAGACATTTTTTTCCATTTCTGACCACAAAATAATTTCAACTTTCTTGTAATGAGGGGGTGTTATGTTTTTGCAGTTTTCTCATGAGGGTGTCAAGTTTTCTTCCATTTCTGACCATAAAAAAATTTAAACTTTTTCGTAAGGGGGGGTGTTACGTTTTTTTCATTTTTCTGGCTAGACATTTTTTTCCATTTCTGACCACAAAAAAATTTCAACTTTCTTGTAATGAGGGGGTGTTATGTTTTTTTCATTTTTCTGGCTAGACATTTTTTTCCATTTTTGACCACAAAATGATTTCAAATTTCTTGTAATGAGGGGGTGTTATGTTTTTGCAGTTTTGTCATGAGGGTGTCAAGTTTTCTTCCATTTTTGATGATGAAAAAATTTCAACTTTTTCGTAAGGGGGGTGTTATGTTTTTTTCATTTTTCTGGCTAGACATTTTTTTCCATTTTTGACCACAAAATGATTTCAAATTTCTTTTAATGAGGGGGTGTTATGTTTTTGCAGTTTTCTCATGAGGGTGTCAAGTTTTCTTCCATTTTTGACGATAAAAAAATTTCAACTTTTTCGTAAGGGGGGTGTTACGTTTTTTTCATTTTTCTGGCTAGACATTTTTTTCCATTTTTGACCACAAAATGATTTCAAATTTCTTGTAATGAGGGGGTGTTATGTTTTTGCAGTTTTCTCATGAGGGTGTCAAGTTTTCTTTCATTTTTGACGATAAAAAAATGTCAAATTTTTCGTAAGGGGGGTGTTATGTTTATTTCATTTTTCTGGCTAGACATTTTTTTCCATTTTTGACCACAAAATGATTTCAAATTTCTTGTAATGAGGGGGTGTTATGTTTTTGCAGTTTTGTCATGAGGGTGTCAAGTTTTCTTCCATTTTTGATGATGAAAAAATTTCAACTTTTTCGTAAGGGGGGTGTTAAGTTTATTTCATTTTTCTGGTTAGGCATTTTTTTCAATTTTTGACCACGAAATGATTTCAAATTTCTTGTAATGAGGGGGTGTTATGTTTTTGCAGTTTTCTCATGAGGGTGTCAAGTTTTCTTCCATTTTTGTCGATAAAAAAATGTAAGGGGGTGTTAAAAAAAAAAGTCAACTTTTTCGTAAGGGGGGTGTTACATTTTTTTCATTTTTCTGGCTAGACATTTTTTTCAATTTTTGACCACAAAATGATTTCAAATTTCTTGTAATGAGGGGGTGTTATGTTTTTGCAGTTTTCTCATGAGGGTGTCAAGTTTTCTTCCAATTTTGACCATAAAAAAATTTCAACTTTTTCGTAAGGGGGGGTGTTACGTTTTTTTCATTTTTCTGGCTAGACATTTTTTTCCATTTCTGACCACAAAATAATTTCAACTTTCTTGTAATGAGGGGGTGTTATGTTTTTGCAGTTTTCTCATGAGGGTGTCAAGTTTTCTTCCATTTCTGACCATAAAAAAATTTAAACTTTTTCGTAAGGGGGGGTGTTACGTTTTTTTCATTTTTCTGGCTAGACATTTTTTTCCATTTCTGACCACAAAAAAATTTCAACTTTCTTGTAATGAGGGGGTGTTATGTTTTTGCAGTTTTCTCATGAGGGTGTCAAGTTTTCTTCCATTTTTGATGATAAAAAAATGTCAACTTTTTCGTAAGGGGGTGTTACATTTTTTTATTTTTAATGGCACGGCATTTTTTTTAATTTTTGACCACAAAATAATTTCAACTTTCTTGTATTGAGGGGGTGTTATGTTTTTGCAGTTTTCTCATGAGGGTGTCAAGTTTTCTTCCATTTTTGACGATAAAAAAGATTTCAACTTTTTCGTAAGGGGTGGTGTTACGTTTTTTTCATTTTTCTGGCTAGGCATTTTTTTCAATTTTTGACCACAAAATGATTTCAAATTTCTTGTAATGAGGGGGTGTTATGTTTTTGCAGTTTTCTCATGAGGGTGTCAAGTTTTCTGCCATTTTTGACGATAAAAAAATTTCAACTTTTTCGTAAGGGGGGTGTTACGTTTTTTTCATTTTTCTGGCTAGACATTTTTTTCCATTTCTGACCACAAACTAATTTCAACTTTCTTGTAATGAGGGGGTGTTATGTTTTTGCAGTTTTCTCATGAGGGTGTCAAGTTTTCTTCCATTTTTGACCATAAAAAAATTTAAACTTTTTCGTAAGGGGGGTGTTAAGTTTTTTTCATTTTTCTGGCTAGACATTTTTTTCCATTTCTGACCACAAACTAATTTCAACTTTCTTGTAATGAGGGGGTGTTATGTTTTTGCAGTTTTCTCATGAGGGTGTCAAGTTTTCTTCCATTTTTGATGATAAAAAAATGTCAACTTTTTCGTAAGGGGGTGTTACATTTTTTTATTTTTAATGGCACGGCATTTTTTAAAATTTTTGACCACAAAATAATTTCAACTTTTTCGTAAGGGGGGGTGTTATGTTTTTTTCATTTTTCTGGCTAGACATTTTTTTCCATTTCAGACCACAAAATAATTTCAAATTTCTTGTAACGAGGGGGTGTTATGTTTTTGCAGTTTTCTCATGAGGGTGTCAAGTTTTCTTCCATTTTTGACCATAAAAAAATTTCAACTTTTTCGTAAGGGGGGTGTTATGTATTTTTCATTTTTCTGGCTAGACATTTTTTTCCATTTTTGACCACAAAATAATTTCAACTTTCTTGTAATGAGGGGGTGTTATGTTTTTGCAGTTTTGTCATGAGGGTGTCAAGTTTTCTTCCATTTTTGATGATGAAAAAATTTCAACTTTTTCGTAAGGGGGGTGTTAAGTTTATTTCATTTTTCTGGTTAGGCATTTTTTTCAATTTTTGACCACGAAATGATTTCAAATTTCTTGTAATGAGGGGGTGTTATGTTTTTGCAGTTTTCTCATGAGGGTGTCAAGTTTTCTTCCATTTTTGTCGATAAAAAAATGTAAGGGGGTGTTAAAAAAAAAAGTCAACTTTTTCGTAAGGGGGGTGTTACATTTTTTTCATTTTTCTGGCTAGACATTTTTTTCAATTTTTGACCACAAAATGATTTCAAATTTCTTGTAATGAGGGGGTGTTATGTTTTTGCAGTTTTCTCATGAGGGTGTCAAGTTTTCTTCCAATTTTGACCATAAAAAAATTTCAACTTTTTCGTAAGGGGGGGTGTTACGTTTTTTTCATTTTTCTGGCTAGACATTTTTTTCCATTTCTGACCACAAAATAATTTCAACTTTCTTGTAATGAGGGGGTGTTATGTTTTTGCAGTTTTCTCATGAGGGTGTCAAGTTTTCTTCCATTTCTGACCATAAAAAAATTTAAACTTTTTCGTAAGGGGGGGTGTTACGTTTTTTTCATTTTTCTGGCTAGACATTTTTTTCCATTTCTGACCACAAAAAAATTTCAACTTTCTTGTAATGAGGGGGTGTTATGTTTTTTTCATTTTTCTGGCTAGACATTTTTTTCCATTTTTGACCACAAAATGATTTCAAATTTCTTGTAATGAGGGGGTGTTATGTTTTTGCAGTTTTGTCATGAGGGTGTCAAGTTTTCTTCCATTTTTGATGATGAAAAAATTTCAACTTTTTCGTAAGGGGGGTGTTATGTTTTTTTCATTTTTCTGGCTAGACATTTTTTTCCATTTTTGACCACAAAATGATTTCAAATTTCTTTTAATGAGGGGGTGTTATGTTTTTGCAGTTTTCTCATGAGGGTGTCAAGTTTTCTTCCATTTTTGACGATAAAAAAATTTCAACTTTTTCGTAAGGGGGGTGTTACGTTTTTTTCATTTTTCTGGCTAGACATTTTTTTCCATTTTTGACCACAAAATGATTTCAAATTTCTTGTAATGAGGGGGTGTTATGTTTTTGCAGTTTTCTCATGAGGGTGTCAAGTTTTCTTTCATTTTTGACGATAAAAAAATGTCAAATTTTTCGTAAGGGGGGTGTTATGTTTATTTCATTTTTCTGGCTAGACATTTTTTTCCATTTTTGACCACAAAATGATTTCAAATTTCTTGTAATGAGGGGGTGTTATGTTTTTGCAGTTTTGTCATGAGGGTGTCAAGTTTTCTTCCATTTTTGATGATGAAAAAATTTCAACTTTTTCGTAAGGGGGGTGTTAAGTTTATTTCATTTTTCTGGTTAGGCATTTTTTTCAATTTTTGACCACGAAATGATTTCAAATTTCTTGTAATGAGGGGGTGTTATGTTTTTGCAGTTTTCTCATGAGGGTGTCAAGTTTTCTTCCATTTTTGTCGATAAAAAAATGTAAGGGGGTGTTAAAAAAAAAAGTCAACTTTTTCGTAAGGGGGGTGTTACATTTTTTTCATTTTTCTGGCTAGACATTTTTTTCAATTTTTGACCACAAAATGATTTCAAATTTCTTGTAATGAGGGGGTGTTATGTTTTTGCAGTTTTCTCATGAGGGTGTCAAGTTTTCTTCCAATTTTGACCATAAAAAAATTTCAACTTTTTCGTAAGGGGGGGTGTTACGTTTTTTTCATTTTTCTGGCTAGACATTTTTTTCCATTTCTGACCACAAAATAATTTCAACTTTCTTGTAATGAGGGGGTGTTATGTTTTTGCAGTTTTCTCATGAGGGTGTCAAGTTTTCTTCCATTTCTGACCATAAAAAAATTTAAACTTTTTCGTAAGGGGGGGTGTTACGTTTTTTTCATTTTTCTGGCTAGACATTTTTTTCCATTTCTGACCACAAAAAAATTTCAACTTTCTTGTAATGAGGGGGTGTTATGTTTTTGCAGTTTTCTCATGAGGGTGTCAAGTTTTCTTCCATTTTTGATGATAAAAAAATGTCAACTTTTTCGTAAGGGGGTGTTACATTTTTTTATTTTTAATGGCACGGCATTTTTTTTAATTTTTGACCACAAAATAATTTCAACTTTCTTGTATTGAGGGGGTGTTATGTTTTTGCAGTTTTCTCATGAGGGTGTCAAGTTTTCTTCCATTTTTGACGATAAAAAAGATTTCAACTTTTTCGTAAGGGGTGGTGTTACGTTTTTTTCATTTTTCTGGCTAGGCATTTTTTTCAATTTTTGACCACAAAATGATTTCAAATTTCTTGTAATGAGGGGGTGTTATGTTTTTGCAGTTTTCTCATGAGGGTGTCAAGTTTTCTGCCATTTTTGACGATAAAAAAATTTCAACTTTTTCGTAAGGGGGGTGTTACGTTTTTTTCATTTTTCTGGCTAGACATTTTTTTCCATTTCTGACCACAAACTAATTTCAACTTTCTTGTAATGAGGGGGTGTTATGTTTTTGCAGTTTTCTCATGAGGGTGTCAAGTTTTCTTCCATTTTTGACCATAAAAAAATTTAAACTTTTTCGTAAGGGGGGTGTTAAGTTTTTTTCATTTTTCTGGCTAGACATTTTTTTCCATTTCTGACCACAAACTAATTTCAACTTTCTTGTAATGAGGGGGTGTTATGTTTTTGCAGTTTTCTCATGAGGGTGTCAAGTTTTCTTCCATTTTTGATGATAAAAAAATGTCAACTTTTTCGTAAGGGGGTGTTACATTTTTTTATTTTTAATGGCACGGCATTTTTTAAAATTTTTGACCACAAAATAATTTCAACTTTTTCGTAAGGGGGGGTGTTATGTTTTTTTCATTTTTCTGGCTAGACATTTTTTTCCATTTCAGACCACAAAATAATTTCAAATTTCTTGTAACGAGGGGGTGTTATGTTTTTGCAGTTTTCTCATGAGGGTGTCAAGTTTTCTTCCATTTTTGACCATAAAAAAATTTCAACTTTTTCGTAAGGGGGGTGTTATGTATTTTTCATTTTTCTGGCTAGACATTTTTTTCCATTTTTGACCACAAAATAATTTCAACTTTCTTGTAATGAGGGGGTGTTATGTTTTTGCAGTTTTGTCATGAGGGTGTCAAGTTTTCTTCCATTTTTGATGATGAAAAAATTTCAACTTTTTCGTAAGGGGGGTGTTAAGTTTATTTCATTTTTCTGGTTAGGCATTTTTTTCAATTTTTGACCACGAAATGATTTCAAATTTCTTGTAATGAGGGGGTGTTATGTTTTTGCAGTTTTCTCATGAGGGTGTCAAGTTTTCTTCCATTTTTGTCGATAAAAAAATGTAAGGGGGTGTTAAAAAAAAAAGTCAACTTTTTCGTAAGGGGGGTGTTACATTTTTTTCATTTTTCTGGCTAGACATTTTTTTCAATTTTTGACCACAAAATGATTTCAAATTTCTTGTAATGAGGGGGTGTTATGTTTTTGCAGTTTTCTCATGAGGGTGTCAAGTTTTCTTCCAATTTTGACCATAAAAAAATTTCAACTTTTTCGTAAGGGGGGGTGTTACGTTTTTTTCATTTTTCTGGCTAGACATTTTTTTCCATTTCTGACCACAAAATAATTTCAACTTTCTTGTAATGAGGGGGTGTTATGTTTTTGCAGTTTTCTCATGAGGGTGTCAAGTTTTCTTCCATTTCTGACCATAAAAAAATTTAAACTTTTTCGTAAGGGGGGGTGTTACGTTTTTTTCATTTTTCTGGCTAGACATTTTTTTCCATTTCTGACCACAAAAAAATTTCAACTTTCTTGTAATGAGGGGGTGTTATGTTTTTGCAGTTTTCTCATGAGGGTGTCAAGTTTTCTTCCATTTTTGATGATAAAAAAATGTCAACTTTTTCGTAAGGGGGTGTTACATTTTTTTATTTTTAATGGCACGGCATTTTTTTTAATTTTTGACCACAAAATAATTTCAACTTTCTTGTATTGAGGGGGTGTTATGTTTTTGCAGTTTTCTCATGAGGGTGTCAAGTTTTCTTCCATTTTTGACGATAAAAAAGATTTCAACTTTTTCGTAAGGGGTGGTGTTACGTTTTTTTCATTTTTCTGGCTAGGCATTTTTTTCAATTTTTGACCACAAAATGATTTCAAATTTCTTGTAATGAGGGGGTGTTATGTTTTTGCAGTTTTCTCATGAGGGTGTCAAGTTTTCTGCCATTTTTGACGATAAAAAAATTTCAACTTTTTCGTAAGGGGGGTGTTACGTTTTTTTCATTTTTCTGGCTAGACATTTTTTTCCATTTCTGACCACAAACTAATTTCAACTTTCTTGTAATGAGGGGGTGTTATGTTTTTGCAGTTTTCTCATGAGGGTGTCAAGTTTTCTTCCATTTTTGACCATAAAAAAATTTAAACTTTTTCGTAAGGGGGGTGTTAAGTTTTTTTCATTTTTCTGGCTAGACATTTTTTTCCATTTCTGACCACAAACTAATTTCAACTTTCTTGTAATGAGGGGGTGTTATGTTTTTGCAGTTTTCTCATGAGGGTGTCAAGTTTTCTTCCATTTTTGATGATAAAAAAATGTCAACTTTTTCGTAAGGGGGTGTTAAATTTTTTTATTTTTAATGGCACGGCATTTTTTAAAATTTTTGACCACAAAATAATTTCAACTTTCTTGTATTGAGGGGGTGTTATGTTTTTGCAGTTTTCTCATGAGGGTGTCAAGTTTTCTTCCATTTTTGACGATAAAAAAGATTTCAACTTTTTCGTAAGGGGTGGTGTTACGTTTTTTTCATTTTTCTGGCTAGGCATTTTTTTCAATTTTTGACCACAAAATGATTTCAAATTTCTTGTAATGAGGGGGTGTTATGTTTTTGCAGTTTTCTCATGAGGGTGTCAAGTTTTCTGCCATTTTTGACGATAAAAAAATTTCAACTTTTTCGTAAGGGGGGTGTTGCGTTTTTTTCATTTTTCTGGCTAGACATTTTTTTCCATTTCTGACCACAAACTAATTTCAACTTTCTTGTAATGAGGGGGTGTTATGTTTTTGCAGTTTTCTCATGAGGGTGTCAAGTTTTCTTCCATTTTTGACCATAAAAATTTTTCAACTTTTTCGTAAGGGGGGGTGTCACGTTTTTTTATTTTTAATGGCACGGCATTTTTTTAAATTTTTGACCACAAAATAATTTCAACTTTCTTGTATTGAGGGGGTGTTATGTTTTTGCAGTTTTCTCATGAGGGTGTCAAGTTTTCTTCCATTTTTGACGGTAAAAAAATTTCAACTTTTTCGTAAGGGGGGGGTGTTATGTTTTTGCAGTTTTCTCATGAGGGTGTCAAGTTTTCTTCCATTTTTGACCATAAAAAAATTTCAACTTTTTCGTAAGGGGGTGTTACGTTTTTTTCATTTTTCTGGCTAGACATTTTTTTCCATTTTTGACCACAAAACAATTTCAAATTTCTTGTAATGAGGGGGTGTTATGTTTTTGCAGTTTTCTCATGAGGGTGTCAAGTTTTCTTCCAATTTTGACCATAAAAGAATTTAAACTTTTTCGTAAGGGGGGTGTTAAGTTTTTTTCATTTTTCTGGCTAGACATTTTTTTCCATTTCTGACCACAAACTAATTTCAACTTTCTTGTAATGAGGGGGTGTTATGTTTTTGCAGTTTTCTCATGAGGGTGTCAAGTTTTCTTCCATTTTTGACCATAAAAAAATTTCAACTTTTTCGTAAGGGGGGGTGTTATGTTTTTTTCATTTTTCTGGCTAGACATTTTTTTCCATTTCAGACCACAAAATAATTTCAAATTTCTTGTAACGAGGGGGTGTTATGTTTTTGCAGTTTTCTCATGAGGGTGTCAAGTTTTCTTCCATTTTTGACCATAAAAAAATTTCAACTTTTTCGTAAGGGGGGTGTTATGTTTTTTTCATTTTTCTGGCTAGACATTTTTTTCCATTTTTGACCACAAAATAATTTCAACTTTCTTGTAATGAGGGGGTGTTATGTTTTTGCAGTTTTCTCATGAGGGTGTCAAGTTTTGTTCCATTTTTGTCGATAAAAAAATGTCAACTTTTTCGTAAGGGGGTGTTACGTTTTTTTCATTTTTCTGGCTAGACATTTTTTTCCATTTTTGACCACAAAATGATTTCAAATTTCTTGTAATGAGGGGGTGTTATGTTTTTGCAGTTTTGTCATGAGGGTGTCAAGTTTTCTTCCATTTTTGACCATAAAAAAATTTCAACTTTTTCGTAAGGGGGTGTTACGTTTTTTTCATTTTTAATGGCACGGCATTTTTTTAAATTTTTGACCACAAAATAATTTCAACTTTCTTGTATTGAGGGGGTGTTATGTTTTTGCAGTTTTCTCATGAGGGTGTCAAGTTTTCTTCCATTTTTGACCATAAAAAAATTTCAACTTTTTCGTAAGGGGGTGTTACGTTTTTTTCATTTTTCTGGCTAGACATTTTTTTCCATTTTTGACCACAAAACAATTTCAAATTTCTTGTAATGAGGGGGTGTTATGTTTTTGCAGTTTTCTCATGAGGGTGTCAAGTTTTCTTCCATTTTTGACGGTAAAAAAATTTCAACTTTTTCGTAAGGGGGGGTGTTACGTTTTTTTCATTTTTCTGGCTAGACAGTTTTTTCCATTTCTGACCACAAAATAATTTCAACTTTCTTGTAATGAGGGGGTGTTACATTTTTTTCATTTTTCTGGCTAGACATTTTTTTCCATTTTTGACCACAAAATGATTTCAAATTTCTTGTAATGAGGGGGTGTTATGTTTTTGCAGTTTTGTCATGAGGGTGTCAAGTTTTCTTCCATTTTTGACCATAAAAAAATGTCAACTTTTTCGTAAGGGGGTGTTACGTTTTTTTCATTTTTCTGGCTAGACATTTTTTTCCATTTTTGACCACAAAACAATTTCAAATTTCTTGTAATGAGGGGGTGTTATGTTTTTGCAGTTTTCTCATGAGGGTGTCAAGTTTTCTTCCATTTTTGACCATAAAAAAATTTCAACTTTTTCGTAAGGGGGGGTGTTATGTTTTTTTCATTTTTCTGGCTAGACATTTTTTTCCATTTTTGACCACAAAATGATTTCAAATTTCTTGTAATGAGGGGGTGTTATGTTTTTGCAGTTTTCTCATAAGGGTGTCAAGTTTTCTTCCATTTTTGACCATAAAAAAATTTCAACTTTTTCGTAAGGGGGGGTGTTAAGTTTTTTTCATTTTTCTGGCTAGACATTTTTTTCCATTTCTGACCACAAAATAATTTCAACTTTCTTGTAATGAGGGGGTGTTATGTTTTTGCAGTTTTCTCATGAGGGTGTCAAGTTTTCTTCCATTTTTGACGATAAAAAAATTTCAACTTTTTCGTAAGGGGGGGTGTTACGTTTTTTTCATTTTTCTGGCTAGACATTTTTTTCCATTTTTGACCACAAAATGATTTCAAATTTCTTGTAATGAGGGGGTGTTATGTTTTTGCAGTTTTGTCATGAGGGTGTCAAGTTTTCTTCCATTTTTGACCATAGAAAAATGTCAACTTTTTCGTAAGGGGGGTGTTAAGTTTTTTTCATTTTTCTGGCTAGACATTTTTTTCCATTTCTGACCACAAAATAATTTCAACTTTCTTGTAATGAGGGGGTGTTATGTTTTTGCAGTTTTCTCATGAGGGTGTCAAGTTTTCTTCCATTTTTGTCGATAAAAAAATGTCAACTTTTTCGTAAGGGGGGTGTTACATTTTTTTCATTTTTCTGGCTAGACATTTTTTTCCATTTTTGACCACAAAATGATTTCAAATTTCTTGTAATGAGGGGGTGTTATGTTTTTGCAGTTTTCTCATGAGGGTGTCAAGTTTTCTTCCATTTTTGACCATAAAAAAATTTCAACTTTTTCGTAAGGGGGGGTGTTATGTTTTTTTCATTTTTCTGGCTAGACATTTTTTTCCATTTTTGACCACAAAATGATTTCAAATTTCTTGTAATGAGGGGGTGTTATGTTTTTGCAGTTTTGTCATGAGGGTGTCAAGTTTTCTTCCATTTTTGACCATAGAAAAATGTCAACTTTTTCGTAAGGGGGGTGTTAAGTTTTTTTCATTTTTCTGGCTAGACATTTTTTTCCATTTCTGACCACAAAATAATTTCAACTTTCTTGTAATGAGGGGGTGTTATGTTTTTGCAGTTTTCTCATGAGGGTGTCAAGTTTTCTTCCATTTTTGACCATAAAAAAATGTCAACTTTTTCGTAAGGGGGTGTTACGTTTTTTTCATTTTTCTGGCTAGACATTTTTTTCCATTTTTGACCACAAAACGATTTCAAATTTCTTGTAATGAGGGGGTGTTATGTTTTTGCAGTTTTCTCATGAGGGTGTCAAGTTTTCTTCCATTTTTGACCATAAAAAAATGTCAACTTTTTCGTAAGGGGGGGTGTTATGTTTTTTTCATTTTTCTGGCTAGACATTTTTTTCCATTTTTGACCACAAAATGTTTTCAAATTTCTTGTAATGAGGGGGTGTTATGTTTTTGCAGTTTTCTCATGAGGGTGTCAAGTTTTCTTCCATTTTTGACCATAAAAAAATTTAAACTTTTTCGTAAGGGGGGTGTTAAGTTTTTTTCATTTTTCTGGCTAGACATTTTTTTCCATTTCTGACCACAAACTAATTTCAACTTTCTTGTAATGAGGGGGTGTTATGTTTTTGCAGTTTTCTCATGAGGGTGTCAAGTTTTCTTCCATTTTTGATGATAAAAAAATGTCAACTTTTTCGTAAGGGGGTGTTACATTTTTTTATTTTTAATGGCACGGCATTTTTTTAAATTTTTGACCACAAAATAATTTCAACTTTCTTGTATTGAGGGGGTGTTATGTTTTTGCAGTTTTCTCATGAGGGTGTCAAGTTTTGTTCCATTTTTGTCGATAAAAAAATGTCAACTTTTTCGTAAGGGGGTGTTACGTTTTTTTCATTTTTCTGGCTAGACATTTTTTTCCATTTTTGACCACAAAATGATTTCAAATTTCTTGTAATGAGGGGGTGTTATGTTTTTGCAGTTTTGTCATGAGGGTGTCAAGTTTTCTTCCATTTTTGACCATAAAAAAATTTCAACTTTTTCGTAAGGGGGTGTTACGTTTTTTTCATTTTTAATGGCACGGCATTTTTTTAAATTTTTGACCACAAAATAATTTCAACTTTCTTGTATTGAGGGGGTGTTATGTTTTTGCAGTTTTCTCATGAGGGTGTCAAGTTTTCTTCCATTTTTGACCATAAAAAAATTTCAACTTTTTCGTAAGGGGGTGTTACGTTTTTTTCATTTTTCTGGCTAGACATTTTTTTCCATTTTTGACCACAAAACAATTTCAAATTTCTTGTAATGAGGGGGTGTTATGTTTTTGCAGTTTTCTCATGAGGGTGTCAAGTTTTCTTCCATTTTTGACGGTAAAAAAATTTCAACTTTTTCGTAAGGGGGGGTGTTACGTTTTTTTCATTTTTCTGGCTAGACAGTTTTTTCCATTTCTGACCACAAAATAATTTCAACTTTCTTGTAATGAGGGGGTGTTACATTTTTTTCATTTTTCTGGCTAGACATTTTTTTCCATTTTTGACCACAAAATGATTTCAAATTTCTTGTAATGAGGGGGTGTTATGTTTTTGCAGTTTTGTCATGAGGGTGTCAAGTTTTCTTCCATTTTTGACCATAAAAAAATGTCAACTTTTTCGTAAGGGGGTGTTACGTTTTTTTCATTTTTCTGGCTAGACATTTTTTTCCATTTTTGACCACAAAACAATTTCAAATTTCTTGTAATGAGGGGGTGTTATGTTTTTGCAGTTTTCTCATGAGGGTGTCAAGTTTTCTTCCATTTTTGACCATAAAAAAATTTCAACTTTTTCGTAAGGGGGGGTGTTATGTTTTTTTCATTTTTCTGGCTAGACATTTTTTTCCATTTTTGACCACAAAATGATTTCAAATTTCTTGTAATGAGGGGGTGTTATGTTTTTGCAGTTTTCTCATAAGGGTGTCAAGTTTTCTTCCATTTTTGACCATAAAAAAATTTCAACTTTTTCGTAAGGGGGGGTGTTAAGTTTTTTTCATTTTTCTGGCTAGACATTTTTTTCCATTTCTGACCACAAAATAATTTCAACTTTCTTGTAATGAGGGGGTGTTATGTTTTTGCAGTTTTCTCATGAGGGTGTCAAGTTTTCTTCCATTTTTGACGATAAAAAAATTTCAACTTTTTCGTAAGGGGGGGTGTTACGTTTTTTTCATTTTTCTGGCTAGACATTTTTTTCCATTTTTGACCACAAAATGATTTCAAATTTCTTGTAATGAGGGGGTGTTATGTTTTTGCAGTTTTGTCATGAGGGTGTCAAGTTTTCTTCCATTTTTGACCATAGAAAAATGTCAACTTTTTCGTAAGGGGGGTGTTAAGTTTTTTTCATTTTTCTGGCTAGACATTTTTTTCCATTTCTGACCACAAAATAATTTCAACTTTCTTGTAATGAGGGGGTGTTATGTTTTTGCAGTTTTCTCATGAGGGTGTCAAGTTTTCTTCCATTTTTGTCGATAAAAAAATGTCAACTTTTTCGTAAGGGGGGTGTTACATTTTTTTCATTTTTCTGGCTAGACATTTTTTTCCATTTTTGACCACAAAATGATTTCAAATTTCTTGTAATGAGGGGGTGTTATGTTTTTGCAGTTTTCTCATGAGGGTGTCAAGTTTTCTTCCATTTTTGACCATAAAAAAATTTCAACTTTTTCGTAAGGGGGGGTGTTATGTTTTTTTCATTTTTCTGGCTAGACATTTTTTTCCATTTTTGACCACAAAATGATTTCAAATTTCTTGTAATGAGGGGGTGTTATGTTTTTGCAGTTTTGTCATGAGGGTGTCAAGTTTTCTTCCATTTTTGACCATAGAAAAATGTCAACTTTTTCGTAAGGGGGGTGTTAAGTTTTTTTCATTTTTCTGGCTAGACATTTTTTTCCATTTCTGACCACAAAATAATTTCAACTTTCTTGTAATGAGGGGGTGTTATGTTTTTGCAGTTTTCTCATGAGGGTGTCAAGTTTTCTTCCATTTTTGACCATAAAAAAATGTCAACTTTTTCGTAAGGGGGTGTTACGTTTTTTTCATTTTTCTGGCTAGACATTTTTTTCCATTTTTGACCACAAAACGATTTCAAATTTCTTGTAATGAGGGGGTGTTATGTTTTTGCAGTTTTCTCATGAGGGTGTCAAGTTTTCTTCCATTTTTGACCATAAAAAAATGTCAACTTTTTCGTAAGGGGGGGTGTTATGTTTTTTTCATTTTTCTGGCTAGACATTTTTTTCCATTTTTGACCACAAAATGTTTTCAAATTTCTTGTAATGAGGGGGTGTTATGTTTTTGCAGTTTTCTCATGAGGGTGTCAAGTTTTCTTCCATTTTTGACCATAAAAAAATTTAAACTTTTTCGTAAGGGGGGTGTTAAGTTTTTTTCATTTTTCTGGCTAGACATTTTTTTCCATTTCTGACCACAAACTAATTTCAACTTTCTTGTAATGAGGGGGTGTTATGTTTTTGCAGTTTTCTCATGAGGGTGTCAAGTTTTCTTCCATTTTTGATGATAAAAAAATGTCAACTTTTTCGTAAGGGGGTGTTACATTTTTTTATTTTTAATGGCACGGCATTTTTTTAAATTTTTGACCACAAAATAATTTCAACTTTCTTGTATTGAGGGGGTGTTATGTTTTTGCAGTTTTCTCATGAGGGTGTAAAGTTTTCTTCCATTTTTGACCATAAAAATTTTTCAACTTTTTCGTAAGGGGGGGTGTCACGTTTTTTTATTTTTAATGGCACGGCATTTTTTTAAATTTTTGACCACAAAATAATTTCAACTTTCTTGTATTGAGGGGGTGTTATGTTTTTGCAGTTTTCTCATGAGGGTGTCAAGTTTTCTTCCATTTTTGACGGTAAAAAAATTTCAACTTTTTCGTAAGGGGGGGGTGTTATGTTTTTGCAGTTTTCTCATGAGGGTGTCAAGTTTTCTTCCATTTTTGACGGTAAAAAAATTTCAACTTTTTCGTAAGGGGGGGGTGTTATGTTTTTGCAGTTTTCTCATGAGGGTGTCAAGTTTTCTTCCATTTTTGACCATAAAAAAATTTCAACTTTTTCGTAAGGGGGTGTTACGTTTTTTTCATTTTTCTGGCTAGACATTTTTTTCCATTTTTGACCACAAAACAATTTCAAATTTCTTGTAATGAGGGGGTGTTATGTTTTTGCAGTTTTCTCATGAGGGTGTCAAGTTTTCTTCCATTTTTGACGGTAAAAAAATTTCAACTTTTTCGTAAGGGGGGGTGTTACGTTTTTTTCATTTTTCTGGCTAGACAGTTTTTTCCATTTCTGACCACAAAATAATTTCAACTTTCTTGTAATGAGGGGGTGTTACATTTTTTTCATTTTTCTGGCTAGACATTTTTTTCCATTTTTGACCACAAAATGATTTCAAATTTCTTGTAATGAGGGGGTGTTATGTTTTTGCAGTTTTGTCATGAGGGTGTCAAGTTTTCTTCCATTTTTGACCATAAAAAAATTTCAACTTTTTCGTAAGGGGGTGTTACGTTTTTTTCATTTTTCTGGCTAGACATTTTTTTCCATTTTTGACCACAAAACAATTTCAAATTTCTTGTAATGAGGGGGTGTTATGTTTTTGCAGTTTTCTCATGAGGGTGTCAAGTTTTCTTCCATTTTTGACCATAAAAAAATTTCAACTTTTTCGTAAGGGGGGGTGTTATGTTTTTTTCATTTTTCTGGCTAGACATTTTTTTCCATTTTTGACCACAAAATGATTTCAAATTTCTTGTAATGAGGGGGTGTTATGTTTTTGCAGTTTTCTCATAAGGGTGTCAAGTTTTCTTCCATTTTTGACCATAAAAAAATTTCAACTTTTTCGTAAGGGGGGTGTTAAGTTTTTTTCATTTTTCTGGCTAGACATTTTTTTCCATTTCTGACCACAAACTAATTTCAACTTTCTTGTAATGAGGGGGTGTTATGTTTTTGCAGTTTTCTCATGAGGGTGTCAAGTTTTCTTCCATTTTTGATGATAAAAAAATGTCAACTTTTTCGTAAGGGGGTGTTACATTTTTTTATTTTTAATGGCACGGCATTTTTTTAAATTTTTGACCACAAAATAATTTCAACTTTCTTGTATTGAGGGGGTGTTATGTTTTTGCAGTTTTCTCATGAGGGTGTCAAGTTTTCTTCCATTTTTGACGATAAAAAAGATTTCAACTTTTTCGTAAGGGGTGGTGTTACGTTTTTTTCATTTTTCTGGCTAGGCATTTTTTTCAATTTTTGACCACAAAATGATTTCAAATTTCTTGTAATGAGGGGGTGTTATGTTTTTGCAGTTTTCTCATGAGGGTGTCAAGTTTTCTGCCATTTTTGACGATAAAAAAATTTCAACTTTTTCGTAAGGGGGGTGTTACGTTTTTTTCATTTTTCTGGCTAGACATTTTTTTCCATTTCTGACCACAAACTAATTTCAACTTTCTTGTAATGAGGGGGTGTTATGTTTTTGCAGTTTTCTCATGAGGGTGTCAAGTTTTCTTCCATTTTTGACCATAAAAATTTTTCAACTTTTTCGTAAGGGGGGGTGTCACGTTTTTTTATTTTTAATGGCACGGCATTTTTTTAAATTTTTGACCACAAAATAATTTCAACTTTCTTGTATTGAGGGGGTGTTATGTTTTTGCAGTTTTCTCATGAGGGTGTCAAGTTTTCTTCCATTTTTGACGGTAAAAAAATTTCAACTTTTTCGTAAGGGGGGGGTGTTATGTTTTTGCAGTTTTCTCATGAGGGTGTCAAGTTTTCTTCCATTTTTGACCATAAAAAAATTTCAACTTTTTCGTAAGGGGGTGTTACGTTTTTTTCATTTTTCTGGCTAGACATTTTTTTCCATTTTTGACCACAAAACAATTTCAAATTTCTTGTAATGAGGGGGTGTTATGTTTTTGCAGTTTTCTCATGAGGGTGTCAAGTTTTCTTCCAATTTTGACCATAAAAAAATTTCAACTTTTTCGTAAGGGGGGGGTGTTAAGTTTTTTTCATTTTTCTGGCTAGACATTTTTTTCCATTTCTGACCACAAAATAATTTCAACTTTCTTGTAATGAGGGGGTGTTATGTTTTTGCAGTTTTCTCATGAGGGTGTCAAGTTTTCTTCCATTTTTGACGATAAAAAAATTTCAACTTTTTCGTAAGGGGGGGTGTTACGTTTTTTTCATTTTTCTGGCTAGACATTTTTTTCCATTTTTGACCACAAAATGATTTCAAATTTCTTGTAATGAGGGGGTGTTATGTTTTTGCAGTTTTGTCATGAGGGTGTCAAGTTTTCTTCCATTTTTGACCATAGAAAAATGTCAACTTTTTCGTAAGGGGGGTGTTAAGTTTTTTTCATTTTTCTGGCTAGACATTTTTTTCCATTTTTGACCACAAAATGATTTCAAATTTCTTGTAATGAGGGGGTGTTATGTTTTTGCAGTTTTCTCATAAGGGTGTCAAGTTTTCTTCCAATTTTGACCATAAAAAAATTTCAACTTTTTCGTAAGGGGGGGTGTTACGTTTTTTTCATTTTTCTGGCTAGACATTTTTTTCCATTTTTGACCACAAAATGATTTCAAATTTCTTGTAATGAGGGGGTGTTATGTTTTTGCAGTTTTCTCATAAGGGTGTCAAGTTTTCTTCCATTTTTGACCATAAAAAAATTTCAACTTTTTCGTAAGGGGGGGTGTTACGTTTTTTTCATTTTTCTGGCTAGACATTTTTTTCCATTTTTGACCACAAAATGATTTCAAATTTCTTGTAATGAGGGGGTGTTATGTTTTTGCAGTTTTGTCATGAGGGTGTCAAGTTTTCTTCCATTTTTGACCATAAAAAAATGTCAACTTTTTCGTAAGGGGGGTGTTAAGTTTTTTTCATTTTTCTGGCTAGACATTTTTTTCCATTTCTGACCACAAAATAATTTCAACTTTCTTGTAATGAGGGGGTGTTATGTTTTTGCAGTTTTCTCATGAGGGTGTCAAGTTTTCTTCCATTTTTGTCGATAAAAAAATGTAAGGGGGTGTTAAAAAAAAATGTCAACTTTTTCGTAAGGGGGGTGTTACATTTTTTTCATTTTTCTGGCTAGACATTTTTTTCCATTTTTGACCACAAAATGATTTCAAATTTCTTGTAATGAGGGGGTGTTATGTTTTTGCAGTTTTGTCATGAGGGTGTCGAGTTTTCTTCCAATTTTGACCATAAAAGAATTTAAACTTTTTCGTAAGGGGGTGTTAAGTTTTTTTCATTTTTCTGGCTAGACATTTTTTTCCATTTCTGACCACAAACTAATTTCAACTTTCTTGTAATGAGGGGGTGTTATGTTTTTGCAGTTTTCTCATGAGGGTGTCAAGTTTTCTTCCATTTTTGACCATAAAAAAATTTCAACTTTTTCGTAAGGGGGTGTTACGTTTTTTTCATTTTTCTGGCTAGACATTTTTTTCCATTTTTGACCACAAAACAATTTCAAATTTCTTGTAATGAGGGGGTGTTATGTTTTTGCAGTTTTCTCATGAGGGTGTCAAGTTTTCTTCCAATTTTGACCATAAAAAAATTTCAACTTTTTCGTAAGGGGGTGTTACATTTTTTTATTTTTAATGGCACGGCATTTTTTTAAATTTTTGACCACAAAATGATTTCAACTTTCTTGTATTGAGGGGGTGTTATGTTTTTGCAGTTTTCTCATGAGGGTGTCAAGTTTTCTTCCATTTTTGACGATAAAAAAGATTTCAACTTTTTCGTAAGGGGTGGTGTTACGTTTTTTTCATTTTTCTGGCTAGGCATTTTTTTCAATTTTTGACCACAAAATGATTTCAAATTTCTTGTAATGAGGGGGTGTTATGTTTTTGCAGTTTTCTCATGAGGGTGTCAAGTTTTCTGCCATTTTTGACGATAAAAAAATTTCAACTTTTTCGTAAGGGGGGTGTTACGTTTTTTTCATTTTTCTGGCTAGACATTTTTTTCCATTTCTGACCACAAACTAATTTCAACTTTCTTGTAATGAGGGGGTGTTATGTTTTTGCAGTTTTGTCATGAGGGTGTCAAGTTTTCTTCCATTTTTGACCATAGAAAAATGTCAACTTTTTCGTAAGGGGGGTGTTAAGTTTTTTTCATTTTTCTGGCTAGACATTTTTTTCCATTTCTGACCACAAAATAATTTCAACTTTCTTGTAATGAGGGGGTGTTATGTTTTTGCAGTTTTCTCATGAGGGTGTCAAGTTTTCTTCCATTTTTGTCGATAAAAAAATGTCAACTTTTTCGTAAGGGGGGTGTTACATTTTTTTCATTTTTCTGGCTAGACATTTTTTTCCATTTTTGACCACAAAATGATTTCAAATTTCTTGTAATGAGGGGGTGTTATGTTTTTGGAGTTTTCTCATGAGGGTGTCAAGTTTTCTTCCATTTTTGACGATAAAAAAATTTCAACTTTTTCGTAAGGGGGGGTGTTAAGTTTTTTTCATTTTTCTGGCTAGACATTTTTTTCCATTTTTGACCACAAAATAATTTCAACTTTCTTGTAATGAGGGGGTGTTATGTTTTTGCAGTTTTCTCATGAGGGTGTCAAGTTTTCTTCCATTTTTGTCGATAAAAAAATGTCAACTTTTTCGTAAGGGGGGTGTTACATTTTTTTCATTTTTCTGGCTAGACATTTTTTTCCATTTCTGACCACAAACTAATTTCAACTTTCTTGTAATGAGGGGGTGTTATGTTTTTGCAGTTTTCTCATGAGGGTGTCAAGTTTTCTTCCATTTTTGACCATAAAAAAATTTCAACTTTTTCGTAAGGGGGTGTTACGTTTTTTTCATTTTTCTGGCTAGGCATTTTTTTCCATTTTTGACCACAAAATGATTTCAAATTTCTTGTAATGAGGGGGTGTTATGTTTTTGCAGTTTTCTCATAAGGGTGTCAAGTTTTCTTCCAATTTTGACCATAAAAAAATTTCAACTTTTTCGTAAGGGGGGGTGTTACGTTTTTTTCATTTTTCTGGCTAGACATTTTTTTCCATTTTTGACCACAAAATGATTTCAAATTTCTTGTAATGAGGGGGTGTTATGTTTTTGCAGTTTTCTCATAAGGGTGTCAAGTTTTCTTCCATTTTTGACCATAAAAAAATTTCAACTTTTTCGTAAGGGGGGGTGTTACGTTTTTTTCATTTTTCTGGCTAGACATTTTTTTCCATTTCTGACCACAAACTAATTTCAACTTTCTTGTAATGAGGGGGTGTTATGTTTTTGCAGTTTTCTCATGAGGGTGTCAAGTTTTCTTCCATTTTTGATGATAAAAAAATGTCAACTTTTTCGTAAGGGGGTGTTACATTTTTTTATTTTTAATGGCACGGCATTTTTTTAAATTTTTGACCACAAAATAATTTCAACTTTCTTGTATTGAGGGGGTGTTATGTTTTTGCAGTTTTCTCATGAGGGTGTCAAGTTTTCTTCCATTTTTGACGATAAAAAAGATTTCAACTTTTTCGTAAGGGGTGGTGTTACATTTTTTTCATTTTTCTGGCTAGGCATTTTTTTCAATTTTTGACCACAAAATGATTTCAAATTTCTTGTAATGAGGGGGTGTTATGTTTTTGCAGTTTTCTCATGAGGGTGTCAAGTTTTCTGCCATTTTTGACGATAAAAAAATTTAAACTTTTTCGTAAGGGGGGTGTTACGTTTTTTTCATTTTTCTGGCTAGACATTTTTTTCCATTTCTGACCACAAACTAATTTCAACTTTCTTGTAATGAGGGGGTGTTATGTTTTTGCAGTTTTCTCATGAGGGTGTCAAGTTTTCTTCCATTTTTGACCATAAAAATTTTTCAACTTTTTCGTAAGGGGGGGTGTCACGTTTTTTTATTTTTAATGGCACGGCATTTTTTTAAATTTTTGACCACAAAATAATTTCAACTTTCTTGTATTGAGGGGGTGTTATGTTTTTGCAGTTTTCTCATGAGGGTGTCAAGTTTTCTTCCATTTTTGACGGTAAAAAAATTTCAACTTTTTCGTAAGGGGGGGGTGTTATGTTTTTGCAGTTTTCTCATGAGGGTGTCAAGTTTTCTTCCATTTTTGACCATAAAAAAATTTCAACTTTTTCGTAAGGGGGTGTTACGTTTTTTTCATTTTTCTGGCTAGACATTTTTTTCCATTTTTGACCACAAAACAATTTCAAATTTCTTGTAATGAGGGGGTGTTATGTTTTTGCAGTTTTCTCATGAGGGTGTCAAGTTTTCTTCCAATTTTGACCATAAAAGAATTTAAACTTTTTCGTAAGGGGGGTGTTAAGTTTTTTTCATTTTTCTGGCTAGACATTTTTTTCCATTTCTGACCACAAACTAATTTCAACTTTCTTGTAATGAGGGGGTGTTATGTTTTTGCAGTTTTCTCATGAGGGTGTCAAGCTTTCTTCCATTTTTGACCATAAAAAAATTTCAACTTTTTCGTAAGGGGGTGTTACGTTTTTTTCATTTTTCTGGCTAGATATTTTTTTCCATTTTTGACCACAAAACAATTTCAAATTTCTTGTAATGAGGGGGTGTTATGTTTTTGCAGTTTTCTCATGAGGGTGTCAAGTTTTCTTCCAATTTTGACCATAAAAAAATTTCAACTTTTTCGTAAGGGGGGGTGTTACGTTTTTTTTCATTTTTCTGGCTAGGCATTTTTTTCAATTTTTGACCACAAAATGATTTCAAATTTCTTGTAATGAGGGGGTGTTATGTTTTTGAAGTTTTCTCATGAGGGTGTCAAGTTTTCTTCCATTTTTGTTGATAAAAAAATTTCAGCTTTTTCGTAAGGGGGGTGTTACGTTTTTTTCATTTTTCTGGTTAGGCATTTTTTTCAATTTTTGACCACAAAATGATTTCAAATTTCTTGTAATGAGGGGGTGTTATGTTTTTGCAGTTTTCTCATGAGGGTGTCAAGTTTTCTTCCATTTCTGACGATAAAAAAATTTCAACTTTTTCGTAAGGGGGTGTCACGTTTTTTTATTTTTAATGGCACGGCATTTTTTTCCATTTTTGACCACAAAATAATTTCAACTTTCTTGTAATGAGGGGGTGTTATGTTTTTGAAGTTTTCTCATGAGGGTGTCAAGTTTTCTTCCATTTTTGACGATAAAAAAGATTTCAACTTTTTCGTAAGGGGTGGTGTTACGTTTTTTTCATTTTTCTGGCTAGGCATTTTTGTCAATTTTTGACCACAAAATGATTTCAAATTTCTTGTAATGAGGGGGTGTTATGTTTTTGCAGTTTTCTCATGAGGGTGTCAAGTTTTCTTCCAATTTTGACCATAAAAGAATTTAAACTTTTTCGTAAGGGGGGTGTTAAGTTTTTTTCATTTTTCTGGCTAGACATTTTTTTCCATTTCTGACCACAAACTAATTTCAACTTTCTTGTAATGAGGGGGTGTTATGTTTTTGCAGTTTTCTCATGAGGGTGTCAAGTTTTCTTCCATTTTTGACCATAAAAAAATTTCAACTTTTTCGTAATGGGGTGTTACGTTTTTTTCATTTTTCTGGCTAGATATTTTTTTCCATTTTTGACCACAAAACAATTTCAAATTTCTTGTAATGAGGGGGTGTTATGTTTTTGCAGTTTTCTCATGAGGGTGTCAAGTTTTCTTCCAATTTTGACCATAAAAAAATTTCAACTTTTTCGTAAGGGGGGGTGTTACGTTTTTTTCATTTTTCTGGCTAGGCATTTTTTTCAATTTTTGACCACAAAATGATTTCAAATTTCTTGTAATGAGGGGGTGTTATGTTTTTGCAGTTTTCTCATGAGGGTGTCAAGTTTTCTTCCAATTTTGACCATAAAAAAATTTCACCTTTTTCGTAAGGGGGGGTGTTACGTTTTTTTCATTTTTCTGGCTAGGCATTTTTTTCAATTTTTGACCACAAAATGATTTCAAATTTCTTGTAATGAGGGGGTGTTATGTTTTTGAAGTTTTCTCATGAGGGTGTCAAGTTTTCTTCCATTTTTGACCATAAAAAAATTTCAACTTTTTCGTAAGGGGGTGTTACGTTTTTTTCATTTTTCTGGCTAGACATTTCTTTCCATTTTTGACCACAAAACAATTTCAAATTTCTTGTAATGAGGGGGTGTTATGTTTTTGCAGTTTTCTCATGAGGGTGTCAAGTTTTCTTCCAATTTTGACCATAAAAGAATTTAAACTTTTTCGTAAGGGGGGTGTTAAGTTTTTTTCATTTTTCTGGCTAGACATTTTTTTCCATTTCTGACCACAAACTAATTTCAACTTTCTTGTAATGAGGGGGTGTTATGTTTTTGCAGTTTTCTCATGAGGGTGTCAAGTTTTCTTCCATTTTTGACCATAAAAAAATTTCAACTTTTTCGTAAGGGGGTGTTACGTTTTTTTCATTTTTCTGGCTAGGCATTTCTTTCAATTTTTGACCACAAAATGATTTCAAATTTCTTGTAATGAGGGGGTGTTATGTTTTTGAAGTTTTCTCATGAGGGTGTCAAGTTTTCTTCCATTTTTGATGATAAAAAAATTTCAGCTTTTTCGTAAGGGGGGTGTTACGTTTTTTTCATTTTTCTGGCTAGGCATTTTTTTCAATTTTTGACCACAAAATGATTTCAAATTTCTTGTAATGAGGGGGTGTTATGTTTTTGCAGTTTTCTCATGAGGGTGTCAAGTTTTCTTCCATTTCTGACGATAAAAAAATTTCAACTTTTTCGTAAGGGGGTGTCACGTTTTTTTATTTTTAATGGCACTGCATTTTTTTCCATTTTTGACCACAAAATAATTTCAACTTTCTTGTAATGAGGGGGTGTTATGTTTTTGAAGTTTTCTCATGAGGGTGTCAAGTTTTCTTCCATTTTTGACGATAAAAAAGATTTCAACTTTTTCGTAAGGGGTGGTGTTACGTTTTTTTCATTTTTCTGGCTAGGCATTTTTGTCAATTTTTGACCACAAAATGATTTCAAATTTCTTGTAATGAGGGGGTGTTATGTTTTTGCAGTTTTCTCATGAGGGTGTCAAGTTTTCTTCCATTTTTGACGATAAAAAAGATTTCAACTTTTTCGTAAGGGGGGTGTTACGTTTTTTTCATTTTTCTGGCTAGGCATTTTTTTCCATTTCTGACCACAAAAAAATTTCAACTTTCTTGTAATGAGGGGGTGTTATGTTTTTGCAGTTTTCTCATGAGGGTGTCAAGTTTTCTTCCATTTTTGACGATAAAAAAGATTTCAACTTTTTCGTAAGGGGTGGTGTTACGTTTTTTTCATTTTTCTGGCTAGGCATTTTTTTCAATTTTTGACCACAAAATGATTTCAAATTTCTTGTAATGAGGGGGTGTTATGTTTTTGCAGTTTTCTCATGAGGGTGTCAAGTTTTCTTCCATTTTTGATGATAAAAAAATTTCAGCTTTTTCGTAAGGGGGTGTCACGTTTTTTTATTTTTAATGGCACGGCATTTTTTTCCATTTTTGACCACAAAATAATTTCAACTTTCTTGTAATGAGGGGGTGTTATGTTTTTGAAGTTTTCTCATGAGGGTGTCAAGTTTTCTTCCATTTTTGATGGTAAAAAAATTTCAGCTTTTTCGTAAGGGGGGTGTTACGTTTTTTTCATTTTTCTGGTTAGGCATTTTTTTCAATTTTTGACCACAAAATGATTTCAAATTTCTTGTAATGAGGGGGTGTTATGTTTTTGCAGTTTTCTCATGAGGGTGTCAAGTTTTCTTCCATTTCTGACGATAAAAAAATTTAAACTTTTTCGTAAGGGGGTGTCACGTTTTTTTATTTTTAATGGCACGGCATTTTTTTCAATTTTTGACCACAAAATAATTTCAACTTTCTTGTAATGAGGGGTTGTTATGTTTTTGCAGTTTTCTCATGAGGGTGTCAAGTTTTCTTCCATTTTTGACGATAAAAAAGATTTCAACTTTTTCGTAAGGGGTGGTGTTACGTTTTTTTCATTTTTCTGGCTAGGCATTTCTTTTCATTTCTGACCACAAAATAATTTCAACTTTCTTGTAATGAGGGGGTGTTATGTTTTTGCAGTTTTCTCATGAGGGTGTCAAGTTTTCTTCCATTTTTGACGATAAAAAAGATTTCAACTTTTTCGTAAGGGGTGGTGTTACGTTTTTTTCATTTTTCTGGCCAGGCATTTTTTTCAATTTTTGACCACAAAATGATTTCAAATTTCTTGTAATGAGGGGGTGTTATGTTTTTGCAGTTTTCTCATGAGGGTGTCAAGTTTTCTTCCATTTTTGACCATAAAAACATTTCAACTTTTTCGTAAGGGGGGGTGTTACGTTTTTTTCATTTTTCTGGCTAGACATTTTTTTCCATTTCTGACCACAAAATAATTTCAACTTTCTTGTAATGAGGGGGTGTTATGTTTTTGCAGTTTTCTCATGAGGGTGTCAAGTTTTCTTCCATTTTTGACCATAACATTTTTTTTACTTTTTCGTAAGGGGGGTGTTACGTTTTTTTCATTTTTCTGGCTAGGCATTTTTTTCCATTTTTGACCACAAAATGATTTCAAATTTCTTGTAATGAGGGGGTGTTATGTTTTTGCAGTTTTCTCATGAGGGTGTCAAGTTTTCTTCCATTTTTGATGGTAAAAAAATGTCAACTTTTTCGTAAGGGGGGTGTCACGTTTTTTTATTTTTAATGGCACGGCATTTTTTTAAATTTTTGACCACAAAATGATTTCAAATTTCTTGTATTGAGGGGGTGTTATGTTTTTGCAGTTTTCTCATGAGGGTGTCAAGTTTTCTTCCATTTTTGACGATAAAAAAATTTCAACTTTTTCGTAAGGGGGTGTTACGTTTTTTTCATTTTTCTGGCTAGATATTTTTTTCCATTTTTGACCACAAAACAATTTCAAATTTCTTGTAATGAGGGGGTGTTATGTTTTTGCAGTTTTCTCATGAGGGTGTCAAGTTTTCTTCCAATTTTGACCATAAAAAAATTTCAACTTTTTCGTAAGGGGGGGTGTTACGTTTTTTTCATTTTTCTGGCTAGGCATTTTTTTCAATTTTTGACCACAAAATGATTTCAAATTTCTTGTAATGAGGGGGTGTTATGTTTTTGAAGTTTTCTCATGAGGGTGTCAAGTTTTCTTCCATTTTTGATGATAAAAAAATTTCAACTTTTTCGTAAGGGGGGTGTCAAGTTTTTTTCATTTTTCTGGCTAGACATTTTTTTCCATTTCTGACCACAAAATAATTTCAACTTTCTTGTAATGAGGGGGTGTTATGTTTTTGCAGTTTTCTCATGAGGGTGTCAAGTTTTCTTCCATTTTTGACCATAACATTTTTTTTACTTTTTCGTAAGGGGGGGTGTTACGTTTTTTTCATTTTTCTGGCTAGGCATTTTTTTCCATTTTTGACCACAAAATGATTTCAAATTTCTTGTAATGAGGGGGTGTTATGTTTTTGCAGTTTTCTCATGAGGGTGTCAAGTTTTCTTCCATTTTTGATGGTAAAAAAATGTCAACTTTTTCGTAAGGGGGGTGTCACGTTTTTTTATTTTTAATGGCACGGCATTTTTTTAAATTTTTGACCACAAAATGATTTCAAATTTCTTGTATTGAGGGGGTGTTATGTTTTTGCAGTTTTCTCATGAGGGTGTCAAGTTTTCTTCCATTTTTGACGATAAAAAAATTTCAACTTTTTCGTAAGGGGGTGTTACGTTTTTTTCATTTTTCTGGCTAGATATTTTTTTCCATTTTTGACCACAAAACAATTTCAAATTTCTTGTAATGAGGGGGTGTTATGTTTTTGCAGTTTTCTCATGAGGGTGTCAAGTTTTCTTCCAATTTTGACCATAAAAAAATTTCAACTTTTTCGTAAGGGGGGGTGTTACGTTTTTTTCATTTTTCTGGCTAGGCATTTTTTTCAATTTTTGACCACAAAATGATTTCAAATTTCTTGTAATGAGGGGGTGTTATGTTTTTGAAGTTTTCTCATGAGGGTGTCAAGTTTTCTTCCATTTTTGATGATAAAAAAATTTCAGCTTTTTCGTAAGGGGGGTGTTACGTTTTTTTCATTTTTCTGGCTAGGCATTTTTTTCAATTTTTGACCACAAAATGATTTCAAATTTCTTGTAATGAGGGGGTGTTATGTTTTTGCAGTTTTCTCATGAGGGTGTCAAGTTTTCTTCCATTTCTGACGATAAAAAAATTTCAACTTTTTCGTAAGGGGGTGTCACGTTTTTTTATTTTTAATGGCACGGCATTTTTTTCCATTTTTGACCACAAAATAATTTCAACTTTCTTGTAATGAGGGGGTGTTATGTTTTTGAAGTTTTCTCATGAGGGTGTCAAGTTTTCTTCCATTTTTGACGATAAAAAAGATTTCAACTTTTTCGTAAGGGGTGGTGTTACGTTTTTTTCATTTTTCTGGCTAGGCATTTTTGTCAATTTTTGACCACAAAATGATTTCAAATTTCTTGTAATGAGGGGGTGTTATGTTTTTGCAGTTTTCTCATGAGGGTGTCAAGTTTTCTTCCATTTTTGACGATAAAAAAGATTTCAACTTTTTCGTAAGGGGGGTGTTACGTTTTTTTCATTTTTCTGGCTAGGCATTTTTTTCCATTTCTGACCACAAAAAAATTTCAACTTTCTTGTAATGAGGGGGTGTTATGTTTTTGCAGTTTTCTCATGAGGGTGTCAAGTTTTCTTCCATTTTTGACGATAAAAAAGATTTCAACTTTTTCGTAAGGGGTGGTGTTACGTTTTTTTCATTTTTCTGGCTAGGCATTTTTTTCAATTTTTGACCACAAAATGATTTCAAATTTCTTGTAATGAGGGGGTGTTATGTTTTTGCAGTTTTCTCATGAGGGTGTCAAGTTTTCTTCCATTTTTGATGATAAAAAAATTTCAGCTTTTTCGTAAGGGGGTGTCAAGTTTTTTTATTTTTAATGGCACGGCATTTTTTTCCATTTTTGACCACAAAATAATTTCAACTTTCTTGTAATGAGGGGGTGTTATGTTTTTGAAGTTTTCTCATGAGGGTGTCAAGTTTTCTTCCATTTTTGATGATAAAAAAATTTCAGCTTTTTCGTAAGGGGGGTGTTACGTTTTTTTCATTTTTCTGGTTAGGCATTTTTTTCAATTTTTGACCACAAAATGATTTCAAATTTCTTGTAATGAGGGGGTGTTATGTTTTTGCAGTTTTCTCATGAGGGTGTCAAGTTTTCTTCCATTTCTGACGATAAAAAAATTTAAACTTTTTCGTAAGGGGGTGTCACGTTTTTTTATTTTTAATGGCACGGCATTTTTTTCAATTTTTGACCACAAAATAATTTCAACTTTCTTGTAATGAGGGGTTGTTATGTTTTTGCAGTTTTCTCATGAGGGTGTCAAGTTTTCTTCCATTTTTGACGATAAAAAAGATTTCAACTTTTTCGTAAGGGGTGGTGTTACGTTTTTTTCATTTTTCTGGCTAGGCATTTCTTTTCATTTCTGACCACAAAATAATTTCAACTTTCTTGTAATGAGGGGGTGTTATGTTTTTGCAGTTTTCTCATGAGGGTGTCAAGTTTTCTTCCATTTTTGACCATAAAAACATTTCAACTTTTTCGTAAGGGGGGGTGTTACGTTTTTTTCATTTTTCTGGCTAGACATTTTTTTCCATTTCTGACCACAAAATAATTTCAACTTTCTTGTAATGAGGGGGTGTTATGTTTTTGCAGTTTTCTCATGAGGGTGTCAAGTTTTCTTCCATTTTTGACCATAACATTTTTTTTACTTTTTCGTAAGGGGGGGTGTTACGTTTTTTTCATTTTTCTGGCTAGGCATTTTTTTCCATTTTTGACCACAAAATGATTTCAAATTTCTTGTAATGAGGGGGTGTTATGTTTTTGCAGTTTTCTCATGAGGGTGTCAAGTTTTCTTCCATTTTTGATGATAAAAAAATGTCAACTTTTTCGTAAGGGGGGTGTCACGTTTTTTTATTTTTAATGGCACGGCATTTTTTTAAATTTTTGACCACAAAATGATTTCAAATTTCTTGTATTGAGGGGGTGTTATGTTTTTGCAGTTTTCTCATGAGGGTGTCAAGTTTTCTTCCATTTTTGACGATAAAAAAATTTAAACTTTTTCGTAAGGGGGTGTCACGTTTTTTTATTTTTAATGGCACGGCATTTTTTTCAATTTTTGACCACAAAATGATTTCAAATTTCTTGTAATGAGGGGGTGTTATGTTTTTGCAGTTTTCTCATGAGGGTGTCAAGTTTTCTTCCATTTTTGATGATAAAAAAGATTTCAACTTTTTCGTAAGGGGTGGTGTTACGTTTTTTTCATTTTTCTGGCTAGGCATTTCTTTTCATTTCTGACCACAAAATAATTTCAACTTTCTTGTAATGAGGGGGTGTTATGTTTTTGCAGTTTTCTCATGAGGGTGTCAAGTTTTCTTCCATTTTTGACGATAAAAAAGATTTCAACTTTTTCGTAAGGGGTGGTGTTACGTTTTTTTCATTTTTCTGGTTAGGCATTTTTTTCAATTTTTGACCACAAAATGATTTCAAATTTCTTGTAATGAGGGGGTGTTATGTTTTTGAAGTTTTCTCATGAGGGTGTCAAGTTTTCTTCCATTTCT
Source organism: Symphodus melops (assembly GCF_947650265.1). NCBI lineage: Eukaryota > Metazoa > Chordata > Actinopteri > Labriformes > Labridae > Symphodus > Symphodus melops. The sequence continues at coordinate 13,733,678 of NC_136713.1, read as the reverse complement.
GACTATAAAAAAATTTAAACTTTTTCGTAAGGGGGTGTCACGTTTTTTTATTTTTAATGGCACGGCATTTTTTTTCCATTTTTGACCACAAAATAATTTCAACTTTCTTGTAATGAGGGGGTGTTATGTTTTTGAAGTTTTCTCATGAGGGTGTCAAGTTTTCTTCCATTTTTGACGATAAAAAAGATTTCAACTTTTTCGTAAGGGGTGGTGTTACGTTTTTTTTAATTTTTCTGGCTAGGCATTTCTTTTCATTTCTGACCACAAAATAATTTCAACTTTCTTGTAATGAGGGGGTGTTATGTTTTTGCAGTTTTCTCATGAGGGTGTCAAGTTTTCTTCCATTTTTGACGATAAAAAAGAATTCAACTTTTTCGTAAGGGGTGGTGTTACGTTTTTTTCATTTTTCTGGCCAGGCATTTTTTTCAATTTTTGACCACAAAATGATTTCAAATTTCTTGTAATGAGGGGGTGTTATGTTTTTGCAGTTTTCTCATGAGGGTGTCAAGTTTTCTTCCATTTTTGACGATAAAAAAGAATTCAACTTTTTCGTAAGGGGTGGTGTTACGTTTTTTTCATTTTTCTGGCCAGGCATTTTTTTCAATTTTTGACCACAAAATGATTTCAAATTTCTTGTAATGAGGGGGTGTTATGTTTTTGCAGTTTTCTCATGAGGGTGTCAAGTTTTCTTCCATTTTTGACGATAAAAAAGAATTCAACTTTTTCGTAAGGGGTGGTGTTACGTTTTTTTCATTTTTCTGGCCAGGCATTTTTTTCAATTTTTGACCACAAAATGATTTCAAATTTCTTGTAATGAGGGGGTGTTATGTTTTTGCAGTTTTCTCATGAGGGTGTCAAGTTTTCTTCCATTTTTGACGATAAAAAAGAATTCAACTTTTTCGTAAGGGGTGGTGTTACGTTTTTTTCATTTTTCTGGTTAGGCATTTTTTTCAATTTTTGACCACAAAATGATTTCAAATTTCTTGTAATGAGGGGGTGTTATGTTTTTGAAGTTTTCTCATGAGGGTGTCAAGTTTTCTTCCATTTCTGACTATAAAAAAATTTAAACTTTTTCGTAAGGGGGTGTCACGTTTTTTTATTTTTAATGGCACGGCATTTTTTTTCCATTTTTGACCACAAAATAATTTCAACTTTCTTGTAATGAGGGGGTGTTATGTTTTTGAAGTTTTCTCATGAGGGTGTCAAGTTTTCTTCCATTTTTGACGATAAAAAAGATTTCAACTTTTTCGTAAGGGGTGGTGTTACGTTTTTTTTAATTTTTCTGGCTAGGCATTTCTTTTCATTTCTGACCACAAAATAATTTCAACTTTCTTGTAATGAGGGGGTGTTATGTTTTTGCAGTTTTCTCATGAGGGTGTCAAGTTTTCTTCCATTTTTGACGATAAAAAAGAATTCAACTTTTTCGTAAGGGGTGGTGTTACGTTTTTTTCATTTTTCTGGCCAGGCATTTTTTTCAATTTTTGACCACAAAATGATTTCAAATTTCTTGTAATGAGGGGGTGTTATGTTTTTGCAGTTTTCTCATGAGGGTGTCAAGTTTTCTTCCATTTTTGACGATAAAAAAGAATTCAACTTTTTCGTAAGGGGTGGTGTTACGTTTTTTTCATTTTTCTGGCCAGGCATTTTTTTCAATTTTTGACCACAAAATGATTTCAAATTTCTTGTAATGAGGGGGTGTTATGTTTTTGCAGTTTTCTCATGAGGGTGTCAAGTTTTCTTCCATTTTTGACGATAAAAAAGAATTCAACTTTTTCGTAAGGGGTGGTGTTACGTTTTTTTCATTTTTCTGGCCAGGCATTTTTTTCAATTTTTGACCACAAAATGATTTCAAATTTCTTGTAATGAGGGGGTGTTATGTTTTTGCAGTTTTCTCATGAGGGTGTCAAGTTTTCTTCCATTTTTGACCATAAAAACATTTCAACTTTTTCGTAAGGGGGGGTGTTACGTTTTTTTCATTTTTCTGGCTAGACATTTTTTTCCATTTCTGACCACAAAATAATTTCAACTTTCTTGTAATGAGGGGGTGTTATGTTTTTGCAGTTTTCTCATGAGGGTGTCAAGTTTTCTTCCATTTTTGACCATAAAAAAATTTAAACTTTGTCGTAAGGGGGGGTGTTACGTTTTTTTCATTTTTCTGGCCAGGCATTTTTTTCCATTTTTGACCACAAAATGATTTCAAATTTCTTGTAATGAGGGGGTGTTATGTTTTTGCAGTTTTCTCATGAGGGTGTCAAGTTTTCTTCCATTTTTGACCATAAAAAAATTTAAACTTTTTCGTAAGGGGGGGTGTTACGTTTTTTTCATTTTTCTGGCTAGGCATTTTTTTCCATTTTTGACCACAAAATGATTTCAAATTTCTTGTAATGAGGGGGTGTTATGTTTTTGCAGTTTTCTCATGAGGGTGTCAAGTTTTCTTCCATTTTTGATGATAAAAAAATGTCAACTTTTTCGTAAGGGGGGTGTCACGTTTTTTTATTTTTAATGGCACGGCATTTTTTTAAATTTTTGACCACAAAATAATTTCAACTTTCTTGTATTGAGGGGGTGTTATGTTTTTGCAGTTTTCTCATGAGGGTGTCAAGTTTTCTTCCATTTTTGACAATAAAAAAATTTAAACTTTTTCGTAAGGGGGGGTGTTACGTTTTTTTCATTTTTCTGGCTAGGCATTTTTTTCCATTTTTGACCACAAAATGATTTCAAATTTCTTGTAATGAGGGGGTGTTATGTTTTTGCAGTTTTCTCATGAGGGTGTCAAGTTTTCTTCCATTTTTGATGATAAAAAAATGTCAACTTTTTCGTAAGGGGGGTGTCACGTTTTTTTATTTTTAATGGCACGGCATTTTTTTAAATTTTTGACCACAAAATAATTTCAACTTTCTTGTATTGAGGGGGTGTTATGTTTTTGCAGTTTTCTCATGAGGGTGTCAAGTTTTCTTCCATTTTTGACGATAAAAAAATTTCAACTTTTTCGTAAGGGGGTGTTACGTTTTTTTCATTTTTCTGGTTAGGCATTTTTTTAAATTTTTGACCACAAAATGATTTCAAATTTCTTGTAATGAGGGGGTGTTATGTTTTTGCAGTTTTCTCATGAGGGTGTCAAGTTTTCTTCCATTTCTGACGATAAAAAAATTTAAACTTTTTCGTAAGGGGGTGTCACGTTTTTTTATTTTTAATGGCACGGCATTTTTTTCCATTTTTGACCACAAAATAATTTCAACTTTCTTGTAATGAGGGGGTGTTATGTTTTTGAAGTTTTCTCATGAGGGTGTCAAGTTTTCTTCCATTTTTGATGATAAAAAAATTTCAGCTTTTTCGTAAGGGGTGGTGTTACGTTTTTTTCATTTTTCTGGCTAGGCATTTCTTTTCATTTCTGACCACAAAATAATTTCAACTTTCTTGTAATGAGGGGGTGTTATGTTTTTGCAGTTTTCTCATGAGGGTGTCAAGTTTTCTTCCATTTTTGACGATAAAAAAGAATTCAACTTTTTCGTAAGGGGTGGTGTTACGTTTTTTTCATTTTTCTGGCTAGGCATTTCTTTTCATTTCTGACCACAAAATAATTTCAACTTTCTTGTAATGAGGGGGTGTTATGTTTTTGCAGTTTTCTCATGAGGGTGTCAAGTTTTCTTCCATTTTTGACGATAAAAAAGATTTCAACTTTTTCGTAAGGGGTGGTGTTACGTTTTTTTCATTTTTCTGGCCAGGCATTTTTTTCAATTTTTGACCACAAAATGATTTCAAATTTCTTGTAATGAGGGGGTGTTATGTTTTTGCAGTTTTCTCATGAGGGTGTCAAGTTTTCTTCCATTTTTGACCATAAAAACATTTCAACTTTTTCGTAAGGGGGGTGTTACGTTTTTTTCATTTTTCTGGCTAGAAATTTTTTTCCATTTCTGACCACAAAATAATTTCAACTTTCTTGTAATGAGGGGGTGTTATGTTTTTGCAGTTTTCTTCCATTTTTGACGATAAAAAAATTTAAACTTTTTCGTAAGGGGGTGTCACGTTTTTTTATTTTTAATGGCACGGCATTTTTTTCCATTTTTGACCACAAAATAATTTCAACTTTCTTGTAATGAGGGGGTGTTATGTTTTTGAAGTTTTCTCATGAGGGTGTCAAGTTTTCTTCCATTTTTGATGATAAAAACATTTCAGCTTTTTCGTAAGGGGGGTGTTACGTTTTTTTCATTTTTCTGGTTAGGCATTTTTTTCAATTTTTGACCACAAAATGATTTCAAATTTCTTGTAATGAGGGGGTGTTATGTTTTTGCAGTTTTCTCATGAGGGTGTCAAGTTTTCTTCCATTTCTGACGATAAAAAAATTTAAACTTTTTCGTAAGGGGGTGTCACGTTTTTTTATTTTTAATGGCACGGCATTTTTTTCAATTTTTGACCACAAAATAATTTCAACTTTCTTGTAATGAGGGGGTGTTATGTTTTTGCAGTTTTCTCATGAGGGTGTCAAGTTTTCTTCCATTTTTGACGATAAAAAAGAATTCAACTTTTTCGTAAGGGGTGGTGTTACGTTTTTTTCATTTTTCTGGCTAGGCATTTCTTTTCATTTCTGACCACAAAATAATTTCAACTTTCTTGTAATGAGGGGGTGTTATGTTTTTGCAGTTTTCTCATGAGGGTGTCAAGTTTTCTTCCATTTTTGACGATAAAAAAGATTTCAACTTTTTCGTAAGGGGTGGTGTTACGTTTTTTTCATTTTTCTGGCCAGGCATTTTTTTCAATTTTTGACCACAAAATGATTTCAAATTTCTTGTAATGAGGGGGTGTTATGTTTTTGCAGTTTTCTCATGAGGGTGTCAAGTTTTCTTCCATTTTTGACCATAAAAACATTTCAACTTTTTCGTAAGGGGGGTGTTACGTTTTTTTCATTTTTCTGGCTAGACATTTTTTTCCATTTCTGACCACAAAATAATTTCAACTTTCTTGTAATGAGGGGGTGTTATGTTTTTGCAGTTTTCTCATGAGGGTGTCAAGTTTTCTTCCATTTTTGACCATAAAAAAATTTAAACTTTTTCGTAAGGGGGTGTCACGTTTTTTTATTTTTAATGGCACGGCATTTTTTTCCATTTTTGACCACAAAATAATTTCAACTTTCTTGTAATGAGGGGGTGTTATGTTTTTGAAGTTTTCTCATGAGGGTGTCAAGTTTTCTTCCATTTTTGATGATAAAAAAATTTCAGCTTTTTCGTAAGGGGGGTGTTACGTTTTTTTCATTTTTCTGGTTAGGCATTTTTTTCAATTTTTGACCACAAAATGATTTCAAATTTCTTGTAATGAGGGGGTGTTATGTTTTTGCAGTTTTCTCATGAGGGTGTCAAGTTTTCTTCCATTTCTGACGATAAAAAAATTTAAACTTTTTCGTAAGGGGGTGTCACGTTTTTTTATTTTTAATGGCACGGCATTTTTTTCAATTTTTGACCACAAAATAATTTCAACTTTCTTGTAATGAGGGGGTGTTATGTTTTTGCAGTTTTCTCATGAGGGTGTCAAGTTTTCTTCCATTTTTGACAATAAAAAAGATTTCAACTTTTTCGTAAGGGGTGGTGTTACGTTTTTTTCATTTTTCTGGCCAGGCATTTTTTTCAATTTTTGACCACAAAATGATTTCAAATTTCTTGTAATGAGGGGGTGTTATGTTTTTGCAGTTTTCTCATGAGGGTGTCAAGTTTTCTTCCATTTTTGACCATAAAAACATTTCAACTTTTTCGTGAGGGGGGGTGTTACGTTTTTTTCATTTTTCTGGCTAGACATTTTTTTCCATTTCTGACCACAAAATAATTTCAACTTTCTTGTAATGAGGGGGTGTTATGTTTTTGCAGTTTTCTCATGAGGGTGTCAAGTTTTCTTCCATTTTTGACCATAAAAAAATTTAAACTTTTTCGTAAGGGGGGGTGTTACGTTTTTTTCATTTTTCTGGCTAGGCATTTTTTTCCATTTTTGACCACAAAATGATTTCAAATTTCTTGTAATGAGGGGGTGTTATGTTTTTGCAGTTTTCTCATGAGGGTGTCAAGTTTTCTTCCATTTTTGATGATAAAAAAATGTCAACTTTTTCGTAAGGGGGTGTCACGTTTTTTTATTTTTAATGGCACGGCATTTTTTTAAATTTTTGACCACAAAATAATTTCAACTTTCTTGTATTGAGGGGGTGTTATGTTTTTGCAGTTTTCTCATGAGGGTGTCAAGTTTTCTTCCATTTTTGACGATAAAAAAATTTCAACTTTTTCGTAAGGGGGTGTTACGTTTTTTTCATTTTTCTGGTTAGGCATTTTTTTAAATTTTTGACCACAAAATGATTTCAAATTTCTTGTAATGAGGGGGTGTTATGTTTTTGCAGTTTTCTCATGAGGGTGTCAAGTTTTCTTCCATTTCTGACGATAAAAAAATTTAAACTTTTTCGTAAGGGGGTGTCACGTTTTTTTATTTTTAATGGCACGGCATTTTTTTCAATTTTTGACCACAAAATAATTTCAACTTTCTTGTAATGAGGGGGTGTTATGTTTTTGCAGTTTTCTCATGAGGGTGTCAAGTTTTCTTCCATTTTTGACGATAAAAAAGAATTCAACTTTTTCGTAAGGGGTGGTGTTACGTTTTTTTCATTTTTCTGGCCAGGCATTTTTTTCAATTTTTGACCACAAAATGATTTCAAATTTCTTGTAATGAGGGGGTGTTATGTTTTTGCAGTTTTCTCATGAGGGTGTCAAGTTTTCTTCCATTTTTGACCATAAAAACATTTCAACTTTTTCGTAAGGGGGGGTGTTACGTTTTTTTCATTTTTCTGGCTAGACATTTTTTTCCATTTCTGACCACAAAATAATTTCAACTTTCTTGTAATGAGGGGGTGTTATGTTTTTGCAGTTTTCTCATGAGGGTGTCAAGTTTTCTTCCATTTTTGACCATAAAAAAATTTAAACTTTTTCGTAAGGGGGGGTGTTACGTTTTTTTCATTTTTCTGGCCAGGCATTTTTTTCCATTTTTGACCACAAAATGATTTCAAATTTCTTGTAATGAGGGGGTGTTATGTTTTTGCAGTTTTCTCATGAGGGTGTCAAGTTTTCTTCCATTTTTGATGATAAAAAAATGTCAACTTTTTCGTAAGGGGGGTGTCACGTTTTTTTATTTTTAATGGCACGGCATTTTTTTAAATTTTTGACCACAAAATAATTTCAACTTTCTTGTATTGAGGGGGTGTTATGTTTTTGCAGTTTTCTCATGAGGGTGTCAAGTTTTCTTCCATTTTTGACAATAAAAAAATTTAAACTTTTTCGTAAGGGGGGGTGTTACGTTTTTTTCATTTTTCTGGCTAGGCATTTTTTTCCATTTTTGACCACAAAATGATTTCAAATTTCTTGTAATGAGGGGGTGTTATGTTTTTGCAGTTTTCTCATGAGGGTGTCAAGTTTTCTTCCATTTTTGATGATAAAAAAATGTCAACTTTTTCGTAAGGGGGGTGTCACGTTTTTTTATTTTTAATGGCACGGCATTTTTTTAAATTTTTGACCACAAAATAATTTCAACTTTCTTGTATTGAGGGGGTGTTATGTTTTTGCAGTTTTCTCATGAGGGTGTCAAGTTTTCTTCCATTTTTGACGATAAAAAAATTTCAACTTTTTCGTAAGGGGGTGTTACGTTTTTTTCATTTTTCTGGTTAGGCATTTTTTTAAATTTTTGACCACAAAATGATTTCAAATTTCTTGTAATGAGGGGGTGTTATGTTTTTGCAGTTTTCTCATGAGGGTGTCAAGTTTTCTTCCATTTCTGACGATAAAAAAATTTAAACTTTTTCGTAAGGGGGTGTCACGTTTTTTTATTTTTAATGGCACGGCATTTTTTTCCATTTTTGACCACAAAATAATTTCAACTTTCTTGTAATGAGGGGGTGTTATGTTTTTGAAGTTTTCTCATGAGGGTGTCAAGTTTTCTTCCATTTTTGATGATAAAAAAATTTCAGCTTTTTCGTAAGGGGGGTGTTACGTTTTTTTCATTTTTCTGGTTAGGCATTTTTTTCAATTTTTGACCACAAAATGATTTCAAATTTCTTGTAATGAGGGGGTGTTATGTTTTTGCAGTTTTCTCATGAGGGTGTCAAGTTTTCTTCCATTTCTGACGATAAAAAAATTTAAACTTTTTCGTAAGGGGGTGTCACGTTTTTTTATTTTTAATGGCACGGCATTTTTTTCAATTTTTGACCACAAAATAATTTCAACTTTCTTGTAATGAGGGGGTGTTATGTTTTTGCAGTTTTCTCATGAGGGTGTCAAGTTTTCTTCCATTTTTGACGATAAAAAAGAATTCAACTTTTTCGTAAGGGGTGGTGTTACGTTTTTTTCATTTTTCTGGCTAGGCATTTCTTTTCATTTCTGACCACAAAATAATTTCAACTTTCTTGTAATGAGGGGGTGTTATGTTTTTGCAGTTTTCTCATGAGGGTGTCAAGTTTTCTTCCATTTTTGACGATAAAAAAGATTTCAACTTTTTCGTAAGGGGTGGTGTTACGTTTTTTTCATTTTTCTGGCCAGGCATTTTTTTCAATTTTTGACCACAAAATGATTTCAAATTTCTTGTAATGAGGGGGTGTTATGTTTTTGCAGTTTTCTCATGAGGGTGTCAAGTTTTCTTCCATTTTTGACCATAAAAACATTTCAACTTTTTCGTAAGGGGGGTGTTACGTTTTTTTCATTTTTCTGGCTAGACATTTTTTTCCATTTCTGACCACAAAATAATTTCAACTTTCTTGTAATGAGGGGGTGTTATGTTTTTGCAGTTTTCTCATGAGGGTGTCAAGTTTTCTTCCATTTTTGACGATAAAAAAATTTAAACTTTTTCGTAAGGGGGTGTCACGTTTTTTTATTTTTAATGGCACGGCATTTTTTTCCATTTTTGACCACAAAATAATTTCAACTTTCTTGTAATGAGGGGGTGTTATGTTTTTGAAGTTTTCTCATGAGGGTGTCAAGTTTTCTTCCATTTTTGATGATAAAAAAATTTCAGCTTTTTCGTAAGGGGGGTGTTACGTTTTTTTCATTTTTCTGGTTAGGCATTTTTTTCAATTTTTGACCACAAAATGATTTCAAATTTCTTGTAATGAAGGGGTGTTATGTTTTTGCAGTTTTCTCATGAGGGTGTCAAGTTTTCTTCCATTTCTGACGATAAAAAAATTTAAACTTTTTCGTAAGGGGGTGTCACGTTTTTTTATTTTTAATGGCACGGCATTTTTTTCAATTTTTGACCACAAAATAATTTCAACTTTCTTGTAATGAGGGGGTGTTATGTTTTTGCAGTTTTCTCATGAGGGTGTCAAGTTTTCTTCCATTTTTGACGATAAAAAAGAATTCAACTTTTTCGTAAGGGGTGGTGTTACGTTTTTTTCATTTTTCTGGCTAGGCATTTCTTTTCATTTCTGACCACAAAATAATTTCAACTTTCTTGTAATGAGGGGGTGTTATGTTTTTGCAGTTTTCTCATGAGGGTGTCAAGTTTTCTTCCATTTTTGACGATAAAAAAGATTTCAACTTTTTCGTAAGGGGTGGTGTTACGTTTTTTTCATTTTTCTGGCCAGGCATTTTTTTCAATTTTTGACCACAAAATGATTTCAAATTTCTTGTAATGAGGGGGTGTTATGTTTTTGCAGTTTTCTCATGAGGGTGTCAAGTTTTCTTCCATTTTTGACCATAAAAACATTTCAACTTTTTCGTAAGGGGGGTGTTACGTTTTTTTCATTTTTCTGGCTAGACATTTTTTTCCATTTCTGACCACAAAATAATTTCAACTTTCTTGTAATGAGGGGGTGTTATGTTTTTGCAGTTTTCTCATGAGGGTGTCAAGTTTTCTTCCATTTTTGACCATAAAAAAATTTAAACTTTTTCGTAAGGGGGTGTCACGTTTTTTTATTTTTAATGGCACGGCATTTTTTTCCATTTTTGACCACAAAATAATTTCAACTTTCTTGTAATGAGGGGGTGTTATGTTTTTGAAGTTTTCTCATGAGGGTGTCAAGTTTTCTTCCATTTTTGATGATAAAAAAATTTCAGCTTTTTCGTAAGGGGGGTGTTACGTTTTTTTCATTTTTCTGGTTAGGCATTTTTTTCAATTTTTGACCACAAAATGATTTCAAATTTCTTGTAATGAGGGGGTGTTATGTTTTTGCAGTTTTCTCATGAGGGTGTCAAGTTTTCTTCCATTTCTGACGATAAAAAAATTTAAACTTTTTCGTAAGGGGGTGTCACGTTTTTTTATTTTTAATGGCACGGCATTTTTTTCAATTTTTGACCACAAAATAATTTCAACTTTCTTGTAATGAGGGGGTGTTATGTTTTTGCAGTTTTCTCATGAGGGTGTCAAGTTTTCTTCCATTTTTGACAATAAAAAAGATTTCAACTTTTTCGTAAGGGGTGGTGTTACGTTTTTTTCATTTTTCTGGCCAGGCATTTTTTTCAATTTTTGACCACAAAATGATTTCAAATTTCTTGTAATGAGGGGGTGTTATGTTTTTGCAGTTTTCTCATGAGGGTGTCAAGTTTTCTTCCATTTTTGACCATAAAAACATTTCAACTTTTTCGTGAGGGGGGGTGTTACGTTTTTTTCATTTTTCTGGCTAGACATTTTTTTCCATTTCTGACCACAAAATAATTTCAACTTTCTTGTAATGAGGGGGTGTTATGTTTTTGCAGTTTTCTCATGAGGGTGTCAAGTTTTCTTCCATTTTTGACGATAAAAAAATTTAAACTTTTTCGTAAGGGGGTGTCACGTTTTTTTATTTTTAATGGCACGGCATTTTTTTCCATTTTTGACCACAAAATAATTTCAACTTTCTTGTAATGAGGGGGTGTTATGTTTTTGAAGTTTTCTCATGAGGGTGTCAAGTTTTCTTCCATTTTTGATGATAAAAAAATTTCAGCTTTTTCGTAAGGGGGGTGTTACGTTTTTTTCATTTTTCTGGTTAGGCATTTTTTTCAATTTTTGACCACAAAATGATTTCAAATTTCTTGTAATGAAGGGGTGTTATGTTTTTGCAGTTTTCTCATGAGGGTGTCAAGTTTTCTTCCATTTCTGACGATAAAAAAATTTAAACTTTTTCGTAAGGGGGTGTCACGTTTTTTTATTTTTAATGGCACGGCATTTTTTTCAATTTTTGACCACAAAATAATTTCAACTTTCTTCTAATGAGGGGGTGTTATGTTTTTGCAGTTTTCTCATGAGGGTGTCAAGTTTTCTTCCATTTTTGACGATAAAAAAGAATTCAACTTTTTCGTAAGGGGTGGTGTTACGTTTTTTTCATTTTTCTGGCTAGGCATTTCTTTTCATTTCTGACCACAAAATAATTTCAACTTTCTTGTAATGAGGGGGTGTTATGTTTTTGCAGTTTTCTCATGAGGGTGTCAAGTTTTCTTCCATTTTTGACGATAAAAAAGATTTCAACTTTTTCGTAAGGGGTGGTGTTACGTTTTTTTCATTTTTCTGGCCAGGCATTTTTTTCAATTTTTGACCACAAAATGATTTCAAATTTCTTGTAATGAGGGGGTGTTATGTTTTTGCAGTTTTCTCATGAGGGTGTCAAGTTTTCTTCCATTTTTGACCATAAAAACATTTCAACTTTTTCGTAAGGGGGGTGTTACGTTTTTTTCATTTTTCTGGCTAGACATTTTTTTCCATTTCTGACCACAAAATAATTTCAACTTTCTTGTAATGAGGGGGTGTTATGTTTTTGCAGTTTTCTCATGAGGGTGTCAAGTTTTCTTCCATTTTTGACCATAAAAAAATTTAAACTTTTTCGTAAGGGGGTGTCACGTTTTTTTATTTTTAATGGCACGGCATTTTTTTCCATTTTTGACCACAAAATAATTTCAACTTTCTTGTAATGAGGGGGTGTTATGTTTTTGAAGTTTTCTCATGAGGGTGTCAAGTTTTCTTCCATTTTTGATGATAAAAAAATTTCAGCTTTTTCGTAAGGGGGGTGTTACGTTTTTTTCATTTTTCTGGTTAGGCATTTTTTTCAATTTTTGACCACAAAATGATTTCAAATTTCTTGTAATGAGGGGGTGTTATGTTTTTGCAGTTTTCTCATGAGGGTGTCAAGTTTTCTTCCATTTCTGACGATAAAAAAATTTAAACTTTTTCGTAAGGGGGTGTCACGTTTTTTTATTTTTAATGGCACGGCATTTTTTTCAATTTTTGACCACAAAATAATTTCAACTTTCTTGTAATGAGGGGGTGTTATGTTTTTGCAGTTTTCTCATGAGGGTGTCAAGTTTTCTTCCATTTTTGACAATAAAAAAGATTTCAACTTTTTCGTAAGGGGTGGTGTTACGTTTTTTTCATTTTTCTGGCCAGGCATTTTTTTCAATTTTTGACCACAAAATGATTTCAAATTTCTTGTCATGAGGGGGTGTTATGTTTTTGCAGTTTTCTCATGAGGGTGTCAAGTTTTCTTCCATTTTTGACCATAAAAACATTTCAACTTTTTCGTGAGGGGGGGTGTTACGTTTTTTTCATTTTTCTGGCTAGACATTTTTTTCCATTTCTGACCACAAAATAATTTCAACTTTCTTGTAATGAGGGGGTGTTATGTTTTTGCAGTTTTCTCATGAGGGTGTCAAGTTTTCTTCCATTTTTGACCATAAAAAAATTTAAACTTTTTCGTAAGGGGGGGTGTTACGTTTTTTTCATTTTTCTGGCTAGGCATTTTTTTCCATTTTTGACCACAAAATGATTTCAAATTTCTTGTAATGAGGGGGTGTTATGTTTTTGCAGTTTTCTCATGAGGGTGTCAAGTTTTCTTCCATTTTTGATGATAAAAAAATGTCAACTTTTTCGTAAGGGGGTGTCACGTTTTTTTATTTTTAATGGCACGGCATTTTTTTAAATTTTTGACCACAAAATAATTTCAACTTTCTTGTATTGAGGGGGTGTTATGTTTTTGCAGTTTTCTCATGAGGGTGTCAAGTTTTCTTCCATTTTTGACGATAAAAAAATTTCAACTTTTTCGTAAGGGGGTGTTACGTTTTTTTCATTTTTCTGGTTAGGCATTTTTTTAAATTTTTGACCACAAAATGATTTCAAATTTCTTGTAATGAGGGGGTGTTATGTTTTTGCAGTTTTCTCATGAGGGTGTCAAGTTTTCTTCCATTTCTGACGATAAAAAATTTTAAACTTTTTCGTAAGGGGGTGTCACGTTTTTTTATTTTTAATGGCACGGCATTTTTTTCAATTTTTGACCACAAAATAATTTCAACTTTCTTGTAATGAGGGGGTGTTATGTTTTTGCAGTTTTCTCATGAGGGTGTCAAGTTTTCTTCCATTTTTGACGATAAAAAAGAATTCAACTTTTTCGTAAGGGGTGGTGTTACGTTTTTTTCATTTTTCTGGCTAGGCATTTCTTTTCATTTCTGACCACAAAATAATTTCAACTTTCTTGTAATGAGGGGGTGTTATGTTTTTGCAGTTTTCTCATGAGGGTGTCAAGTTTTCTTCCATTTTTGACGATAAAAAAGATTTCAACTTTTTCGTAAGGGGTGGTGTTACGTTTTTTTCATTTTTCTGGCCAGGCATTTTTTTCAATTTTTGACCACAAAATGATTTCAAATTTCTTGTAATGAGGGGGTGTTATGTTTTTGCAGTTTTCTCATGAGGGTGTCAAGTTTTCTTCCATTTTTGACCATAAAAACATTTCAACTTTTTCGTAAGGGGGGTGTTACGTTTTTTTCATTTTTCTGGCTAGGCATTTTTTTCCATTTTTGACCACAAAATGATTTCAAATTTCTTGTAATGAGGGGGTGTTATGTTTTTGCAGTTTTCTCATGAGGGTGTCAAGTTTTCTTCCATTTTTGATGATAAAAAAATGTCAACTTTTTCGTAAGGGTGGTGTCACGTTTTTTATTTTTAATGGCACGGCATTTTTTTTAATTTTTGACCACAAAATAATTTCAACTTTCTTGTATTGAGGGGGTGTTATGTTTTTGCAGTTTTCTCATGAGGGTGTCAAGTTTTCTTCCATTTTTGACGATAAAAAAATTTCAACTTTTTCGTAAGGGGGTGTTACGTTTTTTTCATTTTTCTGGCTAGGCATTTTTTTCAATTTTTGACCACAAAATGATTTCAAATTTCTTGTAATGAGGGGGTGTTATGTTTTTGCAGTTTTCTCATGAGGGTGTCAAGTTTTCTTCCATTTTTGACGATAAAAAAATTTCAACTTTTTCGTAAAGGGGTGTCACGTTTTTTTATTTTTAATGGCACGGCATTTTTTTCCATTTTTGACCACAAAATAATTTCAACTTTCTTGTAATGAGGGGGTGTTATGTTTTTGCAGTTTTCTCATGAGGGTGTCAAGTTTTCTTCCATTTTTGACCATAAAAAATGTTCAACTTTTTCGTAAAGGGGGTGTTACGTTTTTTTCATTTTTCTGGCTAGACATTTTTTTCCATTTCTGACCACAAAATAATTTCAACTTTCTTGTAATGAGGGGGTGTTATGTTTTTGCAGTTTTCTCATGAGGGTGTCAAGTTTTCTTCCATTTCTGACCATAAAAAAATTTAAACTTTTTCGTAAGGGGGGGTGTTACGTTTTTTTCATTTTTCTGGCTAGACATTTTTTTCCATTTCTGACCACAAAAAAATTTCAACTTTCTTGTAATGAGGGGGTGTTATGTTTTTGCAGTTTTCTCATGAGGGTGTCAAGTTTTCTTCCATTTTTGATGATAAAAAAATGTCAACTTTTTCGTAAGGGGGTGTTACGTTTTTTTATTTTTAATGGCACGGCATTTTTTTAAATTTTTGACCACAAAATAATTTCAACTTTCTTGTATTGAGGGGGTGTTATGTTTTTGCAGTTTTCTCATGAGGGTGTCAAGTTTTCTTCCATTTTTGACGATAAAAAAGATTTCAACTTTTTCGTAAGGGGGTGTCACGTTTTTTTATTTTTAATGGCACGGCATTTTTTTCCATTTTTGACCACAAAATAATTTCAAATTTCTTGTAATGAGGGGGTGTTATGTTTTTGCAGTTTTCTCATGAGGGTGTCAAGTTTTCTTCCATTTTTGACGATAAAAAAATTTCAACTTTTTCGTAAGGGGGTGTTACGTTTTTTTCATTTTTCTGGCTAGGCATTTTTTTCAATTTTTGACCACAAAATGATTTCAAATTTCTTGTAATGAGGGGGTGTTATGTTTTTGCAGTTTTCTCATGAGGGTGTCAAGTTTTCTTCCATTTTTGACGATAAAAAAATTTCAACTTTTTCGTAAGGGGGGTGTTACGTTTTTTTCATTTTTCTGGCTAGGCATTTTTTTCAATTTTTGACCACAAAATGATTTCAAATTTCTTGTAATGAGGGGGTGTTATGTTTTTGCAGTTTTCTCATGAGGGTGTCAAGTTTTCTTCCATTTTTGACGATAAAAAAATTTCAACTTTTTCGTAAAGGGGTGTCACGTTTTTTTATTTTTAATGGCACGGCATTTTTTTCCATTTTTGACCACAAAATAATTTCAACTTTCTTGTATTGAGGGGGTGTTATGTTTTTGCAGTTTTCTCATGAGGGTGTCAAGTTTTCTTCCATTTTTGATGATAAAAAAATGTCAACTTTTTCGTAAGGGGGGTGTCACGTTTTTTATTTTTAATGGCACGGCATTTTTTTAAATTTTTGACCACAAAATAATTTCAACTTTCTTGTATTGAGGGGGTGTTATGTTTTTGCAGTTTTCTCATGAGGGTGTCAAGTTTTCTTCCATTTTTGACGATAAAAAAATTTCAACTTTTTCGTAAGGGGGTGTTACGTTTTTTTCATTTTTCTGGCTAGGCATTTTTTTCAATTTTTGACCACAAAATGATTTCAAATTTCTTGTAATGAGGGGGTGTTATGTTTTTGCAGTTTTCTCATGAGGGTGTCAAGTTTTCTTCCATTTTTGATGATAAAAAAATTTCAACTTTTTCGTAAGGGGGGTGTTACGTTTTTTTCATTTTTCTGGCTAGGCATTTTTTTCAATTTTTGACCACAAAATGATTTCAAATTTCTTGTAATGAGGGGGTGTTATGTTTTTGCAGTTTTCTCATGAGGGTGTCAAGTTTTCTTCCATTTTTGACGATAAAAAAATTTCAACTTTTTCGTAAAGGGGTGTCACGTTTTTTTATTTTTAATGGCACGGCATTTTTTTCCATTTTTGACCACAAAATAATTTCAACTTTCTTGTAATGAGGGGGTGTTATGTTTTTGCAGTTTTCTCATGAGGGTGTCAAGTTTTCTTCCATTTTTGATGATAAAAAAATTTCAACTTTTTCGTAAGGGGGGTGTTACGTTTTTTTCATTTTTCTGGCTAGGCATTTCTTTTCATTTCTGACCACAAAATAATTTCAACTTTCTTGTAATGAGGGGGTGTTATGTTTTTGCAGTTTTCTCATGAGGGTGTCAAGTTTTCTTCCATTTTTGACGATAAAAAAGATTTCAACTTTTTCGTAAGGGGTGGTGTTACGTTTTTTTCATTTTTCTGGCCAGGCATTTTTTTCAATTTTTGACCACAAAATGATTTCAAATTTCTTGTAATGAGGGGGTGTTATGTTTTTGCAGTTTTCTCATGAGGGTGTCAAGTTTTCTTCCATTTTTGACCATAAAAACATTTCAACTTTTTCGTAAGGGGGGTGTTACGTTTTTTTCATTTTTCTGGCTAGACATTTTTTTCCATTTCTGACCACAAAATAATTTCAACTTTCTTGTAATGAGGGGGTGTTATGTTTTTGCAGTTTTCTCATGAGGGTGTCAAGTTTTCTTCCATTTTTGACCATAAAAAAATTTAAACTTTTTCGTAAGGGGGGGTGTTACGTTTTTTTCATTTTTCTGGCTAGGCATTTTTTTCCATTTTTGACCACAAAATGATTTCAAATTTCTTGTAATGAGGGGGTGTTATGTTTTTGCAGTTTTCTCATGAGGGTGTCAAGTTTTCTTCCATTTTTGATGATAAAAAAATGTCAACTTTTTCGTAAGGGGGGTGTCACGTTTTTTTATTTTTAATGGCACGGCATTTTTTTAAATTTTTGACCACAAAATAATTTCAACTTTCTTGTATTGAGAGGGTGTTATGTTTTTGCAGTTTTCTCATGAGGGTGTCAAGTTTTCTTCCATTTTTGACGATAAAAAAATTTCAACTTTTTCGTAAGGGGGTGTTACGTTTTTTTCATTTTTCTGGCTAGGCATTTTTTTCAATTTTTGACCACAAAATGATTTCAAATTTCTTGTAATGAGGGGGTGTTATGTTTTTGCAGTTTTCTCATGAGGGTGTCAAGTTTTCTTCCATTTTTGACGATAAAAAAATTTCAACTTTTTCGTAAGGGGGGTGTTACGTTTTTTTCATTTTTCTGGCTAGGCATTTTTTTCAATTTTTGACCACAAAATGATTTCAAATTTCTTGTAATGAGGGGGTGTTATGTTTTTGCAGTTTTCTCATGAGGGTGTCAAGTTTTCTTCCATTTTTGACGATAAAAAAATTTCAACTTTTTCGTAAAGGGGTGTCACGTTTTTTTATTTTTAATGGCACGGCATTTTTTTCCATTTTTGACCACAAAATAATTTCAACTTTCTTGTATTGAGGGGGTGTTATGTTTTTGCAGTTTTCTCATGAGGGTGTCAAGTTTTCTTCCATTTTTGATGATAAAAAAATGTCAACTTTTTCGTAAGGGGGGTGTCACGTTTTTTATTTTTAATGGCACGGCATTTTTTTAAATTTTTGACCACAAAATAATTTCAACTTTCTTGTATTGAGGGGGTGTTATGTTTTTGCAGTTTTCTCATGAGGGTGTCAAGTTTTCTTCCATTTTTGACGATAAAAAAATTTCAACTTTTTCGTAAAGGGGTGTCACGTTTTTTTATTTTTAATGGCACGGCATTTTTTTCCATTTTTGACCACAAAATAATTTCAACTTTCTTGTAATGAGGGGGTGTTATGTTTTTGCAGTTTTCTCATGAGGGTGTCAAGTTTTCTTCCATTTTTGATGATAAAAAAATTGCAACTTTTTCGTAAGGGGGGTGTTACGTTTTTTTCATTTTTCTGGCTAGGCATTTTTTTCAATTTTTGACCACAAAATGATTTCAAATTTCTTGTAATGAGGGGGTGTTATGTTTTTGCAGTTTTCTCATGAGGGTGTCAAGTTTTCTTCCATTTTTGACGATAAAAAAATTTCAACTTTTTCGTAAAGGGGTGTCACGTTTTTTTATTTTTAATGGCACGGCATTTTTTTCCATTTTTGACCACAAAATAATTTCAACTTTCTTGTAATGAGGGGGTGTTATGTTTTTGCAGTTTTCTCATGAGGGTGTCAAGTTTTCTTCCATTTTTGATGATAAAAAAATTTCAACTTTTTCGTAAGGGGGGTGTTACGTTTTTTTCATTTTTCTGGCTAGGCATTTTTTTCAATTTTTGACCACAAAATGATTTCAAATTTCTTGTAATGAGGGGGTGTTATGTTTTTGCAGTTTTCTCATGAGGGTGTCAAGTTTTCTTCCATTTTTGACCATAAAAACTTTTCAACTTTTTCGTAAGGGGGGTGTTACGTTTTTTTCATTTTTCTGGCTAGGCATTTTTTTCAATTTTTGACCACAAAATATTTTCTTCTTTCTTGTAATGAGGGGGTGTTATGTTTTTGCAGTTTTCTCATGAGGGTGTCAAGTTTTCTTCCATTTTTGACCATAAAAAATTTTCAACTTTTTCGTAAAGGGGGTGTTACGTTTTTTTCATTTTTCTGGCTAGACATTTTTTTCCATTTCTGACCACAAAATAATTTCAACTTTCTTGTAATGAGGGGGTGTTATGTTTTTGCAGTTTTCTCATGAGGGTGTCAAGTTTTCTTCCATTTTTGACGATAAAAAAATTTGAACTTTTTCGTAAGGGGGGGTGTTACGTTTTTTTCATTTTTCTGGCTAGACATTTTTTTCCATTTCTGACCACAAAATAATTTCAACTTTCTTGTAATGAGGGGGTGTTATGTTTTTGCAGTATTCTCATGAGGGTGTCAAGTTTTCTTCCATTTCTGACCATAAAAAAATTTAAACTTTTTCGTAAGGGGGGGTGTTACGTTTTTTTCATTTTTCTGGCTAGACATTTTTTTCCATTTCTGACCACAAAAAAATTTCAACTTTCTTGTAATGAGGGGGTGTTATGTTTTTGCAGTTTTCTCATGAGGGTGTCAAGTTTTCTTCCATTTTTGATGATAAAAAAATGTCAACTTTTTCGTAAGGGGGTGTTACGTTTTTTTATTTTTAATGGCACGGCATTTTTTTAAATTTTTGACCACAAAATAATTTCAACTTTCTTGTATTGAGGGGGTGTTATGTTTTTGCAGTTTTCTCATGAGGGTGTCAAGTTTTCTTCCATTTTTGATGATAAAAAAATGTCAACTTTTTCGTAAGGGGGTGTTACGTTTTTTTATTTTTAATGGCACGGCATTTTTTTAAATTTTTGACCACAAAATAATTTCAACTTTCTTGTATTGAGGGGGTGTTATGTTTTTGCAGTTTTCTCATGAGGGTGTCAAGTTTTCTTCCATTTTTGACGATAAAAAAGATTTCAACTTTTTCGTAAGGGGGTGTCACGTTTTTTTATTTTTAATGGCACGGCATTTTTTTCCATTTTTGACCACAAAATAATTTCAACTTTCTTGTAATGAGGGGGTGTTATGTTTTTGCAGTTTTCTCATGAGGGTGTCAAGTTTTCTTCCATTTTTGATGATAAAAAAATTTCAACTTTTTCGTAAGGGGGGTGTTACGTTTTTTTCATTTTTCTGGCTAGGCATTTTTTTCAATTTTTGACCACAAAATGATTTCAAATTTCTTGTAATGAGGGGGTGTTATGTTTTTGCAGTTTTCTCATGAGGGTGTCAAGTTTTCTTCCATTTTTGACCATAAAAACATTTCAACTTTTTCGTAAGGGGGGTGTTACGTTTTTTTCATTTTTCTGGCTAGGCATTTTTTTCCATTTTTGACCACAAAATGATTTCAAATTTCTTGTAATGAGGGGGTGTTATGTTTTTGCAGTTTTCTCATGAGGGTGTCAAGTTTTCTTCCATTTTTGATGATAAAAAAATGTCAACTTTTTCGTAAGGGGGGTGTCACGTTTTTTATTTTTAATGGCACGGCATTTTTTTAAATTTTTGACCACAAAATAATTTCAACTTTCTTGTATTGAGGGGGTGTTATGTTTTTGCAGTTTTCTCATGAGGGTGTCAAGTTTTCTTCCATTTATGACGATAAAAAAAGTTTCAACTTTTTCGTAAGGGGGTGTTACGTTTTTTTCATTTTTCTGGCTAGGCATTTTTTTCAATTTTTGACCACAAAATGATTTCAAATTTCTTGTAATGAGGGGGTGTTATGTTTTTGCAGTTTTCTCATGAGGGTGTCAAGTTTTCTTCCATTTCTGACCATAAAAAAATTTAAACTTTTTCGTAAGGGGGGGTGTTACGTTTTTTTCATTTTTCTGGCTAGACATTTTTTTCCATTTCTGACCACAAAAAAATTTCAACTTTCTTGTAATGAGGGGGTGTTATGTTTTTGCAGTTTTCTCATGAGGGTGTCAAGTTTTCTTCCATTTTTGATGATAAAAAAATGTCAACTTTTTCGTAAGGGGGTGTTACGTTTTTTTATTTTTATTGGCACGGCATTTTTTTAAATTTTTGACCACAAAATAATTTCAACTTTCTTGTATTGAGGGGGTGTTATGTTTTTGCAGTTTTCTCATGAGGGTGTCAAGTTTTCTTCCATTTTTGATGATAAAAAAATGTCAACTTTTTCGTAAGGGGGTGTTACGTTTTTTTATTTTTAATGGCACGGCATTTTTTTAAATTTTTGACCACAAAATAATTTCAACTTTCTTGTATTGAGGGGGTGTTATGTTTTTGCAGTTTTCTCATGAGGGTGTCAAGTTTTCTTCCATTTTTGACGATAAAAAAGATTTCAACTTTTTCGTAAGGGGGTGTCACGTTTTTTTATTTTTAATGGCACGGCATTTTTTTCCATTTTTGACCACAAAATAATTTCAACTTTCTTGTAATGAGGGGGTGTTATGTTTTTGCAGTTTTCTCATGAGGGTGTCAAGTTTTCTTCCATTTTTGATGATAAAAAAATTTCAACTTTTTCGTAAGGGGGGTGTTACGTTTTTTTCATTTTTCTGGCTAGGCATTTTTTTCAATTTTTGACCACAAAATGATTTCAAATTTCTTGTAATGAGGGGGTGTTATGTTTTTGCAGTTTTCTCATGAGGGTGTCAAGTTTTCTTCCATTTTTGACCATAAAAACATTTCAACTTTTTCGTAAGGGGGGTGTTACGTTTTTTTCATTTTTCTGGCTAGGCATTTTTTTCCATTTTTGACCACAAAATGATTTCAAATTTCTTGTAATGAGGGGGTGTTATGTTTTTGCAGTTTTCTCATGAGGGTGTCAAGTTTTCTTCCATTTTTGATGATAAAAAAATGTCAACTTTTTCGTAAGGGGGGTGTCACGTTTTTTATTTTTAATGGCACGGCATTTTTTTAAATTTTTGACCACAAAATAATTTCAACTTTCTTGTATTGAGGGGGTGTTATGTTTTTGCAGTTTTCTCATGAGGGTGTCAAGTTTTCTTCCATTTTTGACGATAAAAAAAGTTTCAACTTTTTCGTAAGGGGGTGTTACGTTTTTTTCATTTTTCTGGCTAGGCATTTTTTTCAATTTTTGACCACAAAATGATTTCAAATTTCTTGTAATGAGGGGGTGTTATGTTTTTGCAGTTTTCTCATGAGGGTGTCAAGTTTTCTTCCATTTTTGATGATAAAAAAATTTCAACTTTTTCGTAAGGGGGGGTGTTACGTTTTTTTCATTTTTCTGGCTAGGCATTTTTTTCAATTTTTGACCACAAAATGATTTCAAATTTCTTGTAATGAGGGGGTGTTATGTTTTTGCAGTTTTCTCATGAGGGTGTCAAGTTTTCTTCCATTTTTGATGATAAAAAAATTTCAACTTTTTCGTAAGGGGGGTGTTACGTTTTTTTCATTTTTCTGGCTAGGCATTTTTTTCAATTTTTGACCACAAAATGATTTCAAATTTCTTGTAATGAGGGGGTGTTATGTTTTTGCAGTTTTCTCATGAGGGTGTCAAGTTTTCTTCCATTTTTGACCATAAAAACTTTTCAACTTTTTCGTAAGGGGGGTGTTACGTTTTTTTCATTTTTCTGGCTAGGCATTTTTTTCAATTTTTGACCACAAAATATTTTCTTCTTTCTTGTAATGAGGGGGTGTTATATTTTTGCAGTTTTCTCATGAGGGTGTCAAGTTTTCTTCCATTTTTGACCATAAAAAATTTTCAACTTTTTCGTAAAGGGGGTGTTACGTTTTTTTCATTTTTCTGGCTAGACATTTTTTTCCATTTCTGACCACAAAATAATTTCAACTTTCTTGTAATGAGGGGGTGTTATGTTTTTGCAGTTTTCTCATGAGGGTGTCAAGTTTTCTTCCATTTTTGATGATAAAAAAATGTCAACTTTTTCGTAAGGGGGTGTTACGTTTTTTTATTTTTAATGGCACGGCATTTTTTTAAATTTTTGACCACAAAATAATTTCAACTTTCTTGTATTGAGGGGGTGTTATGTTTTTGCAGTTTTCTCATGAGGGTGTCAAGTTTTCTTCCATTTTTGACGATGAAAAAGATTTCAACTTTTTCGTAAGGGGTGGTGTTACGTTTTTTTCATTTTTCTGGCTAGGCATTTTTTTCAATTTTTGACCACAAAATGATTTCAAATTTCTTGTAATGAGGGGGTGTTATGTTTTTGCAGTTTTCTCATGAGGGTGTCAAGTTTTCTTCCATTTCTGACGATAAAAAAATTTAAACTTTTTCGTAAGGGGGTGTCACGTTTTTTTATTTTTAATGGCACGGCATTTTTTTCCATTTTTGACCACAAAATAATTTCAACTTTCTTGTAATGAGGGGGTGTTATGTTTTTGCAGTTTTCTCATGAGGGTGTCAAGTTTTCTTCCATTTTTGACGATAAAAAAGATTTCAACTTTTTCGTAAGGGGTGGTGTTACGTTTTTTTCATTTTTCTGGCTAGGCATTTTTTTCAATTTTTGACCACAAAATGATTTCAAATTTCTTGTAATGAGGGGGTGTTATGTTTTTGAAGTTTTCTCATGAGGGTGTCAAGTTTTCTTCCATTTTTGACGATAAAAAAGATTTCAACTTTTTCGTAAGGGGGGTGTTACGTTTTTTTCATTTTTCTGGCTGGGCATTTCTTTTCATTTCTGACCACAAAATAATTTCAACTTTCTTGTAATGAGGGGGTGTTATGTTTTTGCAGTTTTCTCATGAGGGTGTCAAGTTTTCTTCCATTTTTGACGATACAAAAAATTTCAACTTTTTCGTAAGGGGGGGTGTTACGTTTTTTTCATTTTTCTGGCCAGGCATTTTTTTCAATTTTTGACCACAAAATGATTTCAAATTTCTTGTAATGAGGGGGTGTTATGTTTTTGCAGTTTTCTCATGAGGGTGTCAAGTTTTCTGCCATTTTTGACGATAAAAAAATTTCAACTTTTTCGTAAGGGGGGTGTTACGTTTTTTTCATTTTTCTGGTTAGGCATTTTTTTCAATTTTTGACCACGAAATGATTTCAAATTTCTTGTAATGAGGGGGTGTTATGTTTTTGCAGTTTTCTCATGAGGGTGTCAAGTTTTCTTCCATTTTTGATGATAAAAAAATTTCAGCTTTTTCGTAAGGGGGGTGTTACGTTTTTTTCATTTTTCTGGTTAGGCATTTTTTTCAATTTTTGACCACAAAATGATTTCAAATTTCTTGTAATGAGGGGGTGTTATGTTTTTGCAGTTTTCTCATGAGGGTGTCAAGTTTTCTTCCATTTCTGACGACAAAAAAATTTAAACTTTTTCGTAAGGGGGTGTCACGTTTTTTTATTTTTAATGGCAGGGCATTTTTTTCAATTTTTGACCACAAAATAATTTCAACTTTCTTGTAATGAGGGGGTGTTATGTTTTTGCAGTTTTCTCATGAGGGTGTCAAGTTTTCTTCCATTTTTGACGATAAAAAAGATTTCAACTTTTTCGTAAGGGGGGTGTTACGTTTTTTTCATTTTTCTGGCTGGGCATTTCTTTTCATTTCTGACCACAAAATAATTTCAACTTTCTTGTAATGAGGGGGTGTTATGTTTTTGCAGTTTTCTCATGAGGGTGTCAAGTTTTCTTCCATTTTTGACGATACAAAAGATTTCAACTTTTTCGTAAGGGGTGGTGTTACGTTTTTTTCATTTTTCTGGCCAGGCATTTTTTTCAATTTTTGACCACAAAATGATTTCAAATTTCTTGTAATGAGGGGGTGTTATGTTTTTGCAGTTTTCTCATGAGGGTGTCAAGTTTTCTGCCATTTTTGACGATAAAAAAATTTCAACTTTTTCGTAAGGGGGGTGTTACGTTTTTTTCATTTTTCTGGTTAGGCATTTTTTTCAATTTTTGACCACGAAATGATTTCAAATTTCTTGTAATGAGGGGGTGTTATGTTTTTGCAGTTTTCTCATGAGGGTGTCAAGTTTTCTTCCATTTTTGATGATAAAAAAATTTCAGCTTTTTCGTAAGGGGGGTGTTACGTTTTTTTCATTTTTCTGGTTAGGCATTTTTTTCAATTTTTGACCACAAAATGATTTCAAATTTCTTGTAATGAGGGGGTGTTATGTTTTTGCAGTTTTCTCATGAGGGTGTCAAGTTTTCTTCCATTTCTGACGACAAAAAAATTTAAACTTTTTCGTAAGGGGGTGTCACGTTTTTTTATTTTTAATGGCAGGGCATTTTTTTCAATTTTTGACCACAAAATAATTTCAACTTTCTTGTAATGAGGGGGTGTTATGTTTTTGCAGTTTTCTCATGAGGGTGTCAAGTTTTCTTCCATTTTTGACGATAAAAAAGATTTCAACTTTTTCGTAAGGGGGGTGTTACGTTTTTTTCATTTTTCTGGCTGGGCATTTCTTTTCATTTCTGACCACAAAATAATTTCAACTTTCTTGTAATGAGGGGGTGTTATGTTTTTGCAGTTTTCTCATGAGGGTGTCAAGTTTTCTTCCATTTTTGACGATACAAAAGATTTCAACTTTTTCGTAAGGGGTGGTGTTACGTTTTTTTCATTTTTCTGGCCAGGCATTTTTTTCAATTTTTGACCACAAAATGATTTCAAATTTCTTGTAATGAGGGGGTGTTATGTTTTTGCAGTTTTCTCATGAGGGTGTCAAGTTTTCTGCCATTTTTGACGATAAAAAAATTTCAACTTTTTTGTAAGGGGGGTGTTACGTTTTTTTCATTTTTCTGGCTAGGCATTTTTTTCAATTTTTGACCACAAAATGATTTCAAATTTCTTGTAATGAGGGGGTGTTATGTTTTTGAAGTTTTCTCATGAGGGTGTCAAGTTTTCTTCCATTTTTGATGATAAAAAAATTTCAGCTTTTTCGTAAGGGGGGTGTTACGTTTTTTTCATTTTTCTGGTTAGGCATTTTTTTCAATTTTTGACCACGAAATGATTTCAAATTTCTTGTAATGAGGGGGTGTTATGTTTTTGCAGTTTTCTCATGAGGGTGTCAAGTTTTCTTCCATTTCTGACGATAAAAAAATTTAAACTTTTTCGTAAGGGGGTGTCACGTTTTTTTATTTTTAATGGCACGGCATTTTTTTCCATTTTTGACCACAAAATAATTTCAAATTTCTTGTAATGAGGGGGTGTTATGTTTTTGAAGTTTTCTCATGAGGGTGTCAAGTTTTCTTCCATTTTTGATGATAAAAAAATTTCAGCTTTTTCGTAAGGGGGGTGTTACGTTTTTTTCATTTTTCTGGTTAGGCATTTTTTTCAATTTTTGACCACAAAATGATTTCAAATTTCTTGTAATGAGGGGGTGTTATGTTTTTGCAGTTTTCTCATGAGGGTGTCAAGTTTTCTTCCATTTCTGACGATAAAAAAATTTAAACTTTTTCGTAAGGGGGTGTCACGTTTTTTTATTTTTAATGGCACGGCATTTTTTTCAATTTTTGACCACAAAATAATTTCAACTTTCTTGTAATGAGGGGGTGTTATGTTTTTGCAGTTTTCTCATGAGGGTGTCAAGTTTTCTTCCATTTTTGACGATAAAAAAGATTTCAACTTTTTCGTAAGGGGGGTGTTACGTTTTTTTCATTTTTCTGGCTGGGCATTTCTTTTCATTTCTGACCACAAAATAATTTCAACTTTCTTGTAATGAGGGGGTGTTATGTTTTTGCAGTTTTCTCATGAGGGTGTCAAGTTTTCTTCCATTTTTGACGATAAAAAAGATTTCAACTTTTTCGTAAGGGGTGGTGTTACGTTTTTTTCATTTTTCTGGCCAGGCATTTTTTTCAATTTTTGACCACAAAATGATTTCAAATTTCTTGTAATGAGGGGGTGTTATGTTTTTGAAGTTTTCTCATGAGGGTGTCAAGTTTTCTTCCATTTTTGATGATAAAAAAATTTCAGCTTTTTCGTAAGGGGGTGTTACGTTTTTTTCATTTTTCTGGTTAGGCATTTTTTTCAATTTTTGACCACAAAATGATTTCAAATTTCTTGTAATGAGGGGGTGTTATGTTTTTGCAGTTTTCTCATGAGGGTGTCAAGTTTTCTTCCATTTCTGACGACAAAAAAATTTAAACTTTTTCGTAAGGGGGTGTCACGTTTTTTTATTTTTAATGGCAGGGCATTTTTTTCAATTTTTGACCACAAAATAATTTCAACTTTCTTGTAATGAGGGGGTGTTATGTTTTTGCAGTTTTCTCATGAGGGTGTCAAGTTTTCTTCCATTTTTGACGATACAAAAGATTTCAACTTTTTCGTAAGGGGTGGTGTTACGTTTTTTTCATTTTTCTGGCCAGGCATTTTTTTCAATTTTTGACCACAAAATGATTTCAAATTTCTTGTAATGAGGGGGTGTTATGTTTTTGCAGTTTTCTCATGAGGGTGTCAAGTTTTCTGCCATTTTTGACGATAAAAAAATTTCAACTTTTTCGTAAGGGGGGTGTTACGTTTTTTTCATTTTTCTGGTTAGGCATTTTTTTCAATTTTTGACCACGAAATGATTTCAAATTTCTTGTAATGAGGGGGTGTTATGTTTTTGCAGTTTTCTCATGAGGGTGTCAAGTTTTCTTCCATTTTTGATGATAAAAAAATTTCAGCTTTTTCGTAAGGGGGGTGTTACGTTTTTTTCATTTTTCTGGTTAGGCATTTTTTTAAATTTTTGACCACAAAATGATTTCAAA
Organism: Symphodus melops; assembly: GCF_947650265.1. Taxonomy (NCBI): domain Eukaryota; kingdom Metazoa; phylum Chordata; class Actinopteri; order Labriformes; family Labridae; genus Symphodus; species Symphodus melops. The sequence continues at coordinate 13,706,395 of NC_136713.1, read as the reverse complement.
TTTCTTGTAATGAGGGGGTGTTATGTTTTTGCAGTTTTCTCATGAGGGTGTCAAGTTTTCTTCCATTTCTGACGACAAAAAAATTTAAACTTTTTCGTAAGGGGGTGTCACGTTTTTTTATTTTTAATGGCAGGGCATTTTTTTCAATTTTTGACCACAAAATAATTTCAACTTTCTTGTAATGAGGGGGTGTTATGTTTTTGCAGTTTTCTCATGAGGGTGTCAAGTTTTCTTCCATTTTTGACGATAAAAAAGATTTCAACTTTTTCGTAAGGGGGGTGTTACGTTTTTTTCATTTTTCTGGCTGGGCATTTCTTTTCATTTCTGACCACAAAATAATTTCAACTTTCTTGTAATGAGGGGGTGTTATGTTTTTGCAGTTTTCTCATGAGGGTGTCAAGTTTTCTTCCATTTTTGACGATACAAAAGATTTCAACTTTTTCGTAAGGGGTGGTGTTACGTTTTTTTCATTTTTCTGGCCAGGCATTTTTTTCAATTTTTGACCACAAAATGATTTCAAATTTCTTGTAATGAGGGGGTGTTATGTTTTTGCAGTTTTCTCATGAGGGTGTCAAGTTTTCTGCCATTTTTGACGATAAAAAAATTTCAACTTTTTCGTAAGGGGGGTGTTACGTTTTTTTCATTTTTCTGGTTAGGCATTTTTTTCAATTTTTGACCACGAAATGATTTCAAATTTCTTGTAATGAGGGGGTGTTATGTTTTTGCAGTTTTCTCATGAGGGTGTCAAGTTTTCTTCCATTTTTGATGATAAAAAAATTTCAGCTTTTTCGTAAGGGGGGTGTTACGTTTTTTTCATTTTTCTGGTTAGGCATTTTTTTCAATTTTTGACCACAAAATGATTTCAAATTTCTTGTAATGAGGGGGTGTTATGTTTTTGCAGTTTTCTCATGAGGGTGTCAAGTTTTCTTCCATTTCTGACGACAAAAAAATTTAAACTTTTTCGTAAGGGGGTGTCACGTTTTTTTATTTTTAATGGCAGGGCATTTTTTTCAATTTTTGACCACAAAATAATTTCAACTTTCTTGTAATGAGGGGGTGTTATGTTTTTGCAGTTTTCTCATGAGGGTGTCAAGTTTTCTTCCATTTTTGACGATAAAAAAGATTTCAACTTTTTCGTAAGGGGGGTGTTACGTTTTTTTCATTTTTCTGGCTGGGCATTTCTTTTCATTTCTGACCACAAAATAATTTCAACTTTCTTGTAATGAGGGGGTGTTATGTTTTTGCAGTTTTCTCATGAGGGTGTCAAGTTTTCTTCCATTTTTGACGATACAAAAGATTTCAACTTTTTCGTAAGGGGTGGTGTTACGTTTTTTTCATTTTTCTGGCCAGGCATTTTTTTCAATTTTTGACCACAAAATGATTTCAAATTTCTTGTAATGAGGGGGTGTTATGTTTTTGCAGTTTTCTCATGAGGGTGTCAAGTTTTCTGCCATTTTTGACGATAAAAAAATTTCAACTTTTTTGTAAGGGGGGTGTTACGTTTTTTTCATTTTTCTGGCTAGGCATTTTTTTCAATTTTTGACCACAAAATGATTTCAAATTTCTTGTAATGAGGGGGTGTTATGTTTTTGAAGTTTTCTCATGAGGGTGTCAAGTTTTCTTCCATTTTTGATGATAAAAAAATTTCAGCTTTTTCGTAAGGGGGGTGTTACGTTTTTTTCATTTTTCTGGTTAGGCATTTTTTTCAATTTTTGACCACGAAATGATTTCAAATTTCTTGTAATGAGGGGGTGTTATGTTTTTGCAGTTTTCTCATGAGGGTGTCAAGTTTTCTTCCATTTCTGACGATAAAAAAATTTAAACTTTTTCGTAAGGGGGTGTCACGTTTTTTTATTTTTAATGGCACGGCATTTTTTTCCATTTTTGACCACAAAATAATTTCAAATTTCTTGTAATGAGGGGGTGTTATGTTTTTGAAGTTTTCTCATGAGGGTGTCAAGTTTTCTTCCATTTTTGATGATAAAAAAATTTCAGCTTTTTCGTAAGGGGGGTGTTACGTTTTTTTCATTTTTCTGGTTAGGCATTTTTTTCAATTTTTGACCACAAAATGATTTCAAATTTCTTGTAATGAGGGGGTGTTATGTTTTTGCAGTTTTCTCATGAGGGTGTCAAGTTTTCTTCCATTTCTGACGATAAAAAAATTTAAACTTTTTCGTAAGGGGGTGTCACGTTTTTTTATTTTTAATGGCACGGCATTTTTTTCAATTTTTGACCACAAAATAATTTCAACTTTCTTGTAATGAGGGGGTGTTATGTTTTTGCAGTTTTCTCATGAGGGTGTCAAGTTTTCTTCCATTTTTGACGATAAAAAAGATTTCAACTTTTTCGTAAGGGGGGTGTTACGTTTTTTTCATTTTTCTGGCTGGGCATTTCTTTTCATTTCTGACCACAAAATAATTTCAACTTTCTTGTAATGAGGGGGTGTTATGTTTTTGCAGTTTTCTCATGAGGGTGTCAAGTTTTCTTCCATTTTTGACGATAAAAAAGATTTCAACTTTTTCGTAAGGGGTGGTGTTACGTTTTTTTCATTTTTCTGGCCAGGCATTTTTTTCAATTTTTGACCACAAAATGATTTCAAATTTCTTGTAATGAGGGGGTGTTATGTTTTTGAAGTTTTCTCATGAGGGTGTCAAGTTTTCTTCCATTTTTGATGATAAAAAAATTTCAGCTTTTTCGTAAGGGGGGTGTTACGTTTTTTTCATTTTTCTGGTTAGGCATTTTTTTCAATTTTTGACCACAAAATGATTTCAAATTTCTTGTAATGAGGGGGTGTTATGTTTTTGCAGTTTTCTCATGAGGGTGTCAAGTTTTCTTCCATTTCTGACGACAAAAAAATTTAAACTTTTTCGTAAGGGGGTGTCACGTTTTTTTATTTTTAATGGCAGGGCATTTTTTTCAATTTTTGACCACAAAATAATTTCAACTTTCTTGTAATGAGGGGGTGTTATGTTTTTGCAGTTTTCTCATGAGGGTGTCAAGTTTTCTTCCATTTTTGACGATACAAAAGATTTCAACTTTTTCGTAAGGGGTGGTGTTACGTTTTTTTCATTTTTCTGGCCAGGCATTTTTTTCAATTTTTGACCACAAAATGATTTCAAATTTCTTGTAATGAGGGGGTGTTATGTTTTTGCAGTTTTCTCATGAGGGTGTCAAGTTTTCTGCCATTTTTGACGATAAAAAAATTTCAACTTTTTCGTAAGGGGGGTGTTACGTTTTTTTCATTTTTCTGGTTAGGCATTTTTTTCAATTTTTGACCACGAAATGATTTCAAATTTCTTGTAATGAGGGGGTGTTATGTTTTTGCAGTTTTCTCATGAGGGTGTCAAGTTTTCTTCCATTTTTGATGATAAAAAAATTTCAGCTTTTTCGTAAGGGGGGTGTTACGTTTTTTTCATTTTTCTGGTTAGGCATTTTTTTAAATTTTTGACCACAAAATGATTTCAAATTTCTTGTAATGAGGGGGTGTTATGTTTTTGCAGTTTTCTCATGAGGGTGTCAAGTTTTCTTCCATTTCTGACGACAAAAAAATTTAAACTTTTTCGTAAGGGGGTGTCACGTTTTTTTATTTTTAATGGCAGGGCATTTTTTTCAATTTTTGACCACAAAATAATTTCAACTTTCTTGTAATGAGGGGGTGTTATGTTTTTGCAGTTTTCTCATGAGGGTGTCAAGTTTTCTTCCATTTTTGACGATAAAAAAGATTTCAACTTTTTCGTAAGGGGGGTGTTACGTTTTTTTCATTTTTCTGGCTGGGCATTTCTTTTCATTTCTGACCACAAAATAATTTCAACTTTCTTGTAATGAGGGGGTGTTATGTTTTTGCAGTTTTCTCATGAGGGTGTCAAGTTTTCTTCCATTTTTGACGATAAAAAAGATTTAAACTTTTTCGTAAGGGGGGTGTTACGTTTTTTTCATTTTTCTGGCTGGGCATTTCTTTTCATTTCTGACCACAAAATAATTTCAACTTTCTTGTAATGAGGGGGTGTTATGTTTTTGCAGTTTTCTCATGAGGGTGTCAAGTTTTCTTCCATTTTTGACGATACAAAAGATTTCAACTTTTTCGTAAGGGGTGGTGTTACGTTTTTTTCATTTTTCTGGCCAGGCATTTTTTTCAATTTTTGACCACAAAATGATTTCAAATTTCTTGTAATGAGGGGGTGTTATGTTTTTGCAGTTTTCTCATGAGGGTGTCAAGTTTTCTGCCATTTTTGACGATAAAAAAATTTCAACTATTTCGTAAGGGGGGTGTTACGTTTTTTTCATTTTTCTGGCTAGGCATTTTTTTCAATTTTTGACCACAAAATGATTTCAAATTTCTTGTAATGAGGGGGTGTTATGTTTTTGAAGTTTTCTCATGAGGGTGTCAAGTTTTCTTCCATTTTTGATGATAAAAAAATTTCAGCTTTTTCGTAAGGGGGGTGTTACGTTTTTTTCATTTTTCTGGTTAGGCATTTTTTTCAATTTTTGACCACGAAATGATTTCAAATTTCTTGTAATGAGGGGGTGTTATGTTTTTGCAGTTTTCTCATGAGGGTGTCAAGTTTTCTTCCATTTCTGACGATAAAAAAATTTAAACTTTTTCGTAAGGGGGTGTCACGTTTTTTTATTTTTAATGGCACGGCATTTTTTTCCATTTTTGACCACAAAATAATTTCAAATTTCTTGTAATGAGGGGGTGTTATGTTTTTGAAGTTTTCTCATGAGGGTGTCAAGTTTTCTTCCATTTTTGATGATAAAAAAATTTCAGCTTTTTCGTAAGGGGGTGTTACGTTTTTTTCATTTTTCTGGTTAGGCATTTTTTTCAATTTTTGACCACAAAATGATTTCAAATTTCTTGTAATGAGGGGGTGTTATGTTTTTGCAGTTTTCTCATGAGGGTGTCAAGTTTTCTTCCATTTCTGACGATAAAAAAATTTAAACTTTTTCGTAAGGGGGTGTTACGTTTTTTTATTTTTAATGGCACGGCATTTTTTTCAATTTTTGACCACAAAATAATTTCAACTTTCTTGTAATGAGGGGGTGTTATGTTTTTGCAGTTTTCTCATGAGGGTGTCAAGTTTTCTTCCATTTTTGACGATAAAAAAGATTTCAACTTTTTCGTAAGGGGGGTGTTACGTTTTTTTCATTTTTCTGGCTGGGCATTTCTTTTCATTTCTGACCACAAAATAATTTCAACTTTCTTGTAATGAGGGGGTGTTATGTTTTTGCAGTTTTCTCATGAGGGTGTCAAGTTTTCTTCCATTTTTGACGATAAAAAAGATTTCAACTTTTTCGTAAGGGGTGGTGTTACGTTTTTTTCATTTTTCTGGCCAGGCATTTTTTTCAATTTTTTACCACAAAATGATTTCAAATTTCTTGTAATGAGGGGGTGTTATGTTTTTGCAGTTTTCTCATGAGGGTGTCAAGTTTTCTGCCATTTTTGACGATAAAAAAATTTCAACTTTTTCGTAAGGGGGGTGTTACGTTTTTTTCATTTTTCTGGCTAGGCATTTTTTTCAATTTTTGACCACAAAATGATTTCAAATTTCTTGTAATGAGGGGGTGTTATGTTTTTGAAGTTTTCTCATGAGGGTGTCAAGTTTTCTTCCATTTTTGATGATAAAAAAATTTCAGCTTTTTCGTAAGGGGGTGTTACGTTTTTTTCATTTTTCTGGTTAGGCATTTTTTTCAATTTTTGACCACGAAATGATTTCAAATTTCTTGTAATGAGGGGGTGTTATGTTTTTGCAGTTTTCTCATGAGGGTGTCAAGTTTTCTTCCATTTCTGACGATAAAAAAATTTAAACTTTTTCGTAAGGGGGTGTCACGTTTTTTTATTTTTAATGGCACGGCATTTTTTTCCATTTTTGACCACAAAATAATTTCAACTTTCTTGTAATGAGGGGGTGTTATGTTTTTGAAGTTTTCTCATGAGGGTGTCAAGTTTTCTTCCATTTTTGATGATAAAAAAATTTCAGCTTTTTCGTAAGGGGGGTGTTACGTTTTTTTCATTTTTCTGGTTAGGCATTTTTTTCAATTTTTGACCACAAAATGATTTCAAATTTCTTGTAATGAGGGGGTGTTATGTTTTTGCAGTTTTCTCATGAGGGTGTCAAGTTTTCTTCCATTTCTGACGATAAAAAAATTTAAACTTTTTCGTAAGGGGGTGTCACGTTTTTTTATTTTTAATGGCACGGCATTTTTTTCAATTTTTGACCACAAAATAATTTCAACTTTCTTGTAATGAGGGGGTGTTATGTTTTTGAAGTTTTCTCATGAGGGTGTCAAGTTTTCTTCCATTTTTGATGATAAAAAAATTTCAGCTTTTTCGTAAGGGGGGTGTTACGTTTTTTTCATTTTTCTGGTTAGGCATTTTTTTCAATTTTTGACCACAAAATGATTTCAAATTTCTTGTAATGAGGGGGTGTTATGTTTTTGAAGTTTTCTCATGAGGGTGTCAAGTTTTCTTCCATTTTTGACCATAAAAAAATTTAAACTTTTTCGTAAGGGGGGGTGTTACGTTTTTTTCATTTTTCTGGCTAGGCATTTTTTTCCATTTTTGACCACAAAATGATTTCAAATTTCTTGTAATGAGGGGGTGTTATGTTTTTGAAGTTTTCTCATGAGGGTGTCAAGTTTTCTTCCATTTTTGACCATAAAAAAATTTAAACTTTTTCGTAAGGGGGGGTGTTACGTTTTTTTCATTTTTCTGGCTAGGCATTTTTTTCCATTTTTGACCACAAAATGATTTCAAATTTCTTGTAATGAGGGGGTGTTATGTTTTTGCAGTTTTCTCATGAGGGTGTCAAGTTTTCTTCCATTTTTGACGATAAAAAAGATTTCAACTTTTTCGTAAGGGGGGTGTTACGTTTTTTTCATTTTTCTGGCTGGGCATTTCTTTTCATTTCTGACCACAAAATAATTTCAACTTTCTTGTAATGAGGGGGTGTTATGTTTTTGCAGTTTTCTCATGAGGGTGTCAAGTTTTCTTCCATTTTTGACGATAAAAAAGATTTCAACTTTTTCGTAAGGGGTGGTGTTACGTTTTTTTCATTTTTCTGGCCAGGCATTTTTTTCAACTTTTGACCACAAAATGATTTCAAATTTCTTGTAATGAGGGGGTGTTATGTTTTTGCAGTTTTCTCATGAGGGTGTCAAGTTTTCTGCCATTTTTGACGATAAAAAAATTTCAACTTTTTCGTAAGGGGGGTGTTACGTTTTTTTCATTTTTCTGGCTAGGCATTTTTTTCAATTTTTGACCACAAAATGATTTCAAATTTCTTGTAATGAGGGGGTGTTATGTTTTTGAAGTTTTCTCATGAGGGTGTCAAGTTTTCTTCCATTTTTGACCATAAAAAAATTTAAACTTTTTCGTAAGGGGGGGTGTTACGTTTTTTTCATTTTTCTGGCTAGGCATTTTTTTCCATTTTTGACCACAAAATGATTTCAAATTTCTTGTAATGAGGGGGTGTTATGTTTTTGCAGTTTTCTCATGAGGGTGTCAAGTTTTCTTCCATTTTTGATGATAAAAAAATGTCAACTTTTTCGTAAGGGGGGTGTCACGTTTTTTATTTTTAATGGCACGGCATTTTTTTAAATTTTTGACCACAAAATAATTTCAACTTTCTTGTATTGAGGGGGTGTTATGTTTTTGCAGTTTTCTCATGAGGGTGTCAAGTTTTCTTCCATTTTTGACGATAAAAAAATTTCAACTTTTTCGTAAGGGGGTGTTACGTTTTTTTCATTTTTCTGGCTAGGCATTTTTTTCAATTTTTGACCACAAAATGATTTCAAATTTCTTGTAATGAGGGGGTGTTATGTTTTTGCAGTTTTCTCATGAGGGTGTCAAGTTTTCTTCCATTTTTGACGATAAAAAAGATTTCAACTTTTTCGTAAGGGGTGGTGTTACGTTTTTTTCATTTTTCTGGCCAGGCATTTTTTTCAACTTTTGACCACAAAATGATTTCAAATTTCTTGTAATGAGGGGGTGTTATGTTTTTGCAGTTTTCTCATGAGGGTGTCAAGTTTTCTTCCATTTTTGACGATAAAAAAGATTTCAACTTTTTCGTAAGGGGGGTGTTACGTTTTTTTCATTTTTCTGGCTGGGCATTTCTTTTCATTTCTGACCACAAAATAATTTCAACTTTCTTGTAATGAGGGGGTGTTATGTTTTTGCAGTTTTCTCATGAGGGTGTCAAGTTTTCTTCCATTTTTGACGATAAAAAAGATTTCAACTTTTTCGTAAGGGGTGGTGTTACGTTTTTTTCATTTTTCTGGCCAGGCATTTTTTTCAACTTTTGACCACAAAATGATTTCAAATTTCTTGTAATGAGGGGGTGTTATGTTTTTGCAGTTTTCTCATGAGGGTGTCAAGTTTTCTGCCATTTTTGACGATAAAAAAATTTCAACTTTTTCGTAAGGGGGGTGTTACGTTTTTTTCATTTTTCTGGCTAGGCATTTTTTTCAATTTTTGACCACAAAATGATTTCAAATTTCTTGTAATGAGGGGGTGTTATGTTTTTGAAGTTTTCTCATGAGGGTGTCAAGTTTTCTTCCATTTTTGACCATAAAAAAATTTAAACTTTTTCGTAAGGGGGGGTGTTACGTTTTTTTCATTTTTCTGGCTAGGCATTTTTTTCCATTTTTGACCACAAAATGATTTCAAATTTCTTGTAATGAGGGGGTGTTATGTTTTTGCAGTTTTCTCATGAGGGTGTCAAGTTTTCTTCCATTTTTGATGATAAAAAAATGTCAACTTTTTCGTAAGGGGGGTGTCACGTTTTTTATTTTTAATGGCACGGCATTTTTTTAAATTTTTGACCACAAAATAATTTCAACTTTCTTGTATTGAGGGGGTGTTATGTTTTTGCAGTTTTCTCATGAGGGTGTCAAGTTTTCTTCCATTTTTGACGATAAAAAAATTTCAACTTTTTCGTAAGGGGGTGTTACGTTTTTTTCATTTTTCTGGCTAGGCATTTTTTTCAATTTTTGACCACAAAATGATTTCAAATTTCTTGTAATGAGGGGGTGTTATGTTTTTGCAGTTTTCTCATGAGGGTGTCAAGTTTTCTTCCATTTTTGACGATAAAAAAGATTTCAACTTTTTCGTAAGGGGTGGTGTTACGTTTTTTTCATTTTTCTGGCCAGGCATTTTTTTCAACTTTTGACCACAAAATGATTTCAAATTTCTTGTAATGAGGGGGTGTTATGTTTTTGCAGTTTTCTCATGAGGGTGTCAAGTTTTCTGCCATTTTTGACGATAAAAAAATTTCAACTTTTTCGTAAGGGGGGTGTTACGTTTTTTTCATTTTTCTGGCTAGGCATTTTTTTCCATTTTTGACCACAAAATGATTTCAAATTTCTTGTAATGAGGGGGTGTTATGTTTTTGAAGTTTTCTCATGAGGGTGTCAAGTTTTCTTCCATTTTTGACCATAAAAAAATTTAAACTTTTTCGTAAGGGGGGGTGTTACGTTTTTTTCATTTTTCTGGCTAGGCATTTTTTTCCATTTTTGACCACAAAATGATTTCAAATTTCTTGTAATGAGGGGGTGTTATGTTTTTGCAGTTTTCTCATGAGGGTGTCAAGTTTTCTTCCATTTTTGATGATAAAAAAATGTCAACTTTTTCGTAAGGGGGGTGTCACGTTTTTTATTTTTAATGGCACGGCATTTTTTTAAATTTTTGACCACAAAATAATTTCAACTTTCTTGTATTGAGGGGGTGTTATGTTTTTGCAGTTTTCTCATGAGGGTGTCAAGTTTTCTTCCATTTTTGACGATAAAAAAATTTCAACTTTTTCGTAAGGGGGTGTTACGTTTTTTTCATTTTTCTGGCTAGGCATTTTTTTCAATTTTTGACCACAAAATGATTTCAAATTTCTTGTAATGAGGGGGTGTTATGTTTTTGCAGTTTTCTCATGAGGGTGTCAAGTTTTCTTCCATTTTTGATGATAAAAAAATTTCAACTTTTTCGTAAGGGGGGTGTTACGTTTTTTTCATTTTTCTGGCTAGGCATTTTTTTCAATTTTTGACCACAAAATGATTTCAAATTTCTTGTAATGAGGGGGTGTTATGTTTTTGCAGTTTTCTCATGAGGGTGTCAAGTTTTCTTCCATCTTTGACGATAAAAAAATTTCAACTTTTTCGTAAAGGGGTGTCACGTTTTTTTATTTTTAATGGCACGGCATTTTTTTCCATTTTTGACCACAAAATAATTTCAACTTTCTTGTAATGAGGGGGTGTTATGTTTTTGCAGTTTTCTCATGAGGGTGTCAAGTTTTCTTCCATTTTTGATGATAAAAAAATTTCAACTTTTTCGTAAGGGGGGTGTTACGTTTTTTTCATTTTTCTGGCTAGGCATTTTTTTCAATTTTTGACCACAAAATGATTTCAAATTTCTTGTAATGAGGGGGTGTTATGTTTTTGCAGTTTTCTCATGAGGGTGTCAAGTTTTCTTCCATTTTTGACCATAAAAATATTTCAACTTTTTCGTAAGGGGGGTGTTACGTTTTTTTCATTTTTCTGGTTAGGCATTTTTTTCCATTTTTGACCACAAAATGATTTCAAATTTCTTGTAATGAGGGGGTGTTATGTTTTTGCAGTTTTCTCATGAGGGTGTCAAGTTTTCTTCCATTTTTGACGATAAAAAAATTTCAACTTTTTCGTAAAGGGGTGTCACGTTTTTTTATTTTTAATGGCACGGCATTTTTTTCCATTTTTGACCACAAAATAATTTCAACTTTCTTGTAATGAGGAGGTGTTATGTTTTTGCAGTTTTCTCATGAGGGTGTCAAGTTTTCTTCCATTTTTGATGATAAAAAAATGTCAACTTTTTCGTAAGGGGGGTGTCACGTTTTTTATTTTTAATGGCACGGCATTTTTTTAAATTTTTGACCACAAAATAATTTCAACTTTCTTGTATTGAGGGGGTGTTATGTTTTTGCAGTTTTCTCATGAGGGTGTCAAGTTTTCTTCCATTTTTGACGATAAAAAAATTTCAACTTTTTCGTAAGGGGGTGTTACGTTTTTTTCATTTTTCTGGCTAGGCATTTTTTTCAATTTTTGACCACAAAATGATTTCAAATTTCTTGTAATGAGGGGGTGTTATGTTTTTGCAGTTTTCTCATGAGGGTGTCAAGTTTTCTTCCATTTTTGATGATAAAAAAATTTCAACTTTTTCGTAAGGGGGGGTGTTACGTTTTTTTCATTTTTCTGGCTAGGCATTTTTTTCAATTTTTGACCACAAAATGATTTCAAATTTCTTGTAATGAGGGGGTGTTATGTTTTTGCAGTTTTCTCATGAGGGTGTCAAGTTTTCTTCCATTTTTGACGATAAAAAAATTTCAACTTTTTCGTAAAGGGGTGTCACGGTTTTTTATTTTTAATGGCACGGCATTTTTTTCCATTTTTGACCACAAAATAATTTCAACTTTCTTGTAATGAGGGGGTGTTATGTTTTTGCAGTTTTCTCATGAGGGTGTCAAGTTTTCTTCCATTTTTGATGATAAAAAAATTTCAACTTTTTCGTAAGGGGGGTGTTACGTTTTTTTCATTTTTCTGGCTAGGCATTTTTTTCAATTTTTGACCACAAAATGATTTCAAATTTCTTGTAATGAGGGGGTGTTATGTTTTTGCAGTTTTCTCATGAGGGTGTCAAGTTTTCTTCCATTTTTGACCATAAAAACTTTTCAACTTTTTCGTAAGGGGGGTGTTACGTTTTTTTCATTTTTCTGGCTAGGCATTTTTTTCAATTTTTGACCACAAAATATTTTCTTCTTTCTTGTAATGAGGGGGTGTTATGTTTTTGCAGTTTTCTCATGAGGGTGTCAAGTTTTCTTCCATTTTTGACCATAAAAAATTTTCAACTTTTTCGTAAAGGGGGTGTTACGTTTTTTTCATTTTGCTGGCTAGACATTTTTTTCCATTTCTGACCACAAAAAAATTTCAACTTTCTTGTAATGAGGGGGTGTTATGTTTTTGCAGTTTTCTCATGAGGGTGTCAAGTTTTCTTCCATTTTTGATGATAAAAAAATGTCAACTTTTTCGTAAGGGGGTGTTACGTTTTTTTATTTTTAATGGCACGGCATTTTTTTCAATTTTTGACCACAAAATAATTTCAACTTTCTTGTAATGAGGGGGTGTTATGTTTTTGCAGTTTTCTCATGAGGGTGTCAAGTTTTCTTCCATTTTTGACGATAAAAAAGATTTCAACTTTTTCGTAAGGGGGGTGTTACGTTTTTTTCATTTTTCTGGCTGGGCATTTCTTTTCATTTCTGACCACAAAATAATTTCAACTTTCTTGTAATGAGGGGGTGTTATGTTTTTGCAGTTTTCTCATGAGGGTGTCAAGTTTTCTTCCATTTTTGACGATAAAAAAGATTTCAACTTTTTCGTAAGGGGTGGTGTTACGTTTTTTTCATTTTTCTGGCCAGGCATTTTTTTCAACTTTTGACCACAAAATGATTTCAAATTTCTTGTAATGAGGGGGTGTTATGTTTTTGCAGTTTTCTCATGAGGGTGTCAAGTTTTCTGCCATTTTTTTTTTTTTTTTTTTTTAAAGATTTATTTTTGGCGTTTTTATGCCTTTATTATAGAGGGAGGACAGTGGATAGAGTCGGAAAGGGGGAGAGAGTGGGGAGAGACATGCGGGAAATGGGCCACAGGCCGGACGCGAACCCGGGCCGCCCGCGCGCGAGGACTGAGCCTCAATACGTGGGATCGCGCGCACTGCCGCTGCGCCACCGGCGACCCCTTTTCTGCCATTTTTGACGATAAAAAAATTTCAACTTTTTCGTAAGGGGGGTGTTACGTTTTTTTCATTTTTCTGGCTAGGCATTTTTTTCAATTTTTGACCACAAAATGATTTCAAATTTCTTGTAATGAGGGGGTGTTATGTTTTTGAAGTTTTCTCATGAGGGTGTCAAGTTTTCTTCCATTTTTGATGATAAAAAAATTTCAGCTTTTTCGTAAGGGGGGTGTTACGTTTTTTTCATTTTTCTGGTTAGGCATTTTTTTCAATTTTTGACCACGAAATGATTTCAAATTTCTTGTAATGAGGGGGTGTTATGTTTTTGCAGTTTTCTCATGAGGGTGTCAAGTTTTCTTCCATTTCTGACGATAAAAAAATTTAAACTTTTTCGTAAGGGGGTGTCACGTTTTTTTATTTTTAATGGCACGGCATTTTTTTCCATTTTTGACCACAAAATAATTTCAACTTTCTTGTAATGAGGGGGTGTTATGTTTTTGAAGTTTTCTCATGAGGGTGTCAAGTTTTCTTCCATTTTTGATGATAAAAAAATTTCAGCTTTTTCGTAAGGGGGGTGTTACGTTTTTTTCATTTTTCTGGTTAGGCATTTTTTTCAATTTTTGACCACAAAATGATTTCAAATTTCTTGTAATGAGGGGGTGTTATGTTTTTGCAGTTTTCTCATGAGGGTGTCAAGTTTTCTTCCATTTCTGACGATAAAAAAATTTAAACTTTTTCGTAAGGGGGTGTCACGTTTTTTTATTTTTAATGGCACGGCATTTTTTTCAATTTTTGACCACAAAATAATTTCAACTTTCTTGTAATGAGGGGGTGTTATGTTTTTGCAGTTTTCTCATGAGGGTGTCAAGTTTTCTTCCATTTTTGACGATAAAAAAGATTTCAACTTTTTCGTAAGGGAGGTGTTACGTTTTTTTCATTTTTCTGGCTGGGCATTTCTTTTCATTTCTGACCACAAAATAATTTCAACTTTCTTGTAATGAGGGGGTGTTATGTTTTTGCAGTTTTCTCATGAGGGTGTCAAGTTTTCTTCCATTTTTGACGATAAAAAAGATTTCAACTTTTTCGTAAGGGGTGGTGTTACGTTTTTTTCATTTTTCTGGCCAGGCATTTTTTTCAATTTTTGACCACAAAATGATTTCAAATTTCTTGTAATGAGGGGGTGTTATGTTTTTGCAGTTTTCTCATGAGGGTGTCAAGTTTTCTTCCATTTTTGACCATAAAAACATTTCAACTTTTTCGTAAGGGGGGTGTTACGTTTTTTTCATTTTTCTGGCTAGACATTTTTTTCCATTTCTGACCACAAAATAATTTCAACTTTCTTGTAATGAGGGGGTGTTATGTTTTTGCAGTATTCTCATGAGGGTGTCAAGTTTTCTTCCATTTTTGATGATGAAAAAATTTCAACTTTTTCGTAAGGGGGGGTGTTAAGTTTTTTTCATTTTTCTGGCTAGACATTTTTTTCCATTTCTGACCACAAAATAATTTCAACTTTCTTGTAATGAGGGGGTGTTATGTTTTTGCAGTTTTCTCATGAGGGTGTCAAGTTTTCTTCCATTTTTGATGATAAAAAAATGTCAACTTTTTCGTAAGGGGGGTGTCACGTTTTTTATTTTTAATGGCACGGCATTTTTTTAAATTTTTGACCACAAAATAATTTCAACTTTCTTGTATTGAGGGGGTGTTATGTTTTTGCAGTTTTCTCATGAGGGTGTCAAGTTTTCTTCCATTTTTGACGATAAAAAAATTTCAACTTTTTCGTAAGGGGGTGTTACGTTTTTTTCATTTTTCTGGCTAGGCATTTTTTTCAATTTTTGACCACAAAATGATTTCAAATTTCTTGTAATGAGGGGGTGTTATGTTTTTGCAGTTTTCTCATGAGGGTGTCAAGTTTTCTTCCATTTTTGATGATAAAAAAATTTCAACTTTTTCGTAAGGGGGGTGTTACGTTTTTTTCATTTTTCTGGCTAGGCATTTTTTTCAATTTTTGACCACAAAATGATTTCAAATTTCTTGTAATGAGGGGGTGTTATGTTTTTGCAGTTTTCTCATGAGGGTGTCAAGTTTTCTTCCATTTTTGACGATAAAAAAATTTCAACTTTTTCGTAAAGGGGTGTCACGTTTTTTTATTTTTAATGGCACGGCATTTTTTTCCATTTTTGACCACAAAATAATTTCAACTTTCTTGTAATGAGGGGGTGTTATGTTTTTGCAGTTTTCTCATGAGGGTGTCAAGTTTTCTTCCATTTTTGATGATAAAAAAATTTCAACTTTTTCGTAAGGGGGGTGTTACGTTTTTTTCATTTTTCTGGCTAGGCATTTTTTTCAATTTTTGACCACAAAATGATTTCAAATTTCTTGTAATGAGGGGGTGTTATGTTTTTGCAGTTTTCTCATGAGGGTGTCAAGTTTTCTTCCATTTTTGACCATAAAAACATTTCAACTTTTTCGTAAGGGGGGTGTTACGTTTTTTTCATTTTTCTGGTTAGGCATTTTTTTCCATTTTTGACCACAAAATGATTTCAAATTTCTTGTAATGAGGGGGTGTTATGTTTTTGCAGTTTTCTCATGAGGGTGTCAAGTTTTCTTCCATTTTTGACGATAAAAAAATTTCAACTTTTTCGTAAAGGGGTGTCACGTTTTTTTATTTTTAATGGCACGGCATTTTTTTCCATTTTTGACCACAAAATAATTTCAACTTTCTTGTAATGAGGAGGTGTTATGTTTTTGCAGTTTTCTCATGAGGGTGTCAAGTTTTCTTCCATTTTTGATGATAAAAAAATTTCAACTTTTTCGTAAGGGGGGTGTTACGTTTTTTTCATTTTACTGGCTAGGCATTTTTTTCAATTTTTGACCACAAAATGATTTCAAATTTCTTGTAATGAGGGGGTGTTATGTTTTTGCAGTTTTCTCATGAGGGTGTCAAGTTTTCTTCCATTTTTGACGATAAAAAAATTTCAACTTTTTCGTAAGGGGGTGTTACGTTTTTTTCATTTTTCTGGCTAGGCATTTTTTTCAATTTTTGACCACAAAATGATTTCAAATTTCTTGTAATGAGGGGGTGTTATGTTTTTGCAGTTTTCTCATGAGGGTGTCAAGTTTTCTTCCATTTTTGACCATAAAAAAATTTCAACTTTTTCGTAAGGGGGGTGTTACGTTTTTTTCATTTTTCTGGCTAGACATTTTTTTCCATTTCTGACCACAAAATAATTTCAACTTTCTTGTAATGAGGGGGTGTTATGTTTTTGCAGTTTTCTCATGAGGGTGTCAAGTTTTCTTCCATTTTTGATGATAAAAAAATGTCAACTTTTTCGTAAGGGGGTGTTACGTTTTTTTATTTTTAATGGCACGGCATTTTTTTAAATTTTTGACCACAAAATAATTTCAACTTTCTTGTATTGAGGGGGTGTTATGTTTTTGCAGTTTTCTCATGAGGGTGTCAAGTTTTCTTCCATTTTTGACGATAAAAAAGATTTCAACTTTTTCGTAAGGGGTGGTGTTACGTTTTTTTCATTTTTCTGGCTAGGCATTTTTTTCAATTTTTGACCACAAAATGATTTCAAATTTCTTGTAATGAGGGGGTGTTATGTTTTTGCAGTTTTCTCATGAGGGTGTCAAATTTTCTTCCATTTTTGATGATAAAAAAATTTCAGCTTTTTCGTAAGGGGGGTGTTACGTTTTTTTCATTTTTCTGGTTAGGCATTTTTTTCAATTTTTGACCACGAAATGATTTCAAATTTCTTGTAATGAGGGGGTGTTATGTTTTTGCAGTTTTCTCATGAGGGTGTCAAGTTTTCTTCCATTTCTGACGATAAAAAAATTTAAACTTTTTCGTAAGGGGGTGTCACGTTTTTTTATTTTTAATGGCACGGCATTTTTTTCCATTTTTGACCACAAAATAATTTCAACTTTCTTGTAATGAGGGGGTGTTATGTTTTTGAAGTTTTCTCATGAGGGTGTCAAGTTTTCTTCCATTTTTGATGATAAAAAAATTTCAGCTTTTTCGTAAGGGGGGTGTTACGTTTTTTTCATTTTTCTGGTTAGGCATTTTTTTCAATTTTTGACCACAAAATGATTTCAAATTTCTTGTAATGAGGGGGTGTTATGTTTTTGCAGTTTTCTCATGAGGGTGTCAAGTTTTCTTCCATTTCTGACGATAAAAAAATTTAAACTTTTTCGTAAGGGGGTGTCACGTTTTTTTTATTTTTAATGGCACGGCATTTTTTTCAATTTTTGACCACAAAATAATTTCAACTTTCTTGTAATGAGGGGGTGTTATGTTTTTGCAGTTTTCTCATGAGGGTGTCAAGTTTTCTTCCATTTTTGACGATAAAAAAGATTTCAACTTTTTCGTAAGGGAGGTGTTACGTTTTTTTCATTTTTCTGGCTGGGCATTTCTTTTCATTTCTGACCACAAAATAATTTCAACTTTCTTGTAATGAGGGGGTGTTATGTTTTTGCAGTTTTCTCATGAGGGTGTCAAGTTTTCTTCCATTTTTGACGATAAAAAAGATTTCAACTTTTTCGTAAGGGGGTGTCACGTTTTTTTATTTTTCTGGCCAGGCATTTTTTTCCATTTTTGACCACAAAATAATTTCAACTTTCTTGTAATGAGGGGGTGTTATGTTTTTGAAGTTTTCTCATGAGGGTGTCAAGTTTTCTTCCATTTTTGATGATAAAAAAATTTCAGCTTTTTCGTAAGGGGGGTGTTACGTTTTTTTCATTTTTCTGGTTAGGCATTTTTTTCAATTTTTGACCACAAAATGATTTCAAATTTCTTGTAATGAGGGGGTGTTATGTTTTTGCAGTTTTCTCATGAGGGTGTCAAGTTTTCTTCCATTTCTGACGATAAAAAAATTTAAACTTTTTCGTAAGGGGGTGTCACGTTTTTTTTATTTTTAATGGCACGGCATTTTTTTCAATTTTTGACCACAAAATAATTTCAACTTTCTTGTAATGAGGGGGTGTTATGTTTTTGCAGTTTTCTCATGAGGGTGTCAAGTTTTCTTCCATTTTTGACGATAAAAAAGATTTCAACTTTTTCGTAAGGGAGGTGTTACGTTTTTTTCATTTTTCTGGCTGGGCATTTCTTTTCATTTCTGACCACAAAATAATTTCAACTTTCTTGTAATGAGGGGGTGTTATGTTTTTGCAGTTTTCTCATGAGGGTGTCAAGTTTTCTTCCATTTTTGACCATAAAAAAGATTTCAACTTTTTCGTAAGGGGTGGTGTTACGTTTTTTTTATTTTTCTGGCCAGGCATTTTTTTCAATTTTTGACCACAAAATGATTTCAAATTTCTTGTAATGAGGGGGTGTTATGTTTTTGCAGTTTTCTCATGAGGGTGTCAAGTTTTCTTCCATTTTTGACCATAAAAACATTTAAACTTTTTCGTAAGGGGGGTGTTACGTTTTTTTCATTTTTCTGGCTAGACATTTTTTTCCATTTCTGACCACAAAATAATTTCAACTTTCTTGTAATGAGGGGGTGTTATGTTTTTGCAGTTTTCTCATGAGGGTGTCAAGTTTTCTTCCATTTTTGACCATAAAAAAATTTCAACTTTTTCGTAAGGGGGGGTGTTACGTTTTTTTCATTTTTCTGGCTAGGCATTTTTTTCCATTTTTGACCACAAAATGATTTCAAATTTCTTGTAATGAGGGGGTGTTATGTTTTTGCAGTTTTCTCATGAGGGTGTCAAGTTTTCTTCCATTTCTGACGATAAAAAAATTTAAACTTTTTCGTAAGGGGGTGTCACGTTTTTTTATTTTTTTTGGCACGGCATTTTTTTCCATTTTTGACCACAAAATAATTTCAACTTTCTTGTAATGAGGGGGTGTTATGTTTTTGAAGTTTTCTCATGAGGGTGTCAAGTTTTCTTCCATTTTTGATGATAAAAAAATTTCAGCTTTTTCGTAAGGGGGGTGTTACGTTTTTTTCATTTTTCTGGCTAGGCATTTTTTTCAATTTTTGACCACAAAATGATTTCAAATTTCTTGTAATGAGGGGGTGTTATGTTTTTGAAGTTTTCTCATGAGGGTGTCAAGTTTTCTTCCATTTTTGATGATAAAAAAATGTCAGCTTTTTCGTAAGGGGGGTGTTACGTTTTTTTCATTTTTCTGGTTAGGCATTTTTTTCAATTTTTGACCACGAAATGATTTCAAATTTCTTGTAATGAGGGGGTGTTATGTTTTTGCAGTTTTCTCATGAGGGTGTCAAGTTTTCTTCCATTTCTGACGATAAAAAAATTTAAACTTTTTCGTAAGGGGGTGTCACGTTTTTTTATTTTTAATGGCACGGCATTTTTTTCCATTTTTGACCACAAAATAATTTCAACTTTCTTGTAATGAGGGGGTGTTATGTTTTTGAAGTTTTCTCATGAGGGTGTCAAGTTTTCTTCCATTTTTGATGATAAAAAAATTTCAGCTTTTTCGTAAGGGGGGTGTTACGTTTTTTTCATTTTTCTGGTTAGGCATTTTTTTCAATTTTTGACCACAAAATGATTTCAAATTTCTTGTAATGAGGGGGTGTTATGTTTTTGCAGTTTTCTCATGAGGGTGTCAAGTTTTCTTCCATTTCTGACGATAAAAAAATTTAAACTTTTTCGTAAGGGGGTGTCACGTTTTTTTATTTTTAATGGCACGGCATTTTTTTAAATTTTTGACCACAAAATAATTTCAACTTTCTTGTAATGAGGGGGTGTTATGTTTTTGCAGTTTTCTCATGAGGGTGTCAAGTTTTCTTCCATTTTTGACGATAAAAAAGATTTCAACTTTTTCGTAAGGGGTGGTGTTACGTTTTTTTCATTTTTCTGGCCAGGCATTTTTTTCAACTTTTGACCACAAAATGATTTCAAATTTCTTGTAATGAGGGGGTGTTATGTTTTTGCAGTTTTCTCATGAGGGTGTCAAGTTTTCTGCCATTTTTGACGATAAAAAAATTTCAACTTTTTCGTAAGGGGGGTGTTACGTTTTTTTCATTTTTCTGGCTAGGCATTTTTTTCAATTTTTGACCACAAAATGATTTCAAATTTCTTGTAATGAGGGGGTGTTATGTTTTTGAAGTTTTCTCATGAGGGTGTCAAGTTTTCTTCCATTTTTGATGATAAAAAAATTTCAGCTTTTTCGTAAGGGGGGTGTTACATTTTTTTCATTTTTCTGGTTAGGCATTTTTTTCAATTTTTGACCACAAAATGATTTCAAATTTCTTGTAATGAGGGGGTGTTATGTTTTTGCAGTTTTCTCATGAGGGTGTCAAGTTTTCTTCCATTTCTGACGATAAAAAAATTTAAACTTTTTCGTAAGGGGGTGTCACGTTTTTTTATTTTTAATGGCACGGCATTTTTTTCCATTTTTGACCACAAAATAATTTCAACTTTCTTGTAATGAGGGGGTGTTATGTTTTTGAAGTTTTCTCATGAGGGTGTCAAGTTTTCTTCCATTTTTGATGATAAAAAAATTTCAGCTTTTTCGTAAGGGGGGTGTTACGTTTTTTTCATTTTTCTGGTTAGGCATTTTTTTCAATTTTTGACCACAAAATGATTTCAAATTTCTTGTAATGAGGGGGTGTTATGTTTTTGCAGTTTTCTCATGAGGGTGTCAAGTTTTCTTCCATTTCTGACGATAAAAAAATTTAAACTTTTTCGTAAGGGGGTGTCACGTTTTTTTATTTTTAATGGCACGGCATTTTTTTCAATTTTTGACCACAAAATAATTTCAACTTTCTTGTAATGAGGGGGTGTTATGTTTTTGCAGTTTTCTCATGAGGGTGTCAAGTTTTCTTCCATTTTTGACGATAAAAAAGATTTCAACTTTTTCGTAAGGGAGGTGTTACGTTTTTTTCATTTTTCTGGCTGGGCATTTCTTTTCATTTCTGACCACAAAATAATTTCAACTTTCTTGTAATGAGGGGGTGTTATGTTTTTGCAGTTTTCTCATGAGGGTGTCAAGTTTTCTTCCATTTTTGACGATAAAAAAGATTTCAACTTTTTCGTAAGGGGTGGTGTTACGTTTTTTTCATTTTTCTGGCCAGGCATTTTTTTCAATTTTTGACCACAAAATGATTTCAAATTTCTTGTAATGAGGGGGTGTTATGTTTTTGCAGTTTTCTCATGAGGGTGTCAAGTTTTCTTCCATTTTTGACCATAAAAACATTTCAACTTTTTCGTAAGGGGGGTGTTACGTTTTTTTCATTTTTCTGGCTAGACATTTTTTTCCATTTCTGACCACAAAATAATTTCAACTTTCTTGTAATGAGGGGGTGTTATGTTTTTGCAGTTTTCTCATGAGGGTGTCAAGTTTTCTTCCATTTTTGACCATAAAAAAATTTAAACTTTTTCGTAAGGGGGGGTGTTACGTTTTTTTCATTTTTCTGGCTAGGCATTTTTTTCCATTTCTGACCACAAAATGATTTCAAATTTCTTGTAATGAGGGGGTGTTATGTTTTTGCAGTTTTCTCATGAGGGTGTCAAGTTTTCTTCCATTTTTGATGATAAAAAAATGTCAACTTTTT
Source organism: Symphodus melops (assembly GCF_947650265.1). Lineage (NCBI taxonomy): Eukaryota > Metazoa > Chordata > Actinopteri > Labriformes > Labridae > Symphodus > Symphodus melops. The sequence goes on along the minus strand of NC_136713.1, from coordinate 13,685,125 downwards.
CGTAAGGGGGGTGTCACGTTTTTTATTTTTAATGGCACGGCATTTTTTTAAATTTTTGACCACAAAATAATTTCAACTTTCTTGTATTGAGGGGGTGTTATGTTTTTGCAGTTTTCTCATGAGGGTGTCAAGTTTTCTTCCATTTTTGACGATAAAAAAATTTCAACTTTTTCGTAAGGGGGTGTTACGTTTTTTTCATTTTTCTGGCTAGGCATTTTTTTCAATTTTTGACCACAAAATGATTTCAAATTTCTTGTAATGAGGGGGTGTTATGTTTTTGCAGTTTTCTCATGAGGGTGTCAAGTTTTCTTCCATTTTTGATGATAAAAAAATTTCAACTTTTTCGTAAGGGGGGTGTTACGTTTTTTTCATTTTTCTGGCTAGGCATTTTTTTTCAATTTTTGACCACAAAATAATTTCAACTTTCTTGTAATGAGGGGGTGTTATGTTTTTGCAGTTTTCTCATGAGGGTGTCAAGTTTTCTTCCATTTTTGACCATAAAAAAATTTAGACTTTTTCGTAAGGGGGGGTGTTACGTTTTTTTCATTTTTCTGGCTAGGCATTTTTTTCCATTTTTGACCACAAAATGATTTCAAATTTCTTGTAATGAGGGGGTGTTATGTTTTTGCAGTTTTCTCATGAGGGTGTCAAGTTTTCTTCCATTTTTGATGATAAAAAAATGTCAACTTTTTCGTAAGGGGGGTGTCACGTTTTTTATTTTTAATGGCACGGCATTTTTTTAAATTTTTGACCACAAAATAATTTCAACTTTCTTGTATTGAGGGGGTGTTATGTTTTTGCAGTTTTCTCATGAGGGTGTCAAGTTTTCTTCCATTTTTGACGATAAAAAAATTTCAACTTTTTCGTAAGGGGGTGTTACGTTTTTTTCATTTTTCTGGCTAGGCATTTTTTTCAATTTTTGACCACAAAATGATTTCAAATTTCTTGTAATGAGGGGGTGTTATGTTTTTGCAGTTTTCTCATGAGGGTGTCAAGTTTTCTTCCATTTTTGACGATAAAAAAATTTCAACTTTTTCGTAAAGGGGTGTCACGTTTTTTTATTTTTAATGGCACGGCATTTTTTTCCATTTTTGACCACAAAATAATTTCAACTTTCTTGTAATGAGGGGGTGTTATGTTTTTGCAGTTTTCTCATGAGGGTGTCAAGTTTTCTTCCATTTTTGATGATAAAAAAATTTCAACTTTTTCGTAAGGGGGGTGTTACGTTTTTTTCATTTTTCTGGCTAGGCATTTTTTTCAATTTTTGACCACAAAATGATTTCAAATTTCTTGTAATGAGGGGGTGTTATGTTTTTGCAGTTTTCTCATGAGGGTGTCAAGTTTTCTTCCATTTTTGACCATAAAAACATTTCAACTTTTTCGTAAGGGGGGTGTTACGTTTTTTTCATTTTTCTGGTTAGGCATTTTTTTCCATTTTTGACCACAAAATGATTTCAAATTTCTTGTAATGAGGGGGTGTTATGTTTTTGCAGTTTTCTCATGAGGGTGTCAAGTTTTCTTCCATTTTTGACGATAAAAAAATTTCAACTTTTTCGTAAAGGGGTGTCACGTTTTTTTATTTTTAATGGCACGGCATTTTTTTCCATTTTTGACCACAAAATAATTTCAACTTTCTTGTAATGAGGAGGTGTTATGTTTTTGCAGTTTTCTCATGAGGGTGTCAAGTTTTCTTCCATTTTTGATGATAAAAAAATTTCAACTTTTTCGTAAGGGGGGTGTTACGTTTTTTTCATTTTACTGGCTAGGCATTTTTTTCAATTTTTGACCACAAAATGATTTCAAATTTCTTGTAATGAGGGGGTGTTATGTTTTTGCAGTTTTCTCATGAGGGTGTCAAGTTTTCTTCCATTTTTGACGATAAAAAAATTTCAACTTTTTCGTAAGGGGGTGTTACGTTTTTTTCATTTTTCTGGCTAGGCATTTTTTTCAATTTTTGACCACAAAATGATTTCAAATTTCTTGTAATGAGGGGGTGTTATGTTTTTGCAGTTTTCTCATGAGGGTGTCAAGTTTTCTTCCATTTTTGACCATAAAAAAATTTCAACTTTTTCGTAAGGGGGGTGTTACGTTTTTTTCATTTTTCTGGCTAGACATTTTTTTCCATTTCTGACCACAAAATAATTTCAACTTTCTTGTAATGAGGGGGTGTTATGTTTTTGCAGTTTTCTCATGAGGGTGTCAAGTTTTCTTCCATTTTTGATGATAAAAAAATGTCAACTTTTTCGTAAGGGGGTGTTACGTTTTTTTATTTTTAATGGCACGGCATTTTTTTAAATTTTTGACCACAAAATAATTTCAACTTTCTTGTATTGAGGGGGTGTTATGTTTTTGCAGTTTTCTCATGAGGGTGTCAAGTTTTCTTCCATTTTTGACGATAAAAAAGATTTCAACTTTTTCGTAAGGGGTGGTGTTACGTTTTTTTCATTTTTCTGGCTAGGCATTTTTTTCAATTTTTGACCACAAAATGATTTCAAATTTCTTGTAATGAGGGGGTGTTATGTTTTTGCAGTTTTCTCATGAGGGTGTCAAATTTTCTTCCATTTTTGATGATAAAAAAATTTCAGCTTTTTCGTAAGGGGGGTGTTACGTTTTTTTCATTTTTCTGGTTAGGCATTTTTTTCAATTTTTGACCACGAAATGATTTCAAATTTCTTGTAATGAGGGGGTGTTATGTTTTTGCAGTTTTCTCATGAGGGTGTCAAGTTTTCTTCCATTTCTGACGATAAAAAAATTTAAACTTTTTCGTAAGGGGGTGTCACGTTTTTTTATTTTTAATGGCACGGCATTTTTTTCCATTTTTGACCACAAAATAATTTCAACTTTCTTGTAATGAGGGGGTGTTATGTTTTTGAAGTTTTCTCATGAGGGTGTCAAGTTTTCTTCCATTTTTGATGATAAAAAAATTTCAGCTTTTTCGTAAGGGGGGTGTTACGTTTTTTTCATTTTTCTGGTTAGGCATTTTTTTCAATTTTTGACCACAAAATGATTTCAAATTTCTTGTAATGAGGGGGTGTTATGTTTTTGCAGTTTTCTCATGAGGGTGTCAAGTTTTCTTCCATTTCTGACGATAAAAAAATTTAAACTTTTTCGTAAGGGGGTGTCACGTTTTTTTTATTTTTAATGGCACGGCATTTTTTTCAATTTTTGACCACAAAATAATTTCAACTTTCTTGTAATGAGGGGGTGTTATGTTTTTGCAGTTTTCTCATGAGGGTGTCAAGTTTTCTTCCATTTTTGACGATAAAAAAGATTTCAACTTTTTCGTAAGGGAGGTGTTACGTTTTTTTCATTTTTCTGGCTGGGCATTTCTTTTCATTTCTGACCACAAAATAATTTCAACTTTCTTGTAATGAGGGGGTGTTATGTTTTTGCAGTTTTCTCATGAGGGTGTCAAGTTTTCTTCCATTTTTGACGATAAAAAAGATTTCAACTTTTTCGTAAGGGGGTGTCACGTTTTTTTATTTTTCTGGCCAGGCATTTTTTTCCATTTTTGACCACAAAATAATTTCAACTTTCTTGTAATGAGGGGGTGTTATGTTTTTGAAGTTTTCTCATGAGGGTGTCAAGTTTTCTTCCATTTTTGATGATAAAAAAATTTCAGCTTTTTCGTAAGGGGGGTGTTACGTTTTTTTCATTTTTCTGGTTAGGCATTTTTTTCAATTTTTGACCACAAAATGATTTCAAATTTCTTGTAATGAGGGGGTGTTATGTTTTTGCAGTTTTCTCATGAGGGTGTCAAGTTTTCTTCCATTTCTGACGATAAAAAAATTTAAACTTTTTCGTAAGGGGGTGTCACGTTTTTTTTATTTTTAATGGCACGGCATTTTTTTCAATTTTTGACCACAAAATAATTTCAACTTTCTTGTAATGAGGGGGTGTTATGTTTTTGCAGTTTTCTCATGAGGGTGTCAAGTTTTCTTCCATTTTTGACGATAAAAAAGATTTCAACTTTTTCGTAAGGGAGGTGTTACGTTTTTTTCATTTTTCTGGCTGGGCATTTCTTTTCATTTCTGACCACAAAATAATTTCAACTTTCTTGTAATGAGGGGGTGTTATGTTTTTGCAGTTTTCTCATGAGGGTGTCAAGTTTTCTTCCATTTTTGACCATAAAAAAGATTTCAACTTTTTCGTAAGGGGTGGTGTTACGTTTTTTTTATTTTTCTGGCCAGGCATTTTTTTCAATTTTTGACCACAAAATGATTTCAAATTTCTTGTAATGAGGGGGTGTTATGTTTTTGCAGTTTTCTCATGAGGGTGTCAAGTTTTCTTCCATTTTTGACCATAAAAACATTTAAACTTTTTCGTAAGGGGGGTGTTACGTTTTTTTCATTTTTCTGGCTAGACATTTTTTTCCATTTCTGACCACAAAATAATTTCAACTTTCTTGTAATGAGGGGGTGTTATGTTTTTGCAGTTTTCTCATGAGGGTGTCAAGTTTTCTTCCATTTTTGACCATAAAAAAATTTCAACTTTTTCGTAAGGGGGGGTGTTACGTTTTTTTCATTTTTCTGGCTAGGCATTTTTTTCCATTTTTGACCACAAAATGATTTCAAATTTCTTGTAATGAGGGGGTGTTATGTTTTTGCAGTTTTCTCATGAGGGTGTCAAGTTTTCTTCCATTTCTGACGATAAAAAAATTTAAACTTTTTCGTAAGGGGGTGTCACGTTTTTTTATTTTTTTTGGCACGGCATTTTTTTCCATTTTTGACCACAAAATAATTTCAACTTTCTTGTAATGAGGGGGTGTTATGTTTTTGAAGTTTTCTCATGAGGGTGTCAAGTTTTCTTCCATTTTTGATGATAAAAAAATTTCAGCTTTTTCGTAAGGGGGGTGTTACGTTTTTTTCATTTTTCTGGCTAGGCATTTTTTTCAATTTTTGACCACAAAATGATTTCAAATTTCTTGTAATGAGGGGGTGTTATGTTTTTGAAGTTTTCTCATGAGGGTGTCAAGTTTTCTTCCATTTTTGATGATAAAAAAATGTCAGCTTTTTCGTAAGGGGGGTGTTACGTTTTTTTCATTTTTCTGGTTAGGCATTTTTTTCAATTTTTGACCACGAAATGATTTCAAATTTCTTGTAATGAGGGGGTGTTATGTTTTTGCAGTTTTCTCATGAGGGTGTCAAGTTTTCTTCCATTTCTGACGATAAAAAAATTTAAACTTTTTCGTAAGGGGGTGTCACGTTTTTTTATTTTTAATGGCACGGCATTTTTTTCCATTTTTGACCACAAAATAATTTCAACTTTCTTGTAATGAGGGGGTGTTATGTTTTTGAAGTTTTCTCATGAGGGTGTCAAGTTTTCTTCCATTTTTGATGATAAAAAAATTTCAGCTTTTTCGTAAGGGGGGTGTTACGTTTTTTTCATTTTTCTGGTTAGGCATTTTTTTCAATTTTTGACCACAAAATGATTTCAAATTTCTTGTAATGAGGGGGTGTTATGTTTTTGCAGTTTTCTCATGAGGGTGTCAAGTTTTCTTCCATTTCTGACGATAAAAAAATTTAAACTTTTTCGTAAGGGGGTGTCACGTTTTTTTATTTTTAATGGCACGGCATTTTTTTAAATTTTTGACCACAAAATAATTTCAACTTTCTTGTAATGAGGGGGTGTTATGTTTTTGCAGTTTTCTCATGAGGGTGTCAAGTTTTCTTCCATTTTTGACGATAAAAAAGATTTCAACTTTTTCGTAAGGGGTGGTGTTACGTTTTTTTCATTTTTCTGGCCAGGCATTTTTTTCAACTTTTGACCACAAAATGATTTCAAATTTCTTGTAATGAGGGGGTGTTATGTTTTTGCAGTTTTCTCATGAGGGTGTCAAGTTTTCTGCCATTTTTGACGATAAAAAAATTTCAACTTTTTCGTAAGGGGGGTGTTACGTTTTTTTCATTTTTCTGGCTAGGCATTTTTTTCAATTTTTGACCACAAAATGATTTCAAATTTCTTGTAATGAGGGGGTGTTATGTTTTTGAAGTTTTCTCATGAGGGTGTCAAGTTTTCTTCCATTTTTGATGATAAAAAAATTTCAGCTTTTTCGTAAGGGGGGTGTTACATTTTTTTCATTTTTCTGGTTAGGCATTTTTTTCAATTTTTGACCACAAAATGATTTCAAATTTCTTGTAATGAGGGGGTGTTATGTTTTTGCAGTTTTCTCATGAGGGTGTCAAGTTTTCTTCCATTTCTGACGATAAAAAAATTTAAACTTTTTCGTAAGGGGGTGTCACGTTTTTTTATTTTTAATGGCACGGCATTTTTTTCCATTTTTGACCACAAAATAATTTCAACTTTCTTGTAATGAGGGGGTGTTATGTTTTTGAAGTTTTCTCATGAGGGTGTCAAGTTTTCTTCCATTTTTGATGATAAAAAAATTTCAGCTTTTTCGTAAGGGGGGTGTTACGTTTTTTTCATTTTTCTGGTTAGGCATTTTTTTCAATTTTTGACCACAAAATGATTTCAAATTTCTTGTAATGAGGGGGTGTTATGTTTTTGCAGTTTTCTCATGAGGGTGTCAAGTTTTCTTCCATTTCTGACGATAAAAAAATTTAAACTTTTTCGTAAGGGGGTGTCACGTTTTTTTATTTTTAATGGCACGGCATTTTTTTCAATTTTTGACCACAAAATAATTTCAACTTTCTTGTAATGAGGGGGTGTTATGTTTTTGCAGTTTTCTCATGAGGGTGTCAAGTTTTCTTCCATTTTTGACGATAAAAAAGATTTCAACTTTTTCGTAAGGGAGGTGTTACGTTTTTTTCATTTTTCTGGCTGGGCATTTCTTTTCATTTCTGACCACAAAATAATTTCAACTTTCTTGTAATGAGGGGGTGTTATGTTTTTGCAGTTTTCTCATGAGGGTGTCAAGTTTTCTTCCATTTTTGACGATAAAAAAGATTTCAACTTTTTCGTAAGGGGTGGTGTTACGTTTTTTTCATTTTTCTGGCCAGGCATTTTTTTCAATTTTTGACCACAAAATGATTTCAAATTTCTTGTAATGAGGGGGTGTTATGTTTTTGCAGTTTTCTCATGAGGGTGTCAAGTTTTCTTCCATTTTTGACCATAAAAACATTTCAACTTTTTCGTAAGGGGGGTGTTACGTTTTTTTCATTTTTCTGGCTAGACATTTTTTTCCATTTCTGACCACAAAATAATTTCAACTTTCTTGTAATGAGGGGGTGTTATGTTTTTGCAGTTTTCTCATGAGGGTGTCAAGTTTTCTTCCATTTTTGACCATAAAAAAATTTAAACTTTTTCGTAAGGGGGGGTGTTACGTTTTTTTCATTTTTCTGGCTAGGCATTTTTTTCCATTTCTGACCACAAAATGATTTCAAATTTCTTGTAATGAGGGGGTGTTATGTTTTTGCAGTTTTCTCATGAGGGTGTCAAGTTTTCTTCCATTTTTGATGATAAAAAAATGTCAACTTTTTCGTAAGGGGGGTGTCACGTTTTTTATTTTTAATGGCACGGCATTTTTTTAAATTTTTGACCACAAAATAATTTCAACTTTCTTGTATTGAGGGGGTGTTATGTTTTTGCAGTTTTCTCATGAGGGTGTCAAGTTTTCTTCCATTTTTGACGATAAAAAAATTTCAACTTTTTCGTAAGGGGGTGTTACGTTTTTTTCATTTTTCTGGCTAGGCATTTTTTTCAATTTTTGACCACAAAATGATTTCAAATTTCTTGTAATGAGGGGGTGTTATGTTTTTGCAGTTTTCTCATGAGGGTGTCAAGTTTTCTTCCATTTTTGATGATAAAAAAATTTCAACTTTTTCGTAAGGGGGGTGTTACGTTTTTTTCATTTTTCTGGCTAGGCATTTTTTTTCAATTTTTGACCACAAAATAATTTCAACTTTCTTGTAATGAGGGGGTGTTATGTTTTTGCAGTTTTCTCATGAGGGTGTCAAGTTTTCTTCCATTTTTGACCATAAAAAAATTTAGACTTTTTCGTAAGGGGGGGTGTTACGTTTTTTTCATTTTTCTGGCTAGGCATTTTTTTCCATTTTTGACCACAAAATGATTTCAAATTTCTTGTAATGAGGGGGTGTTATGTTTTTGCAGTTTTCTCATGAGGGTGTCAAGTTTTCTTCCATTTTTGATGATAAAAAAATGTCAACTTTTTCGTAAGGGGGGTGTCACGTTTTTTATTTTTAATGGCACGGCATTTTTTTAAATTTTTGACCACAAAATAATTTCAACTTTCTTGTATTGAGGGGGTGTTATGTTTTTGCAGTTTTCTCATGAGGGTGTCAAGTTTTCTTCCATTTTTGACGATAAAAAAATTTCAACTTTTTCGTAAGGGGGTGTTACGTTTTTTTCATTTTTCTGGCTAGGCATTTTTTTCAATTTTTGACCACAAAATGATTTCAAATTTCTTGTAATGAGGGGGTGTTATGTTTTTGCAGTTTTCTCATGAGGGTGTCAAGTTTTCTTCCATTTTTGATGATAAAAAAATTTCAACTTTTTCGTAAGGGGGGTGTTACGTTTTTTTCATTTTCTGGCTAGGCATTTTTTTCAATTTTTGACCACAAAATGATTTCAAATTTCTTGTAATGAGGGGGTGTTATGTTTTTGCAGTTTTCTCATGAGGGTGTCAAGTTTTCTTCCATTTTTGATGATAAAAAAATTTCAACTTTTTCGTAAGGGGGGTGTTACGTTTTTTTCATTTTTCTGGCTAGGCATTTTTTTCAATTTTTGACCACAAAATGATTTCAAATTTCTTGTAATGAGGGGGTGTTATGTTTTTGCAGTTTTCTCATGAGGGTGTCAAGTTTTCTTCCATTTTTGACCATAAAAACATTTCAACTTTTTCGTAAGGGGGGTGTTACGTTTTTTTCATTTTTCTGGTTAGGCATTTTTTTCCATTTTTGACCACAAAATGATTTCAAATTTCTTGTAATGAGGGGGTGTTATGTTTTTGCAGTTTTCTCATGAGGGTGTCAAGTTTTCTTCCATTTTTGACGATAAAAAAATTTCAACTTTTTCGTAAAGGGGTGTCACGTTTTTTTATTTTTAATGGCACGGCATTTTTTTCCATTTTTGACCACAAAATAATTTCAACTTTCTTGTAATGAGGAGGTGTTATGTTTTTGCAGTTTTCTCATGAGGGTGTCAAGTTTTCTTCCATTTTTGATGATAAAAAAATTTCAACTTTTTCGTAAGGGGGGTGTTACGTTTTTTTCATTTTTCTGGCTAGGCATTTTTTTCAATTTTTGACCACAAAATGATTTCAAATTTCTTGTAATGAGGGGGTGTTATGTTTTTGCAGTTTTCTCATGAGGGTGTCAAGTTTTCTTCCATTTTTGACCATAAAAACTTTTCAACTTTTTCGTAAGGGGGGTGTTACGTTTTTTTCATTTTTCTGGCTAGGCATTTTTTTCAATTTTTGACCACAAAATATTTTCTTCTTTCTTGTAATGAGGGGGTGTTATGTTTTTGCAGTTTTCTCATGAGGGTGTCAAGTTTTCTTCCATTTTTGACCATAAAAAATTTTCAACTTTTTCGTAAAGGGGGTGTTACGTTTTTTTCATTTTTCTGGCTAGACATTTTTTTCCATTTCTGACCACAAAATAATTTCAACTTTCTTGTAATGAGGGGGTGTTATGTTTTTGCAGTTTTCTCATGAGGGTGTCAAGTTTTCTTCCATTTTTGACGATAAAAAAATGTCAACTTTTTCGTAAGGGGGGGTGTTACGTTTTTTTCATTTTTCTGGCTAGACATTTTTTTCCATTTCTGACCACAAAATAATTTCAACTTTCTTGTAATGAGGGGGTGTTATGTTTTTGCAGTTTTCTCATGAGGGTGTCAAGTTTTCTTCCATTTCTGACCATAAAAAAATTTAAACTTTTTCGTAAGGGGGGTGTTACGTTTTTTTCATTTTTCTGGCTAGACATTTTTTTCCATTTCTGACCACAAAAAAATTTCAACTTTCTTGTAATGAGGGGGTGTTATGTTTTTGCAGTTTTCTCATGAGGGTGTCAAGGTTTCTTCCATTTTTGATGATAAAAAAATGTCAACTTTTTCGTAAGGGGGTGTTACGTTTTTTTATTTTTAATGGCACGGCATTTTTTTAAATTTTTGACCACAAAATAATTTCAACTTTCTTGTATTGAGGGGGTGTTATGTTTTTGCAGTTTTCTCATGAGGGTGTCAAGTTTTCTTCCATTTTTGACGATAAAAAAGATTTCAACTTTTTCGTAAGGGGTGGTGTTACGTTTTTTTCATTTTTCTGGCTAGGCATTTTTTTCAATTTTTGACCACAAAATGATTTCAAATTTCTTGTAATGAGGGGGTGTTATGTTTTTGCAGTTTTCTCATGAGGGTGTCAAGTTTTCTTCCATTTTTGACCATAAAAACTTTTCAACTTTTTCGTAAGGGGGGTGTTACGTTTTTTTCATTTTTCTGGCTAGGCATTTTTTTCAATTTTTGACCACAAAATATTTTCTTCTTTCTTGTAATGAGGGGGTGTTATGTTTTTGCAGTTTTCTCATGAGGGTGTCAAGTTTTCTTCCATTTTTGACCATAAAAACTTTTCAACTTTTTCGTAAGGGGGGTGTTACGTTTTTTTCATTTTTCTGGCTAGGCATTTTTTTCAATTTTTGACCACAAAATGATTTCAAATTTCTTGTAATGAGGGGGTGTTATGTTTTTGCAGTTTTCTCATGAGGGTGTCAAGTTTTCTTCCATTTTTGACCATAAAAACATTTCAACTTTTTCGTAAGGGGGGTGTTACGTTTTTTTCATTTTTCTGGCTAGGCATTTTTTTCCATTTTTGACCACAAAATATTTTCTTCTTTCTTGTAATGAGGGGGTGTTATGTTTTTGCAGTTTTCTCATGAGGGTGTCAAGTTTTCTTCCATTTTTGACCATAAAAACTTTTCAACTTTTTCGTAAGGGGGGTGTTACGTTTTTTTCATTTTTCTGGCTAGGCATTTTTTTCAATTTTTGACCACAAAATATTTTCTTCTTTCTTGTAATGAGGGGGTGTTATGTTTTTGCAGTTTTCTCATGAGGGTGTCAAGTTTTCTTCCATTTTTGACGATAAAAAAATTTGAACTTTTTCGTAAGGGGGGGTGTTACGTTTTTTTCATTTTTCTGGCTAGACATTTTTTTCCATTTCTGACCACAAAATAATTTCAACTTTCTTGTAATGAGGGGGTGTTATGTTTTTGCAGTTTTCTCATGAGGGTGTCAAGTTTTCTTCCATTTCTGACCATAAAAAAATTTAAACTTTTTCGTAAGGGGGGTGTTACGTTTTTTTCATTTTTCTGGCTAGACATTTTTTTCCATTTCTGACCACAAAAAAATTTCAACTTTCTTGTAATGAGGGGGTGTTATGTTTTTGCAGTTTTCTCATGAGGGTGTCAAGGTTTCTTCCATTTTTGATGATAAAAAAATGTCAACTTTTTCGTAAGGGGGTGTTACGTTTTTTTATTTTTAATGGCACGGCATTTTTTTAAATTTTTGACCACAAAATGATTTCAAATTTCTTGTAATGAGGGGGTGTTATGTTTTTGCAGTTTTCTCATGAGGGTGTCAAGTTTTCTGCCATTTTTGACGATAAAAAAATTTCAACTTTTTCGTAAGGGGGGTGTTACGTTTTTTTCATTTTTCTGGCTAGGCATTTTTTTCAATTTTTGACCACAAAATGATTTCAAATTTCTTGTAATGAGGGGGTGTTATGTTTTTGAAGTTTTCTCATGAGGGTGTCAAGTTTTCTTCCATTTTTGATGATAAAAAAATTTCAGCTTTTTCGTAAGGGGGGTGTTACGTTTTTTTCATTTTTCTGGTTAGGCATTTTTTTCAATTTTTGACCACGAAATGATTTCAAATTTCTTGTAATGAGGGGGTGTTATGTTTTTGCAGTTTTCTCATGAGGGTGTCAAGTTTTCTTCCATTTCTGACGATAAAAAAATTTAAACTTTTTCGTAAGGGGGTGTCACGTTTTTTTATTTTTAATGGCACGGCATTTTTTTAAATTTTTGACCACAAAATAATTTCAACTTTCTTGTAATGAGGGGGTGTTATGTTTTTGCAGTTTTCTCATGAGGGTGTCAAGTTTTCTTCCATTTTTGACGATAAAAAAGATTTCAACTTTTTCGTAAGGGGTGGTGTTACGTTTTTTTCATTTTTCTGGCTAGGCATTTTTTTCAATTTTTGACCACAAAATGATTTCAAATTTCTTGTAATGAGGGGGTGTTATGTTTTTGCAGTTTTCTCATGAGGGTGTCAAGTTTTCTGCCATTTTTGACGATAAAAAAATTTCAACTTTTTCGTAAGGGGGGTGTTACGTTTTTTTCATTTTTCTGGTTAGGCATTTTTTTCAATTTTTGACCACAAAATGATTTCAAATTTCTTGTAATGAGGGGGTGTTATGTTTTTGCAGTTTTCTCATGAGGGTGTCAAGTTTTCTTCCATTTCTGACGATAAAAAAATTTAAACTTTTTCGTAAGGGGGTGTCACGTTTTTTTATTTTTAATGGCACGGCATTTTTTTCAATTTTTGACCACAAAATAATTTCAACTTTCTTGTAATGAGGGGGTGTTATGTTTTTGCAGTTTTCTCATGAGGGTGTCAAGTTTTCTTCCATTTTTGACGATAAAAAAGATTTCAACTTTTTCGTAAGGGGTGGTGTTACGTTTTTTTCATTTTTCTGGCTGGGCATTTCTTTTCATTTCTGACCACAAAATAATTTCAACTTTCTTGTAATGAGGGGGTGTTATGTTTTTGCAGTTTTCTCATGAGGGTGTCAAGTTTTCTTCCATTTTTGACCATAAAAAAATTTAAACTTTTTCGTAAGGGGGGGTGTTACGTTTTTTTCATTTTTCTGGCTAGGCATTTTTTTCCATTTTTGACCACAAAATGATTTCAAATTTCTTGTAATGAGGGGGTGTTATGTTTTTGCAGTTTTCTCATGAGGGTGTCAAGTTTTCTTCCATTTTTGATGATAAAAAAATGTCAACTTTTTCGTAAGGGGGGTGTCACGTTTTTTTATTTTTAATGGCACGGCATTTTTTTCAATTTTTGACCACAAAATAATTTCAACTTTCTTGTATTGAGGGGGTGTTATGTTTTTGCAGTTTTCTCATGAGGGTGTCAAGTTTTCTTCCATTTTTGACGATAAAAAAATTTCAACTTTTTCGTAAGGGGGTGTTACGTTTTTTTCATTTTTCTGGCTAGGCATTTTTTTCCATTTTTGACCACAAAATGATTTCAAATTTCTTGTAATGAGGGGGTGTTATGTTTTTGCAGTTTTCTCATGAGGGTGTCAAGTTTTCTTCCATTTTTGATGATAAAAAAATTTCAACTTTTTCGTAAGGGGGGTGTTACGTTTTTTTCATTTTTCTGGCTAGGCATTTTTTTCAATTTTTGACCACAAAATGATTTCAAATTTCTTGTAATGAGGGGGTGTTATGTTTTTGCAGTTTTCTCATGAGGGTGTCAAGTTTTCTTCCATTTTTGACGATAAAAAAATTTCAACTTTTTCGTAAAGGGGTGTCACGTTTTTTTATTTTTAATGGCACGGCATTTTTTTCCATTTTTGACCACAAAATAATTTCAACTTTCTTGTAATGAGGGGGTGTTATGTTTTTGCAGTTTTCTCATGAGGGTGTCAAGTTTTCTTCCATTTTTGATGATAAAAAAATTTCAACTTTTTCGTAAGGGGGGTGTTACGTTTTTTTCATTTTTCTGGCTAGGCATTTTTTTCCATTTTTGACCACAAAATGATTTCAAATTTCTTGTAATGAGGGGGTGTTATGTTTTTGCAGTTTTCTCATGAGGGTGTCAAGTTTTCTTCCATTTTTGACGATAAAAAAATTTCAACTTTTTCGTAAAGGGGTGTCACGTTTTTTTATTTTTAATGGCACGGCATTTTTTTCCATTTTTGACCACAAAATAATTTCAACTTTCTTGTAATGAGGGGGTGTTATGTTTTTGCAGTTTTCTCATGAGGGTGTCAAGTTTTCTTCCATTTTTGATGTTAAAAAATATCAACTTTTTCGTAAGGGGGTGTTACGTTTTTTTCATTTTTCTGGCTAGACATTTTTTTCCATTTCTGACCACAAAATAATTTCAACTTTCTTGTAATGAGGGGGTGTTATGTTTTTGCAGTTTTCTCATGAGGGTGTCAAGTTTTCTTCCATTTTTGACGATAAAAAATTTTCAACTTTTTCGTAAAGGGGTGTCACGTTTTTTTATTTTTAATGGCACGGCATTTTTTTCCATTTTTGACCACAAAATAATTTCAACTTTCTTGTAATGAGGGGGTGTTATGTTTTTGCAGTTTTCTCATGAGGGTGTCAAGTTTTCTTCCATTTTTGATGTTAAAAAATATCAACTTTTTCGTAAGGGGGTGTCACGTTTTTTTCATTTTTCTGGCTAGACATTTTTTTCCATTTCTGACCACAAAATAATTTCAACTTTCTTGTAATGAGGGGGTGTTATGTTTTTGCAGTTTTCTCATGAGGGTGTCAAGTTTTCTTCCATTTTTGACCATAAAAAAGATTTCAACTTTTTCGTAAGGGGGGGTGTTATGTTTTTTTCATTTTTCTGGCTAGACATTTTTTTCCATTTTTGACCACAAAATGATTTCAAATTTCTTGTAATGAGGGGGTGTTATGTTTTTGCAGTTTTGTCATGAGGGTGTCAAGTTTTCTTCCAATTTTGACCATAAAAAAATTTCAACTTTTTCGTAAGGGGGTGTTAAGTTTTTCTCATTTTTCTGGCTAGACATTTTTTTCCATTTCTAACCACAAAATAATTTCAACTTTCTTGTAATGAGGGGGTGTTATGTTTTTGCAGTTTTCTCATGAGGGTGTCAAGTTTTCTTCCATTTTTGACGATAAAAAAATTTCAACTTTTTCGTAAGGGGGGTGTTATGTTTATTTCATTTTTCTGGCTAGACATTTTTTTCCATTTTTGACCACAAAATGATTTCAAATTTCTTGTAATGAGGGGGTGTTATGTTTTTGCAGTTTTGTCATGAGGGTGTCAAGTTTTCTTCCATTTTTGATGATGAAAAAATTTCAACTTTTTCTTAAGGGGGGTGTTACGTTTTTTTCATTTTTCTGGCTAGACATTTTTTTCCATTTTTGACCACAAAATGATTTCAAATTTCTTTTAATGAGGGGGTGTTATGTTTTTGCAGTTTTCTCATGAGGGTGTCAAGTTTTCTTCCATTTTTGACGATAAAAAAATTTCAACTTTTTCGTAAGGGGGGTGTTACGTTTTTTTCATTTTTCTGGCTAGACATTTTTTTCCATTTTTGACCACAAAATGATTTCAAATTTCTTGTAATGAGGGGGTGTTATGTTTTTGCAGTTTTCTCATGAGGGTGTCAAGTTTTCTTTCATTTTTGACGATAAAAAAATGTCAAATTTTTCGTAAGGGGGGTGTTATGTTTATTTCATTTTTCTGGCTAGACATTTTTTTCCATTTCTGACCACAAAATAATTTCAACTTTCTTGTAATGAGGGGGTGTTATGTTTTTGCAGTTTTCTCATGAGGGTGTTAAGTTTTCTTCCATTTTTGACCATAAAAATTTTTCAACTTTTTCGTAATGGGGGTGTTAAGTTTTTTTCATTTTTCTGGCTAGACATTTTTTTCCATTTCTGACCACAAAATAATTTCAACTTTCTTGTAATGAGGGGGTGTTATGTTTTTGCAGTTTTCTCATGAGGGTGTCAAGTTTTCTTCCATTTTTGACCATAAAAAAATTTCAACTTTTTCGTAAGGGGGGTGTTATGTTTTTTTCATTTTTCTGGCTAGACATTTTTTTCCATTTTTGACCACAAAATGATTTCAAATTTCTTGTAATGAGGGGGTGTTATGTTTTTGCAGTTTTCTCATGAGGGTGTCAAGTTTTCTTCCATTTTTGATGATAAAAAAATGTCAACTTTTTCGTAAGGGGGGTGTCACGTTTTTTTATTTTTAATGGCACGGCATTTTTTTAAATTTTTGACCACAAAATAATTTCAACTTTCTTGTATTGAGGGGGTGTTATGTTTTTGCAGTTTTCTCATGAGGGTGTCAAGTTTTCTTCCATTTTTGACGATAAAAAAATTTCAACTTTTTCGTAAGGGGGTGTTACGTTTTTTTCATTTTTCTGGCTAGGCATTTTTTTCAATTTTTGACCACAAAATGATTTCAAATTTCTTGTAATGAGGGGGTGTTATGTTTTTGCAGTTTTCTCATGAGGGTGTCAAGTTTTCTTCCATTTTTGATGATAAAAAAATTTCAACTTTTTCGTAAGGGGGGTGTTACGTTTTTTTCATTTTTCTGGCTAGGCATTTTTTTCAATTTTTGACCACAAAATGATTTCAAATTTCTTGTAATGAGGGGGTGTTATGTTTTTGCAGTTTTCTCATGAGGGTGTCAAGTTTTCTTCCATTTTTGACGATAAAAAAATTTCAACTTTTTCGTAAAGGGGTGTCACGTTTTTTTATTTTTAATGGCACGGCATTTTTTTCCATTTTTGACCACAAAATAATTTCAACTTTCTTGTAATGAGGGGGTGTTATGTTTTTGCAGTTTTCTCATGAGGGTGTCAAGTTTTCTTCCATTTTTGATGATAAAAAAATTTCAACTTTTTCGTAAGGGGGGTGTTACGTTTTTTTCATTTTTCTGGCTAGGCATTTTTTTCCATTTTTGACCACAAAATGATTTCAAATTTCTTGTAATGAGGGGGTGTTATGTTTTTGCAGTTTTCTCATGAGGGTGTCAAGTTTTCTTCCATTTTTGACGATAAAAAAATTTCAACTTTTTCGTAAAGGGATGTCACGTTTTTTTATTTTTAATGGCACGGCATTTTTTTCCATTTTTGACCACAAAATAATTTCAACTTTCTTGTAATGAGGGGGTGTTATGTTTTTGCAGTTTTCTCATGAGGGTGTCAAGTTTTCTTCCATTTTTGATGTTAAAAAATATCAACTTTTTCGTAAGGGGGTGTTACGTTTTTTTCATTTTTCTGGCTAGACATTTTTTTCCATTTCTGACCACAAAATAATTTCAACTTTCTTGTAATGAGGGGGTGTTATGTTTTTGCAGTTTTCTCATGAGGGTGTCAAGTTTTCTTCCATTTTTGACGATAAAAAATTTTCAACTTTTTCGTAAAGGGGTGTCACGTTTTTTTATTTTTAATGGCACGGCATTTTTTTCCATTTTTGACCACAAAATAATTTCAACTTTCTTGTAATGAGGGGGTGTTATGTTTTTGCAGTTTTCTCATGAGGGTGTCAAGTTTTCTTCCATTTTTGATGTTAAAAAATATCAACTTTTTCGTAAGGGGGTGTCACGTTTTTTTCATTTTTCTGGCTAGACATTTTTTTCCATTTCTGACCACAAAATAATTTCAACTTTCTTGTAATGAGGGGGTGTTATGTTTTTGCAGTTTTCTCATGAGGGTGTCAAGTTTTCTTCCATTTTTGACCATAAAAAAGATTTCAACTTTTTCGTAAGGGGGGTGTTACGTTTTTTTCATTTTTCTGGCTAGGCATTTTTTTCAATTTTTGACCACAAAATTATTTCAAATTTCTTGTAATGAGGGGGTGTTATGTTTTTGCAGTTTTCTCATGAGGGTGTCAAGTTTTCTTCCATTTTTGACTATAAAAAAATATCAACTTTTTCGTAAGGGGGGGTGTTATGTTTTTTTCATTTTTCTAGCTAGGCATTTTTTTCAATTTTTGACCACAAAATGATTTCAAATTTCTTGTAATGAGGGGGTGTTATGTTTTTGCAGTTTTCTCATGAGGGTGTCAAGTTTTCTTCCATTTTTGACGACAAAAAAATTTCAACTTTTTCGTAAAGGGGTGTCACGTTTTTTTTATTTTTAATGGCACGGCATTTTTTTCCATTTTTGACCACAAAATAATTTCAACTTTCTTGTAATGAGGGGGTGTTATGTTTTTGCAGTTTTCTCATGAGGGTGTCAAGTTTTCTTCCATTTTTGATGTTAAAAAATATCAACTTTTTCGTAAGGGGGTGTCACGTTTTTTTCATTTTTCTGGCTAGGCATTTTTTTCCATTTCTGACCACAAAATAATTTCAACTTTCTTGTAATGAGGGGGTGTTATGTTTTTGCAGTTTTCTCATGAGGGTGTCAAGTTTTCTTCCATTTTTGACGATAAAAAAGATTTCAACTTTTTCGTAAGGGGTGGTGTTACGTTTTTTTCATTTTTCTGGCTAGGCATTTTTTTTCATTTCTGACCAAAAAATAATTTCAACTTTCTTGTAATGAGGGGGTGTTATGTTTTTGCAGTTTTCTCATGAGGGTGTCAAGTTTTCTTCCATTTTTGACCATAAAAACATTTCAACTTTTTCGTAAGGGGGGGTGTTACGTTTTTTTCATTTTTCTGGCTAGACATTTTTTTCCATTTTTGACCACAAAATGATTTCAAATTTCTTGTAATGAGGGGGTGTTATGTTTTTGCAGTTTTCTCATGAGGGTGTCAAGTTTTCTTCCATTTTTGACGATAAAAAAATTTCAACTTTTTCGTAAGGGGGGTGTCACGTTTTTTTATTTTTAATGGCACAGCATTTTTTTCAATTTTTGACCACAAAATAATTTCAACTTTCTTGTAATGAGGGGGTGTTATGTTTTTGCAGTTTTCTCATGAGGGTGTCAAGTTTTCTTCCATTTTTGATGTTAAAAAATATCAACTTTTTCGTAAGGGGGGTGTTACGTTTTTTTCATTTTTCTGGCTAGACATTTTTTTCCATTTCTGACCACAAAATAATTTCAACTTTCTTGTAATGAGCATAGTCTGTAAAAATAATGGACGGGACAAGGTCCCCTGTGAAGTGAAGCTTTTTTTTTTAGATCGCCCCCTACTGACTGGCTGCAGTATAGGTCATAAACCCCGCCTCCTCAATGATAACAGACGGGACTTGGGTCAAACTGTTAAGTTAAAATACTCGTCACATATTTTTTTTCCAGACCTAAACTCTGCTGTGATCATTAGATATTATCACCCTACATGGTGTTCAAGTGCTCATTTTTCTGTGAAGTTTGTTTTAAATAAGTTATTTGAGGTTAAAAAACGGGATTTGACGTCATACATGGCGATGATTGACAGCCGCGGATCTTGCGTAGCTCTCTTGGTAAATAAGTAGTTACGTCGTGAAGTGAAGCCGAGACTCCACGGAGCTTTTCTGTTCAGTTTTTTCGTCTTTTTTGAGCTGGTGAAAGCTGTTTTTTCTGCAGTAAACTAATGTCACGGACCTGTGGACTCTAAGGGAGCTTTGCAGTTTTTACAGTAAGTAATAAAGTTTGATTTATGTGTCATTGCTTAAAGCGCTATCGAGCGAGCTAACATATTAGCAGGCTAAGCTAGGTTAGTTATCAGGTATGATTTATCTATTTATTTTACTTTTTAATATGAGCAAACCTAAGAACTGACATGATATGTTTCTTGATATTGTTATATCGTTTTTGTGAGTGGAATTGTATTTAAAATAAAAAACATGGTAATTAAAATCAGCTCATAGATGGCGTTCATTGACTGTACAGTTATGTTTCAGTAAATAAGAAATAGGTCTGGTAAGGTTTTTAAAAAAGTAAGTGTACATGTTTACAGTCTGTGTAAAGAGTGTGTTATACAGAGATTAACATGTCACCATGCAGCCTGATATTTATAATACTGTATAATGAGGTAGAATATGTCTGTAGATATCAGGATCAAACTAAAGTAAGCTCTGATCTAATATAACTTCTGTCTGATTTAAGAGACTGACAGACACGTGAACACAAACAATCAGCGGTGGTGTAATATAATATTAACCGAGCATCATGCTGCTTAAACCTGCCAAATATTCAGCATGAGCTTACACACACATTACCAATCCAATAATCACAAGTTGATCATGTTGTACATTTAATGACGCTTATTAATAAATTGTGTTATAACTTGACAAAACCTGACACAGACACAAAACAGGCTGCTTGTGATGGTGGTTAGGAGGAGACAGACAGGCTCAATAAAAGAAGGCATAAAGATCACGTTTCTCACAAAATTATATACTAATGTTTTTTATTTTGCATCTATAATCATTAATGAAGATTTTATGTCTTTTAATAGGTATTTCCCTGTTTTCACCAACATATTATACATTAAACTGAGGATTTCCTTTTTCTCATGTTCTCTCTCTCTCTCCTCTCTCTCTCTCTCTCTCTCTCTCTCTCTCTCTCTCTCTCTTCCAGCTCGTCCTCGGAGGATTGCAGGACCTGACCACTGCTTCTCTTTCCAGGGCGTTTGGTCTGATCGTACACTGGACGGCGGTCTGATGTGAAACAGTGGGCCGAGTGTCGCGCCTGAGCCACAGAGGACGCAGCTCGCACGTCCTGAGCAATGTTTGACTATTCATTCAAAAGATGAACGGAAGAAAAGAGAGGCTGTTTAATACCGAGGTTTTTCTTATAAGCCACATTTTCTTTTTGTTATATTTAGATTAATCTGCTTTAACTTTAAAATACTGTGCATTCATTTGCCTCTTTCAAACCTGTATAACCCACAACAACCTTAAATACTACCTCCATCTAACTGACCAATCAAGTGAAAGAAAGTAGCTTAAAATACCACACTATGTTTTTAAGCACAATCTGTATTTGTTAAAGTTACAAGACTAGTGTTACATTTCATGTGATTGAATAAAATATAATAATGTAATTGCCTTCTCAGTCGTGTCTGTATCATACCACTCTACTGTCTTTATGTGCATGCTGTCTTTAACACTAACCTGCATTAAATGTTCAGCACTCGAGTGTTGAAGTACTTTTAAAGCTATTTGTTTCCCAGCTGTGACTTCTGTCATTACAAGAACATGAAACATCATATGTTTTTACAGCTTAAAACAGGAGAGAAAAGGTTTAAATCAATAAATACTTTATTTGATTTATAACACATAGTGTGAATGATGGTTCAGTTATAAAAGTGAGGAGGTTACTGGTTTGAATCCCTGTCTGACAGGAGTCTCTCTGTGAGTAGTTTGCATGCTCTCTTCCTTCCACAGTCCAAAGGTGTTCACCGAGAGGAGAACAAAGTAAGGGAGACCATCAGGTGAGCCGGCAAGGGTATCTATCAGCCATCTTTCTTCTTCCTTGTGTCTAAAATGAGGATGATAAAAAACAATGAGATAAACATGTTAGACAAGGAAAAGAACCAGAGAAAAGGTCCATACAAACAGAAACCTTAATGAAACAGATTCATTTACCAACTCCACAGTTATGCACAGAAACACATACTCTGTAAATGTACATAGACCTGAAGTAACTACTGACAGCAGATATAACTTTAGTACTATGTGCACCACTACTTTCTATCATATAACATATTTTCACCAGCATATGTTCGATCTGTACACAGCTTATGTTGCTAACTTAGCTAAAAATAGTTTTAGTTCGTTTTTTGCCAAAAATAAAAGGTTTAATAAACCACAGAGTTAAAGAAGATCGATCGATAGATAGATAGATAGATAGATAGATAGATAGATCCTGAGGGAAATTCAAGGCATCCAGTAACAATAAACAAGACATACAGGACACGAAAAAACGTTTAAATTCAATAATTAATATAAAAAGTGTGATTTTCTTAGTTTCTGAATGAACTACGTTTAGATATTTGACTTGAAATATATGGTGGTTTTGTACTCACGTTTATGGTCGGTAGATGAATTTCTCTCCGTAAAGATTCTTAAGTTCTTGGCGTAGCTGGGCTGCGTAAGCTATCAGAGCGGTACGCAAAGTGGGCGGGGCGTGTTGCCAGGGCTCCTCCCGCCGGACCCTACTGCGCAGACTCTGGTTGCAAAATTCCAAGATGACAGCGCCCATGAGGGCCGTAAAAAAGCTTCACGAACGTAGAACGAAAACAGCTACAGTCCACACCCACTGGTAATGAGGGGGTGTTATGTTTTTGAAGTTTTCTCATGAGGGTGTCAAGTTTTCTTCCATTTTTGACGATAAAAAAATTTCAACTTTTTCGTAAGGGGGGGTGTTAAGTTTTTTTCATTTTTCTGGCCAGGCATTTTTTTCAATTTTTGACCACAAAATAGAATAGGAAAGCTCTTTGAGGTAGACACATTATACACCAACATTGATACTCACCTGGGCCTTGAAGCAGTGAGGAACATCCTCACCAGATATCCGGATGCAGAGAGACCTGATGAGGCCCTCCTCCGACTCCTTGAAATAAGCTTGAGGAGAAACGATTTTGAGTTCAACTCCAAAATGTACCTACAATCCATGGAACAGCTATGGAAAAGAAATTTGCTCCCGCATATGCAAACATCTATATGGCAGAATGGGAGCAAACACTCTTTCCCAAATGCACTTACCTGCCGCAACTTTATGTTTCGCTTCCTGGATGACATTTTTGGAGTATGGACCCACTCTGAGCCTGCTTTTTTAGATTTCATTGACACCTTGAATGGCCACCATGACTCGATTAAAGTCAAATACAATCTACAGAAAAAAGAAATTGAATTTCTGGACACAACTGTCTTTATCGTCCGAGAACCCCTAAATATGGACCGCCTTGGAACAAGGGTCTACTTTAAACCCACAGACACTCACGCACTACTACACAAAAGGAGCTCACACCCCAAACACACCTTTAGGGGAATCGTCAAATCACAACTAATACGCTTTTACCGGATTTGTACAGAACCTCCAGATGTAAAACCAGCAAAAACAACGCTGTTCCAGAGCTTGAGGAAACGGGGTTACGGTAGATCCTTCCTGCGGTCCATTAAGGTGGAGGTTAGTCAAAACATTGGTCTGTAGAGGGGTGGGGGAAGCGTGATGGAGGGGACAACTTAAAAGTTGTCCCACTCATCAGCACGTTTTCCTCCTCCGCCACAAAAATGAACAGGACGACGAAAACTAATTTCATAAAGCAGCTCCAATCAACAGAGTCCTTCTCAAACTCTAGGGTCCTCTCGGTGTACCAAAAAGGACAAAATCTTAAAGATCTCCTCGTTCATGATGCAATAAAAGAGAAACCCAGACCCATCAATAAAAACTTTCAGGTGATTACACTGTAAATTCTAATTAGTTAACCTTACTTAAAAAAACCATGCAAACCGATTGCCTTAAAATGACTAAGTAATGTGGAATAGGTGGGTGTAAGTTGTACTAACAACTGCTTATTTAGTATAGTACACTAATATTTGAGTTCAATTAACTTAAACTGTTGTAGACAGTACTTGACAAATTAATTAAGATATACTCTTGATATAGTATGGACTACTCAAAATTACTATTTTAAACAACTTATTTATTTAAGTCGGGCTAACTAATGTGACGTGCCCTGCAACTTAGAATTTCTCTGTTGTACTTACTTGACCAGAATTTTGATTTACTTATTAAAACCATGCAAACCGATCGCCTTAAAAAGACCAAGTAAGTTGTACTTATAACTTAAGTGCTCTAAACATACATTACATATTTAAAAAAACAGGTTTGATTTTCCAAAAATAATCACATTTACAGATACATTTGATAAATCATGATAGTGAAACAGTTCAAATTTCAATATTATGCATGTTTATTTTTTCAAATCTTTCACAGACACACCAACAATAGCTGAATTATTGAACTTGTATCAGAAAGGTTTTTGAAAGGAAGAAGATTCCACTGATTGTCAAAGTGTATTCTTAAAAAACAGGTAGCTTTATTGTATAGTATTTGGTAACTATAAAGAACAGGCACAAAGGGCTGAAAACAGTGGTGAACCACAAAAGTATCGCTGGCTTATGTCATGTCATATCTCAAAACTCACAAAGCACACTTTCTTTCAATATACAATGTGCCATAGCAAATACTGGCATCTGTAAACCATCAACAGTGAAAGTATGCCCAACCAAAAATGACTTTTTTCAGGCCCACTGAACTAAAACCATATTCAGTGACAATAAACTGTTATTTGGTTCAAACAAAAACTTGGGAACACTTTATTTGGATAGTCCAAATCACCACTCTAACTCAACAGGAGATTTTTGGTGGGAGTTTGTTCTGTCCCAACCCAAGCATCACTCTCTGAATGAAGTTGAAAGTGTTTTTCATGGCTGTAGGATAGTCCAAGTGTCGAGCATAAAACAGCCCAAACAAGAGGCAAAGTGCTTCAGGTAGATTTTGGACATCTTCTATTACCATACCTCCCTCAACAATGATGGCAGTTGACACTGGCTCAAGGTGGAGGTTAGTGGCAGAGAGCGGCACATCTTCATCGGCGACAGTCAGCACCCCAACAGATACTTGGGCCCAGGCGACATCACTGTCAGAAACCTGTATAAAACCAAAAAACAAAGTTACAACAGTGAAACGTTGATGAGCATGATCAATCTGAATAATCTGTTCTGCCTGCAATGCACTTAGAAATTTTATCATGATTAGTCAGCCTTAAACATTTTTCAAACAGTTCACACACATCTTGAGAAGAAATGAAGTATCAAAGTCTTCCTTACAACCAGTTTCCTTCACTGTCTTCATTGACTTGTACAAGCTGATATATTTGTGGGAGAGACATTTCCTACAGTTTATGCACAATACCAAACCACAGTATGGCAA